>NC_136502.1:51192717-51420217 GCF_053919585.1 Euprymna scolopes
GTATGTAGCTTCAAGTTATAATCCTACATAATATATCAATGAAAAATCATCTTGACTTTATATATATGATTTACACATTAAAAAAAAAGACATTGTAGAGGTATTTAGCGTTTTTAAAAGTATGTAATATAAGTACAAGATTACTAGAAGAACATATGTTTGTAGATATAAAAATACCAAATTCATATAATCAAAATGGAATGCTACCTGTCCCAGACATGACTTGATACATGCACATCCTATTGAGAGTTGTGCTCACAAAGAGATGGCATGATATAAGGTGGTAGAAGACGCTTTCTTGGAGATATGATGAATATGAATGATGGATTTGAACTAAATACACGCACAAGTGTGAAGGTTGCATGGGTGAAATTTTCTGAAGTGTTCCTCATAAATGCTTATCAATAAAAAGTCATAAATTCTTCCTATCCGTTCGACTCCAAAGACACACTCACCATTTCAGCTGCAGATTTTTCAGCAAGTTTCAAGCTGAGGTAGGCCATCTCTTGTTGGCACTGGTCCAGCTGTGCCTCCAGTTTCTCACGGCGAAGACGCTCATATTCAAGCTGCGCCTCAAGGTCATTTATGCATCTGTCAATATAAAATAAGTCATATCGTTCACATCTTGCATCAAATTCTTTGAATGCATCACGTTTATCAACTTCACATTTTGGTGGAATATTTCAATCATGCCTGTTCATAACATTTCCCTGTTCCATGCGCTGACAGTTATATTAAAACGACAAATTCATGCATTAAAACAGCAATAGTTCTATCCCAAGCATCTTTATAGAGAGCATAGGAAGTTGTGCATTTAAATCACGTTGGGGGTCACCATTGTTCCTATTTACAATGCCTCCCCACGGGACAGAGTTAGACACCGGGGTCGTTTTTTAATGTGGAGAAAAGGAACAAAAATAAAAATTGTCTCAGTCGTGAAGGATTTCTCCTCCACCGACAGAGAACAAGAAATTGAAGTGTATATCTGAAGAACAGATACTACACTTTGGTCTTGACCCTTGATCTTGGGGGTCACCATTGTTATAGGGATGTCTGTTTTTGTATGGATAGTAAGACAGGTGTTTTATAACATTTTGTAACAACAAATAAATCAAACAAAAGAAAAAAATATTTTTTCATGAACAAAAACGAAATGTTTTTATTTAAATTACCTGCACCATTAATGTCAAAGTGAAAAAAAAAAATCAAGTTACCTGGGTGGAAGTTAGCAAAAATTAAGATAATGAAAAATGAAAAAATGAAGTAAGAAAGTTCGTTGGCTGCAGCTTTTCTTTAAGCGATATATCTTTCCCTGGAGAATGGTCTCCCTTGGCTGTCCAGTGGACAAGGACAGGAAAGAGAGGAGAAAACGCCTTTCTTTTGTTGCTTTCAGGAAACTCTGAATAAATATATTTCGGAGTCAAACTCAATCCTCAGTATTTTGGTTCTTTCTTCTTCTTCTTCTTCTTCTTCTTCTTTCTTGCCATGTTGTAAAGTTGGAGAAAGTCAGTAGTACAGATCCGCACACTGTATCTCAGCGGTTGTATTTTGAAATGCCGGAAACGATGTGAGTTCCGTTATACAAGCGTTGAAAAAAAGAAAAAATACTGAAGATTGAGTTTCACTCCAAAATATATTTTAATTATAAATTTCAAACAAGTAAGATATTTGCTTATTTTCGAAATATTGCGTTGTAATTTAGCTTTCAAGCGTCCCTGATACATATTTTATTTTATGTCTCACGCTATTTTATATCGCTAAATATCTGCTGTTATCAAATCATGTACTGTTGTTAAATGTCATTACATGTCAGATAACGGGTTGGTGAATCTCTGTCCCATCTGAGGGTTCTTGATAAGGTGCAGAAACGTATCTGTAATTTGATTTTCCCCACCCCCACCCAACCATTTCTTCTACTACTCTCTCTTAATAGGAAGAAACTGGTAGGATGCTGTGTATCTGGATTCAACTTGAATAATCTTTATTTGAATTTATTTCACTGCCTCATCATACACGCAAGATGGAGTAGTTCTAAATCTAAGTTGGTGCATCATTTTATTGATAAATAATAATGTAGCAGATCATACGGGCTTTTAATGCAGTGTAGGTAGCTGAAGAAGATCAGAAAAAAATAATTTTCCAAAAAAAAAAAAAAAGAAAGAAAAAAAAGTCAGTTCAAATTTAGCAAGCTTAATTTAGTTTCTTTTAGTTGTCTTAATTTTACCTAATAAACCAGATAGATCTTTTTTTTTTACATAGGCATCACCACTTATCTAGGCCAAGAGGCCACTCAAGGATAAGGGTTACAGAGTGTACAGTAGACATTGGACAATATAGTAATCATTAGTAATGAAAATTTGGTAAATTTGATAACTTATATAGAACGGCTCATCAAGAACTTATTTACGTTAGACTTGAACACAACCATATTGTAGTCAGCCGGAAAGCAGGAAAACGGAAGACAATTCCACAGGCGTGCAGTTCTAAGAAAGAAGCTTTGTTCATGGAATCTACGTTTAGGTTTAGGCACAGATAAAGAGTGGGGGGAATTATTGATAGTGTTTACAGCTAGACGAGTGTTTCTTGTGAAAGTTTGGCGAGGGGGTACCATAGATTGAAGCTCAGTTGAACACCTTCCATGAAAATAACGATACATCAGAGACAAACTCGCAACATCTCTTCTGTGAGATAGAGGTTGCAAGGAAGAGAAAAGGGCATCTTCTACGAGGCTACGCTGCTGCTCACAAATATGTCATTCCAACTGTTTATTGCCTATTTTTCCCCATTTTTTTTTCGTTTACTCGTCGGTGTTCTCAAGAAATACCAGCACACAAAATGATGACTACCTTTCAGAATTACCCCTGCACATATGTATTATTATCGACGTCCGCCCATCTCCGTGGAGAAAGTTTTAAGAAGTGACTATTAAAAAAAAAAAAAAAAAAAAAAAAGAGCACACGGTGTTGGAAGTAAATGACCTCGGACAACAGTTAGAACTGATTCATCAAGACGCACAAGCAAAAATAGTCGAAAATAGGATCGGAGGTCAGCTGGGAGTGTCCAAAAGAGCGAATTGGACAGTTTCCATTTTGGAACAGTTGATGATGGTAGGTGGCTCTGATGTTCCCTCAAAGAGATTGGAATCAGAGCTTTAGTAAATGAGGAGATAAAGCTGATCAACTATTGACAAAGATGCTTCAACAAATCGTTATCAACAGACAATGTTTGGCAGTCCTTTATCTCACACACACACACACACACACACACACACACACACACACACACACTTAGAGCACAACTGATTCGTACACGATGTATTGGAGCTGTGTTTTCTTTTGTGAGTTTTTGTTGTCCCATTTTATTTTTATAATTGCAGGTCAGTGCTCGCACTCTTAGCAATCGCAAAGACGACATGTTCAGAACGAGAACTAGAAGAAAATAAGAAAATGAATAAAAATCCATGGCCTAAAGTGTTGAGTTGGCGAGATTGTTGAGGGAAGGGAGGCACACATAGTCTCATTAACCCCCCCACACACACACACACACACGTCACTAAAACGTTAAATTTAAAAGTTCTACTTTTAATTTCTACTTTTTGGTAATATTTTAAAAATAATTATACAATTTAATAAAAATTAAAATAAAATGAATTATCATGTTATGATATATTAATATACAGCATAATGACATTGACATAATGGTTCTCGTTAGATCACCAAAGTAATATTGAGCCTTGCCAGTACCAGATGTGTAACCATTTGTGAATACTAGGTGCTGTATGTATTCAGGTAAATGGATATGTCTCTCAGGGAGATGGGCACCCTTGCCTTGTAAAGTTTCAGGTAAACCTTGGGCACGGTGTGACATCTGTGAGCCTCCCTTAGATATTCTGGAGGGTTACCATCAAAGAGGTGATGGAGTTCTTCAATTATGATAAAGAAAATACATCTACGAAAATGGGGGGTCTGTTAAAAAAACAAACCTGCCACAGGTACGTACACCATAAAGATTTATAGCAGTTACAGAGAACTATTTTCTCTATTGTATCAATGCCCCCGCCCACGTTCTGAGTTCTTCACCACAAGCTAACGTATTAGCTAACAGGGCGCATTGATTCATCTGCTCTTTAAAAAGACTTGACGGAACATCAGTCAGTCAGGACCGGACCTTCAGCCAAGCAACACCTATCCTCTCTCATCTCCTGTCCACCGGACATTGACGATTTCCACTGGAGACAACTGCTATTAGCTTGGGACGACACAGGAAATGTACTGACTGACAACGACCCCCAAAAAGACCTTTTTCCTGTTCGACCCTCAAGTTCCTGCTGCCAATAAAACCCTATTCTACGTTGTTATTCTTAAAAAGATGTTTGTTGTTAATTTTGTGCTGTGTTCATTAAATACATTTTATTAGTGGGTACAAACCAGTACTTTACTAAAGATTTCTAGAGGAGAGCGAGGAGTTATGGACGTACACCAACACTTTTTTCAATTAACTTTTGTGTATGATTCATAATAATTTGAATTGATAGTTTTGATGATTTTTTTCCAACGATGAATGATTGGTTTTCAGTTTCAGAATAGAAAAAAGGAAACAATTTAAATAAAATTTCACAGAAGCCAATCATCATCAAGCAATGATGATGATACTACTAAGAAAAAGAAAAGACACTAAATAAAGAGAGAGAGAGAAAGAGAGAATGAAATGTCCGCGAGGGCTTACATGACAAAAAGAAGGGAGAGAGAGAGAGAGAGAGAGATGCATGCATGCACACATTCGTCAGCTGAAAAGGCCTTTCAAGTCAAACAACTGCTAGATAACAGGGCCAAGATGAGAAGGGGAGGGGGTAATATGAATGCTACAGGCTAACCAAAACGGCTGACTCCTCCCCCTCGCTTCTCTTTGCACTGCAGAAGACAGCGCCAATAAAAAAATAAAATTCTGACAGGTGCTGCATGTATTCAGGTAAGTGGGTATGTCTCTCAGAGAGATGGACGCTCTTGCATTGTACAGTTTCAGGTAGCCCTTGGGCAAGGTGTGGCATCTGTGAGCCTCCCTCTGGAGGGTTACCATCAAAGAGGTGGATGGTGTTCCTCAATTATGATGAAGACAATACATCTAGGAAAGGGGGGATCTGTTGAAAAAACAAACCTGTCACGGGTATGTACACTATAAAGATTTTTAGTAGAGAGCAAGGAGTTATGGACATGCCCCAATATTTTTTTCAATTAACTTTTGTGTATAATTCATAATAATTTGAATCGATAGCTTTGATGATTTTTTCCAACGATGAATGATTGGTTTTCAGTTTTAGAATTAAAAAAAAACAATCAATTTAAGGCAACTCACTCATCCTTTTCTTTTAATTGTTCAAGTTTCTTCTTTTCATCCACAAGAACACCGCCAAGTTGGATATAATTCTTCTTTGCAATGTCTAGTTCTTGTTCCAGCTTAATCAACTTTTCTTTGGCACGACCTACAAGAGATATAACATTTCAGAATTTTTGAGATGAGGATTTGAATTCTTCAGACTGCTGGTCTCACTTTCTATGTTAGCCTCACAATGTTCTAGACCAGCGGTTCTCAACCTTTTTTGACCCATAGACCCCTTTTCCCTTCTTTTTTTTCTTGGTGGACCCCCTTATAATTTTTGGTCATAAAACAATATTCTATTTCTCAATATAATTTTTTGAGCTTTTAATAAACAAATAAATATTATATAATTAAACTTTATTTTTAAATGAAAACTAATTTAATGCAAATAAAGTATTTTACAACAATTATAATAATGAAAACTTGATTAACGCTAACTGTTTTTTTGTGTTTTTGTTTTTTGTAAACACTTGTAAGACAATGTCACTGGAGAATCGGATTTATTGAAATAAATTGAATATTCAAAACTGACAATTCATTTATAAGAGAGCAATTCATAGGTCACGTGACCAAAGTTTCGCACTAATAGTTTAGCTACGCGTTTATAATTTCAAAAAGTTTTAAAAATTTACTCGCAAAAATGTCAAAATTTTTCACAGATAAAATTGATTGAAAATCGCCTCCCAAAATTTGATTTTCGCCCACTAGGGGGCGATTCGCCCCCGGTTGAGAACCGCTGTTCTAGACAATGTAATCGTCAATCTTCACTCAGGTTTATCTGATCGCATTCGGGGGCCTTTACATTGTACTCGGGAATCTGTATTGTATTTTGTATGGAGCACTTTATTTAATCTCTGGCGTATCTCATTTCTAAGTGACATTCTTCCAGAGGTTTAGTTTCAATCCTCAGTACAGACTTAAATCATGGCTGATAGAATGAGAAGAAACTACTTTCATGGGTTAAATAAAAGGTTCTGATTGATATTTTGTACAGATTCTTGAGATTAACATAAATGTTCTCAAGTTCGATAACATACATCTGAAAAAAGATTGGAAATTACATCGGCCGAAACTTTGTAAGAATCTACACGGTAGTCCGAATAATTCAACCTGACCCTAGATCTACAAGATGGATTTTTGCATCCAAAATTAGATGCAACCAGCAGTAGGTTTACGTTTTCCTCTTCATATGGTCTATTTCGATGGAATGTGTTACCATTTGTGATTGCTCCAGTTCCTGAGATATTTCAAAGAGTACTATTTAACAATGTAGCTGACTTGGAAGGAGTTGATCTTCTGGTATTTATGAAGAGTAAAACCATGGAAGAAGCAATGGCAGATCATAATATAAAACTTAGAAATCTGTTGCAAAGATATGGCGAAATGTGGGAGGTGTTTGAACCCTGAGAAAATGGCTTTTCGACAAACGTCTATATTATTTCTGGGGGAAAATAATAACCAGTGAGCGTTTACTTCCTAAAGCCATAAGAGATATGCCCTGCTCAATAGACATGAAGGGATTGCAAGGATTGGGAGAATTTCTGAATTATCTGGCAACGTTTCTACATCTCTGACGTGATGGCTCCAATTTCATAATTTAACAAAAAGAATGAATGTGATCGCAAATCTATTATGAAGCATGTGCGAACCTTTTCTAGTCTCGCACAAAAACACACATTCACATTTCAAGCTATGTCATATACATACGCACAAACAAACATACACGCCCACGTCCACACACGTACATTTATTCACGTTCGCGTACATACACTCACATTCACGTATATATACACACGCTAACACATACACATGTACTCACACACACACACACACGAACGCACACATGGACGACGTCACTTCCGCTTTCTAAGGAAATATACACATGCGCAAATGACCACAGGAAACGAGTATAAAAGAGAGAGCAACAAGCGGCTCCTTCTTTTAGGACCAACTCTCGACCAGAGAGCTTGGGCTAACTAGCCGCCTCCCTTTTGGGAGGCGCATGCTCGTGCGCGTCAACACCCCTGCGACTATGTATGGGGCACGAGCTAACAGACCGTATGTATACTTTCTCACTCTTTCTCTCTCTACCTACTACTGGTCCCTGAGAACACCACCGCGTAGCTGACTGCTAACATGGCATACAGCTTAACCTCTATCCTCTTCTTTGTCTACACGCTGGACTATCATTCTCATTTCCACTACAACACTCATTTCTCTTCCCACGTGCGAACAAACGATAGTGACCCGAACTTGAGATGAACCCACATTTCCTTTTCTTTCTACAACACCAGTCCCGCAACGAACATTGGTTATACACGCGCGGACATGAACACATGTTATATCTAAAACATTCATTCTCTCAACAATAAATAAACAACGTTTATCTTATCCATCAACTGAGTCTTTGTTTTCTTCAATTCCATTCGTTTCATTATTCTTTTGTAACGGGATTGGGATTTATATATCCTAGTCCTCTACAGGCGTTTGAGAAAATCAGAAAGCTAATGAACGAAGGCTTCATTGTTATAAAAATGTCAATGTTTAGTTGATATTAGCCAAGTGCTTACAGACACGGAAACCTGACGTGGATACTTCAGCTCACAGAGAACACAACATCTCCAAAATGACCTAGACTTTAATGTCGTTGGGATTGATGTTTATTTTATTTTAAAAAAAAGGCCGAATTTTTCCAAAAAAAAAGTATAATGCTAGGTAAATGGTGTGAAAAATTGAAAAGGTTGCAAAAATAATCATACAAAAAAAAAAAAAAATTAAATATACTTTTTGCCATTTTTTGTTGATGTCCGCCTCCTCCGATCACCGAAAGATTCTTCATATCTTGAAAGGGGAGAAGCTCATCTTCTTCTTCAACTGAAATGCGGAGAAAAATTTATGAGATAAATATTATATATTCACTTTTTCTGTGAGGGAATAGCTGAACATCTCCATGGATGGAAGAATGGACTCGTCTTTAAACTCAATACCTGAGGTTAAAAATTAACTGTTAATTGTATTAAAAGAAAGGAAGAAGAGATAATGAGGGAAATAAATATCTAAAAAATTCAGAAACTACAAACATTTTATAAAAAAACAAGCAAACAAAAATTGGTACAAAAATTATCAAAATAATTTGATTTTCTCTTATAAAAGAGACTTGGTTCGAACCAAATTCAGTTCTCTCCAGCCTAGTCTAGAAACACAGCTGCCATGACATTAACCATTCATCTACTAACCAAATAATTTACCCTTGACCTCATTTTTCTAGAAGCTCAACTGACAGACATTTAAGCTAACCAGATAGAGCATAGTCATAAGGATACAGGGTATGTCATTCTGTGGCGAATGAATCGCGAAGTGATTCTGACAAACACTAAAAAGCAAATGGCTCTAATTGCTGCATTCTTTCTTTATCTGTTTCGTTTGGATTCGTTTTTTTCGTCACTTCCTAAAACAAATAAAGTAAAACGTCTACGTGAAAGTAATAAACCAGCAAAAACTTAGAATCTCGCATAATATCTGCTCAACAAAATCAGTTTTCACCAGAATTCTTAACAATTCACCAGTTTTCACCAAAATTCTTAATCTTCTAGAAGCTCAACTTGCACACATTTAAGCTGACCAGATAGAGCACCGTCAAGAAGATACACAGTACATTATAATATCTATTCTAATTACACTCGATCCTTTTTAATGAAGATTGTGTCTATTTTCCTTGTTTCATCTGCATTCAATACAATCATTTGCCATTCCTGACCATACACAAGATATAGCATGTAAAACCTTGTAACGTAATATATAATAGTCATATCTAAAGTGATGGCAGAAACCTTAGAAAAAAGAACTCTAGTCTGCAGAGGAATGCGTCTGTAAAGGGATGGTAACATTTAATGCTGCTCCTTTCCTTTAACAATTACAAGAAACTTTCTCAAACACAAATAGTCATGACAAATAAGACTCTACGTGAGAACTTATCATTCAAACTTCACGACTTAATATTCCCAGGCAACATCAATTGGAACAAATACATTAAAGACATTGCCGAGGCTTCTGCAAAGATGTTCGCTTCCTTCTACCATGCTAGAATATTACTCACTCCTGAGAGTAATCCCGTATCTCTACAAAACCATCATTCGCCTATGCATGGAATACTGTTGCCACATCTGGGCTGATGCACTGCATTTACTACTAGTATCTCTATTATACAGGGTCTAAAAAAGGGTTTCAAATAGCCCCACACTATCGACCAAACTCCAACTCCTGTTCCATCGCCATAATGTTGCATCCCTGTGTCTGTTTCACAAATACTCTAATGAAATATACTCTGACGAACTCCTTGCATGTGTACCCCCTGGACATACATAGACCTGACAAACCCATCTAGCAGTAAGATTCACCCCTACACTGTAAAGCTTCCTAGATCTACTCAAGATCTATGCCAGTAGATATGGTTCCAAATAGTACGTCCAAGTGACAACATGCCTTGTTTAGGTGTACAAAAATTAAATTAGCAATTAGTGGATTGGAAATCAATTGATATTGTTCTCTGACAACTAAAGCTTGTAGAGTCCTTACTGGTTGATTTACTCCTGTTCAAAATGTTTTCATCCAAAAATGCAAGGGTAAACACCTTTTCATCGGAGTGAAACACATTTGTAGCTATTGACTGGTTTTGTTGTCAGAATAATTATTATGAGGATATATATTATTTTACTTAGGTATCCAAGAACACAATACACAAATTGTAATTTTGGTTTCGGAGCCATGAGTAACCTCAGTAAATTATGAATGGATGGCAGATATAGGTTAAACCCATGGGTATATAGTCAGCTTTAAGATTAAAAATATACTTTAAATCTTAAATTGTTAAATAAGCTATCATAGCCTTTTCTGTATCTGTTTAATTAAATCAATTAATAAATCATAGACGCTTTTTAGTATTTACTAGACTTGAAACATCAAACGGCCCTAGTTGTCTCCCTTTAACTGTTATAAGTACCGACGACGACCTTTTTTCCACATGATTTTTCAACTAACTTTTGGAAATCAATAGCGTGATGGATTATCTCCCTTCGTAGTTAGGTTTTCCCAACTATCGAGAACCACAATAGATTAGAACGAAAGAGAATAATAAAAAATAGCATAGGATCCCTGACTTGGAATGTTGTATGAGGATTAATAAATATAAGGTAATGTCATTCTTTATTTCCCTATTTAATAAAATATTAACCTAAAACTGGTCTTAAATCTAAGTAATAAGATAATCTATATTTTGTAAAAATAGAAGCCACCATTGGGCGAATACGAAACTAAAAATAACCGTAACGTTATAGCTAGGTTATTCTGGCCATATAAATATAAAAACAAAAAATTAAAAAAAAAAAAATTAATTATGTGAAATAAAGAAATATAGAAATCTATTTTAGGAATTCAATGAATAGTATTATTAAAAGATATTAAATGGCTACGGGTTTTTGTGGAAACTTCTTATGGCAGGTTTTTAAATAAGGATACGAAAATTAGGTGATATATTAATATTTAAATAAGCTCTTGACAAACGATGCGTCCAGGATAAATGTTTTTGCATGCTCATTTCCTTTAAGGGAAATTTCTTTAAATAATGTTCTATTGTTAAGTGTTTTTTTATTCAAGAAGTCTGAAGAAAGGCTGGTTATGTGAAGATTTTCAAACGACATAATGCTTGAAATTGTCCAACCGGTATTGAAACAATTGTAACTTACAATGAAATACACTTTTTGTTGCTACCAATTCCTTTTTTGAAGTCTTGGTTTTGTTAATACAGTATATATATATATATATATATATATATATATATATATATATATATATATATATATATATATATATGTATATATATATATATATATATATATATGTATATATATATATATATATATATCTATATATATATATATATATATATGTATATATATATATATATATATATCTATATATATATATATATATATATATATCTATATATATATATATTGTTAATACAGTATATATATATATATATATATATATATATATATATATATATATATATATATATATATGGTTAACATTTACGGATATGGTCCCGATGTCCCGCCTCGTTCTGAGTTCGGGGAGAAGCCGTCTGACGTGTGTTAAGGCAGAAAATTACCCTAACCCTAAAACCCCTTTAGCATGGATTTAACAAGCATTAAGATTCCAATTATTTGAAATGTTTATTTTGTAAAATTCCAATTATTTGAACTGTCGAATTATCAAAAATTCTAATTATTTGAACTGTTGTTTTTTTATTCTAATTATTTGAACTGTTGAATTATCAAAAATTCGAATTATTTGAACTGTTTATTTTTTTTATATTCTAATTATTTGAACTGTTTAAAATAAAAAGAAATTCTAATTATTGGAACGTTTTTTTTTTTTAAGTTTACAACTCGGCACTTTATTGAAGGGGTAATTTTCTGCCTTGACACCACTTACGTCAGACGGCTTCTCCCTGAACTCAGAACGAGGCGGGACGTCGAGACCATATCCGTAAATGTTAACCATATATATATATATATATATATATATATATATATATATATATATATATATTAAGCCCCCTCTTTGGGTTGAGCACTGTTTTAAATTTATCTTATCAACTGCTATTATCTTATCCACGGCTATTAAGCGAGGCTCACTATTTGTTTGTAAACAAAACAGCAGCTCGAGCACTGTAAAAGCGATGGGCGAATGTTTATTTAATGTACATTATATGAGACGTTTACAAGCACCGATCCATGGTCCAGTGGTTAGAACTACTGACTAACAATGCGATGGTTGTGAGTTCAATCCACAGTTAGGGAAAACTGCTAGTCTGACCGCACTGATGAGTTGTGATACTATACTATACAGTACTGTATGTGGATGACTGTATATAGATAGTTAGATACATATATATAATTATTTACTATAATAATTATTAAATACTCTGTTAAAGACTCCATTAGCAAGGACCAAATCCACAAGGCCACTGTCAACCGTGAGAAATATCGTTGAAATTTAAACATTTATTTTTAATATCCACTTTTTAGAAGCACGGAGAAAACGGAATTCAAAATATGAGGTTAGAAAGAACGACCACGTGCGTATCTGTATTTTTTTGAATAAACAAAAATTTATTTATTTAAAGTTTCAAATTTTCGGCTTATAAAGCCTTCATCAGGAATTTTCTTTTTAAACAATGCAATATATTTTTTTCTTTTTTTTTTCTCACGTGCCATGATGTCGTTTGGCAGAGTTTGTTGGTCGAAGGTAGAGATTGTGTATTGTCAGTCCAGTCAAAAGCGCTGTCCATGCGCAAATGGGTAGTTTAGTAGTAATCCACTTTTTAGAAGCACGGAGAAAACGGAATTCAAAATATGAGGTTAGAAAGAACGACCACATGCGTGGACTAACAGTACACAATCTCTACTTTCGAATAACAAACTCTGCCAAACGACATGATGCCACGTAAGAAAAAAAAAAAAAGAAAAAAAAACTATTGTATTGTTTAAAAAGAAATTCCTGATGAAGGCTTTATAAGCCGAAAATTTGAAACTTTAAATAAATAAATTTTTGTTTTTTTAAAAAGAATACAGATACGCACGTGGTCGTTCTTTCTAACCTCATATTTTGAATTTATTTTTAAATATCTTAACAGTGATCAGATCTATCAGAGTGATCTAATGATTACAATATCATGATCTGCACATGCAAGCTAAAGTGACCGACTTTATTTCAACTATAAAGTGCTCAACGGGGCTGACATAATTATTTACTACAATAATTATTAAATACCTACAGACACTAGTGTTTCATCCTTTTCAGAATCATTGGTGCAGGGTGTCACAATTACCGCTGGTCGAGGATTTGAACCCAGCAACAAAGCCATCTCTGACAAGGACCAAATCCACGGCCAATATATCTATCTATCTATCTATCTATCTATCTATCTATCTATATATATATATATATATATATATACGCATAAGCCTGAAGAGTCCTAGAGTGGATGAAACGCGGAATATTCAGTGTAGCTTAATCGCCATATATATTTTATAAATTACTAACTAGCTCTACCCACATATTGATCACTTTTGAAGTAAATACTTAAAGTTTATGCATAAATCTATACTTTCGTATATTAATTTTATGTGCGTAAATTAAGTAGTTATATATATATAAGAGCAAATAGTTAATAAAACATGTTAAAAAACACTTTGAAAAAGAGTTAAAAAAACATATTTAATCTGAAAAATAACACTAAGTGGATAGTCCTTAATCTGCGGAGTTTCGAAGAAATACTTTACTTCTCATCAGAGGATAGGAATTAGCAAAATGGGGGATCGGATTTTGCATACAAAAGTATTTGATGAAACTGCAAGTAAGTCAAAATCTTACTTGATAACAAAAAGTGAAGCAGTGATAATATGGTGAAGAAAAAGGTGATTTCATGCTAATGGATAGTTTATTATTATTTTATCTTATATATATATATATATATATATATATATATATATATATATATATATATATATATATATAATCCAAGTGAGATGCTTTGATTCCGAAATAAATCAACAAACAAAATACATTCTCTTACCTGGACAATTGGTAGAAAGTAGTTTAATACAACCTAAATGAGCAAATCTTTCGGCCAAGTCCTTTGCTGTTTCCCCAGCATTATTTCTGATGCTCAGGTCGGCACCCATTTCAATCAGCCATTGAAGAACATTGCTACAACCTTGTCCAGAAGCTGAAAAATGAAAACAAAAAATTGTTTAAATCATACTAGAAATTAAAATTCAATATTGCATGGGTTTAAACACTTTTCAAATGGAATGGGTTTTGTATATCTCTGCAGGTTTCGACAATGCTGGCATCATCCTAATTGTTGGATTTCCATGAAATTGTCACATTCACCATTCAGCTGGCAAGCTCTAAAGCTAGCGTCAACTTACTGCACAATTATTTTTAAGAATAATAATTATAAAATAAAGTTAATAGAAATAAATGAGAAGGATTAATGAGAAGTTGCAACAGGAGCGAATGTTATACATATTAACTCATACATAGTAAAAGAAAAAGGTATTTTCTTCTAACTAATCTTATTAGCAATTATTCACTCCCGAATATTCATGTATGCCATAATAACCCCAAACACACAGTTTTCTCCCTCGTTATGGTGCAATTTTTTTACATTTCAGATTCAACACATGTCCATTCATTAAAGAATTAGTCTAGGCCCTTGGTTGACAGAAAACTAGCTGCTAAACACAGCAACCACATATATGCACAGCTTATTTTGCATACAAGTTCATACCCAACTTCGCTCACTGACAAAATGGGCAAACTAATATATACACACACATATTTACATTGTCCATACCATTTATTTACATAGTAAGATACAGGGTGTCCCAAAATACATCAAAATCGATGGTTAATTTACGGACACTCTGTAGAAATTCAAACTCAAACAGTGCCAGCCGGAATGAACATATCTACTTTTTATAGACAAAACCACCCATTCTTCACCTTAGTTGTTTATTGAAATCTCTGAACTTGCATCCATTACCAACTTTTTAATTTGGTTTTTCTTAAAGAGTTATCAATAAAAAGTAATGATTTTTGTATATCCATTTGTCATTCTTTGGATTCCCTCTACAAATATCATTTTTGAGATTATGAGTCAGGGATTTTCGCAAGATTCTTGTTGTCATTATCACACTAATAACATATTAATTTTAGTCAAACACTAGCAGTTCTGCCCAGCTTTGCTGAGGCCCTATGTACTGTTCATAACTGTATGTGCATATGTATATATTAAAAAAGTGTGAAGTAATGCCTTTCTATATAATAGGCTTCCTTAACTACCACAGAGAAAAGTTGGTAGAGACCGCAGACATCAATTTGTTTAAATTTGACCCCTTAACATTTACTTTTTTGGGCTCAAATCAAATTAAAATGTTTGACCCATGTCCAAGTAATCTACATCTAAAATGTCAAGTGTCTAAACCCAAAATTGGCGGAGGAGTTTGGTAGAATCTGCAAAGGTCAACTCTGTAAACTTTGACCTCTTGCCAGCCAAATTGTCGCTCAAAAACTGATTAGAATGCTTGCCACATGTCTGAATACCCTTTATGTAAAATTTCAAATGTTTAGACCAAAAATTGGCTGAATAATTTGGTAGAAACCGCAGAGGTCAATTTTTTAAAAACTTTGACCCTAATTATGACCCCATAACATTTACTGTTTAGGGCTCAAATAAAATTATAAAGTTAAATCCATTTCCAAGTAACTTATATCTAAAATTTCTAGTGTTTAGACCCAAAATTGGCGGAGGAGTTTGGTAGAGTTTTCAGAAATCAAATTGTTGAACGTTGACCCCTTAACAGACAAATTTCTGTCCGAAAACCTATTACAAAGATTTCCCCAAATCTCAATACCCGTTATGTCAAATCTCCAGTCTGTAGAACGAAAATTTTCCAGAGTTATTTGGTAGGGAAGTGTACACAGACAGACAGACAGACAGAAAAACAGACACCCACACACACACACACACACACACACACACACACACACACACACACACACACACACACATTTTCACTTTTATAGATACTAGTATTTCAGCCCGGCCTTGCCCGGGTGTTTGGATGTATATGTTGAGCAAAAAAAAAAAAAAAAAAAGTGGTAGTAGGAAGGCAGGCTCAAACCCGTACCATGAAGGAGGAAAAGAATGAGAAAAAACGTGACGTCTTTGCTGTTACGACCACTGCCAAATCGGAAGTGTCCTAGGTTTAAATTAAGGCTAGACAATTGAAAAGAAGGGGGTGACTTGCGACAATATCGGCGAAAAAAGCGACCCCTCCCTGTAGAAAAGTGCCCAGTTGAGGGTGAATAAATTAATGTTTTAGCCAATTTTTCGATATTTGTCATCTGAAAGGTCGAGCTTAAAAACGATACTGATCTTGTGAAAATCCGTCGCCTTTGTCGAAAGTTTTAGGCAAACATGCAAACATCCATACATAGATTTATATATTGGTAGCTTAAATTTTCGACCCAAACCGATTAAAAAGCTTGCCCTATCTCTGAATACTCTTTATGTAGAATTTCAAATGTTTAGACCAGAAATTGTCTGAGTAATTTGGTAGAGACCACAGCAGTCAATTTTTTTTTTTTTAACTTATATACTTATTATATTATTTTATATATATATATATATATATATATATATATATATATATATTATTTTATATATATATATATATATATATATATATTATTTTATATATATATATATATATATATATATATATTATTTTATATATATATATATATATATATATTATTTTATATATATATATATATATATATATTATTTTATATATATATATATATATATATATTATTTTATATATATATATATATATATATATTATTTTATATATATATATATATATATATTATTTTATATATATATATATATATATATATTATTTTATATATATATATATATATATATATTATTTTATATATATATATATATATATATATATATTATTTTATATATATATATATATATATATATATATATATATATATATATATATATATATATATATATATATTCTATAATATAAAGCTGAACGTCTGTGTGTGTGTCTGGTCACGAATAGGCTCCTATATGGTTGACTATTATAGAAAACTGATCACATATAATGATAGAAGATGTATCGAGCCACAGGAATGGGTATGTTTGATCTGGCATAATGTCGATTCATTAAAATTGTGGGGCCTGCATACGCGCCTGGTCCACAAAGTATGGAAATAAAAAATTTAAAAATTAAAAAAAAACGTTTACAAGTGTTTTTGATATAGATGCACATAATAATACTTTGATAAGTCTTAACTTATAAGTTTTAACTTAAATAGGGATGGTATAATAAAATTGTGGGGTCTGCGTTCGTGTCTGGCCTCCATAGACTGGAAATAGGCACAAACTTTAATGAAGACTTTTCATATCTATCTGCATAAGTATACTTTGATAATTATGTTTCAGTTTGAAGAAATATAGTATAATAAAATTATGGGTGTTCGTTCGCACCTGACCTCCATAGAATGGAAATATGTCACAAAGTTTAATAAGGTTTTTTAATATGAATCCACAGAATATTGTGATAAGTGTTTCAGTGTGAACAGGTATGGTATAATAAATTATGGGGTTTATTTTATTTTTGCTTTCATCATATTTTGCTTTGGTTTTGATGCCCCCAAATTCGAAGCTATCTCTTTACAACCCTTCCTTTTCATAACCTATCATACTTTCATAAATCAGAGTTCATTTTCTGTAGGCTGTTTTTGAACCCAGTCAACGACGGGTACTTTTGCTAGTATATATATATATATATATATATATATATATATATATATATATATATATATATATATATATACAATGTCAGTGGGGTGATATTTTAGCAGACCGCCCCCGAAGATGTTTGCTCCAGCTATGCCACTGTACTTTGCTACATTTTTGTGCACCCCTAGAGCATCGCACTGCTCCTAAAACGATTTCTACATCCCATGGTTATTGAACGGAATCCTACAAAGACTGGAGTTCTGGGCCACTAACCATCGTTTTTCTCTCTGCAGTGTTGACCCTCAGACTTTTTGCTTTCATGCCTTTCCTCCATACTTTGAATCTTTCTTCCAGCTCATTAATTGTTTCTACTATTATAATCAAGTCATCGTCATATAATGATTCTGATTAGCACCCTGTCCGAAACTCATTGATGATGACGACAAGGACAAAAATGAACAACAACAAACAGAGGTCTGATTCTTGATGTACTCCAAAAATGTATATGAAACTTATCACTGTAGATATTAGTTACCCATACCATGCTTCTGGCATGCATGATACTAGTGTGAAACGCCACTTATTACTCTTTAAGCTTGTGCAGTGCATAGCATAGCATTTCTCTGTAAACACTATTAAAAGTCTTTTTTAGGTGCACAAACATCATGTATAGTAAGTACACTGTTTGCCCTAATGTAGTTCTCTTACATTTGACATAGGAAAAAAAAGATTAATTCATTCTTTTAGATGACAGAAATTCTTATAATAGGTATACAGACAGTTCAATACTTACTTGTAGGTATGCATAAATATACATATACAAGAAATAAAAGTGTAAATAAAAAAGAAAAAGGGCTGTACCTTTATGTGCAGGTGTGCACCCATTATCATCTCGTTCATTGATATTAATGACTCCATTTTCAACCAACATCCGTAAGTATTCCACATCACCTCTGGCAGCTGCTACATGTGCAGGAAATGAGAGATCTACAATATAATGTATATCTACAATATAATGTATATCTACAATATAATGTATAACTACAATATAATGGTTATAATATTAAACAGTCATTAAAATTATTTGGTGCAGGAGAAATCACTAGTAATTTTAGTGCAAACATTTGGCTTCTTCCCTTAAATAAATCCCAAAGAAACTGTGTTCATGGCAAATAATATGGCAAATATGAATCCCGCTAGAGTAGCCGCTCTCTCTTATACCTGTGATTTAGGATCGCTTGTGAATTTCATACTACCACGAAACGTCCTCCTTTGGAGGAAGCCGCTTAAACCCACCTTGGGTTAGTGTCATAGTTAATAAGCTCTCTCTGATGGTTCAGCTAGGCCAAGAATAAATCAGAAAGTTGTCAACTGTGTTAGTAGGAAGGACTGTATGAAGGTGGCAGAATAGAATGTTAGCATGCTCCGGCCAAGAAGACACAAGCCTAATGAATGAAATAGATAAAACACAAATATGGTGTTCGTATTGCCTATTTGTCTGCGATTAACCATTAGAAAATCAAGGTATTAACATTTTTTACCATCTCTACAACAATGAAGTGGTCAAGCAAGTTGCACAAGAGTGCAATTAAACACAACACTGAAACATACACAGCTGTACTGGAAGGAAAACTCGAATTAGTTGCATAATATGAATATTCTTGAAAAATTTACAGGATGATGAAACAAGCCAAAAATAACCCTTAATTATTCACTTCCATAGGAAGGCAGAGTTAAACACATGGTTAGGTTTTAATGTGAGGAAAATTCAGCTCCTGAAAATGGAACCAATAACCAATCCATTCTAGTAGTTGGATTAGTAGTTGGAAAGAACAGTTTGCTGAGTCCATTAACCACCCGCAAAAGCCATGGTAGAAAAGTGACCTCCCTGATGCACTTGTATTAGAGATGGGTATATTTGTTGATGACACCACACTCTATTCTCAACATGCAGCAAAATGAACACATACATATCCAAGGTAATGGTTGAATCTTATTTCCAGTCTCTAGCAGAATGGGAACATCAATAGATGGAAACATTTATTGCTACTCAAAGCTCCGTTTCTTTAAAAATTATAAGAAACGTTTTCAACCACTAATTGGCATGGCTTATCTGAGAATCTATCATTCAACCTCCTCAATCTAAGATAACCAAATGCATAGAAATCATTGTCAAGACAGCTGCAAGAAAGGTGGGCTCCCGCTACTATACTAGAAAACTTCTTGCACCTACTAGTATCCTATATCTCTACAAAACTAAAATTCGCTCATGTATAGAGTACTGTTGTCACATTTGGACTGATGCATCAACCATTAGTCTCTGCCTTTTAAACAGGATCCAATAAAAAGTCTCTAGTTTAATTGGTCTTATACTATCTACCAATCTCCAGCCTTTGTCCGGCCCTGTCGGTGGGGCATTAGAATACACTGACTGCCCCCCTGCAGAGGGTACAAGTCCCTCAATGGGGGTCCTGGATATGACCTTAAACTATATCCAGTGGTGAGGCCCCAGCTTGTGGGCTTTGGGGAGTGTGGAGCCACCCTTTAATTACCATTGCTCCCAGGTCCACTCTGACCCAGAGTGGTAGTACCTGTTAGAGTTCCAACTATGGGTTAAATAGAAACCGACTTGAAAACAACAAATATATTCTATTAAAAATGTTTTCTTCAAAATCTTTGGATTCGGCATTAAATAACCTGAAAAAGGGTTGATATGCTGTAAAACAACCAACCAACCAACCAACCTTTGTCCCATCACTGCAATGCTGCATCTACTTTAATGAAATGTGCTCCAACAAACTTGCTGCTCTATTCCTCACTCAACATAAATACTCCTGACCAACTTGACAATCAGCAAAATCCCACCACTTCAATCTAAATGTCCCCAAATGCAGAAAGATTTTTTATTCTAATAGCTTCTTTTCACATACTGTTACTCATTGTAATTCCCCTTCTTGTTCCTTGTTTTCCTCACTGTACCAACAAGCATAAATTTAAATGTAATGTTAACAAACATTTTGCTACATAATTCCCCACTTAGAATGACTTTGTAGGTATGAACCCTAATCCACAGTAGCCCATTTATGCCTCGGTGACAATGTGCTGTGTTTGGGATGAAGTAATTTAAACTGGTTTTTACTTCATGAGTTTTAAAATACAAAAAAAAAAAAGATCAAACAATATCTGTGACATGGTCCCTGGCCTTGGTAACATGTTTGGGTTTTGCCAAGAACCACACCAACACTTAATATATTTTGAATATAAATGTTGTCTTTTAGTGAAGCAAGAAAATAAATTATATCAAACAGACATGCATGCATATGAAAATGGAAATAACTGAAACATGATAGAATAGATGGGTCACCAGTTAGCAAGTGCTGATTAAAAACATAAGCATAGTTTTGTAAATGACAAATTGAGAAAAAAAAAAACCGAATTTTATAACAAAACATTTTTATATCTAAAATCTTATAAGAATATAAAATGTATTTTTCGTCATGAAAATGATTGATGAATAAAGTTGAGTAAGTCATCACAATCAAAATTTTCAAAGTGTGGATAATATGTGCATGTAATTAATATGTGTGTGTGAGTATTTGCTAGTGTGTATGTGTGTTGTAGTTTTCTATTAGAGTGTCAAAATGGGTAGCAGTTCGTTTCTGTTCGTCTCACTATTGCTAGTGTGTAAAAATGCGTGTGCAAGATAAAAAAAAAAGCTTGTATGCGAGTAATTGAAGTGTTCCTTTTTGAATTGCCTCTTCCGGACAAACACACTGGGGAGAAGAGTATGCAAGAAAACACAGATGCACATATGGCAGAAGCTGCGGCTGTATGTAAATAACTAAGCCATGTGCGAGGTGACATCACAGCGAGAAAGATAGAAATAGACATGTTACACATGTGACCCAAGAGTGACAGAGAAAAACATAGCTTAAACATAATCGAACAAAGACAGAGTACCATGTGTTCAACATGGTAGAGTCTTGTTAAGCACATTGGAGTATGAAAAGACTTTTGAACAAAAGATAAGGGTTATTCAGAAAGTACCTGTAAATAAATGTCTGTGGTTTCAACTGAAAAAAGTTAGTCGAATTCTTTCCTTGTCTTTGTTTGCTTGCAACTGTCTGCATACAATGGGTGGACCTGAGTGTTGTCATGTAATATCTACGTTACATATAGTAAATACATTCTTGGGGTTTGATGAGACATAAGCTAGTGAATTCTTTGTCTTATAGCTTTGAACTGTTTATTTTATAAGAGTTTTTAACCTTGAGTTGAATTACTACTTTGCTGTAGACTTGTTATTTTGGGGGATTTGAAACGCTTTTCATTCGTTGGAAATACTTTCAGTTAACATGTTCCTGCAAAAACTTTTGAGAGTGAAGAGGAATGTGAATTCCAATGAAATGAAAAAAAGAAAGAGTGTTGCAATTAGAACCATTTGCTTTTTAGCATTCGTGGGAATCACTTCACAATTCAGCCACCACATATCAATGCATAAAATTATTGGATCAAATATGCTCGTGCAATTTCTTTCAGAAACGAAATATGCATAAAATTGTCCCCTTACTTTCTATAACTTCTGGATTTTCCTGTTCCTGTTCAATGGCTTCGATATACTTCACCACGTCATCTTTATAAAACTGCTCAGCCAAATCCTTGGGCATTTCGCCGTGGTCATTTCGGGCTCGAAGACTCTCCTTCGGATTAGTCTTACAACTGATGAGAAATTTGAAGCAGAACAGGTGACCCTCCATAGCCGCCATGTGAACTGGCAAATATAAGAATAAGAAATATATGAGGTGCCTTCAATAAGTTTCCTGACCTGGCATTTAAAATTGTCATATACTCTTGAAAATTCAGTATGTTATTGCTATACATCTTATGAGATTACTGACCAATTTTTATGATTTCAGGTTCAAATGAACAGCTACAGCAGGAATTGGAATACACCCTACCAAAGCCTGATTGTCACAGCTGGTGAATTTCAAAAATGCAATTTGGACGTGAAGACACTTTAGAAGAATGATATACAATAAAATTCGGTTTTAAAATCGGAAAAAAAATGCCACAGAAACGTATGGAATGCTTCAGACTACTTTTGGACCATCTTGCATGAATCGAGCATCAGTGTTTGAGTGGCATAAGAGATTCAAGGAAGGTAAGGAGTCTGTGAGGGATGAGGAGAGGTGTAGGAGAAGTAAGCAAGTCAGAACGCCAGAGTTGATTGACCAAATGAGAATGTCATGGATATGGACTGTCGTGTGTCTATAGAGACAATAAGTGCACAGTTTGATGTCAGTGTGGGAACTGTACACACAATTATTCAGAAGGAATTGAAGATGTGGAAGATTTGCGCAAAGTTTATCTCAAGGGTGCTTCATTATTGTTAAAGACTATTTGACCAAAATGGACACCAAGACAGTTTCTCACGATTCTTAAGGTCTAGAATTTGCTCCCTCTGACTTTTGGTTATTCCCTAAGCTCAAGGAAAACTTTAGAAGCTGTCGTTATGAGACAATTGAGAAGATGAAAGAGGCTGTGACGAGGGTCATTGACATGATCACACAAAAGGACTTCCATGGTGCCTTTCAGAAGTTGTTGAAATGATACAAGTGCATTGCAGACGGAGGAGATTACTTTGGAGGATACTAGAGTTTCGTGTGTGTACTATCAATAAAAGTGCATATACTAAACAAAAGTCTGGAAACTTATTGAAGGCACCTCTTAATTATGACACAGGTTCTGTGTTTGGAATTGCCTCACTGCTCCCTGTTTTCCCGAATAAAGAAACTTGCAAAAATTTAAATGCAATGTAAATTAATATTTTTCTGTTCAATTCCCCACTTTTTTTAATCTAAGAGTCACTACTTACCAAGGCCCGAAGGCCATTCGAGGATAAGGGTTAATGAAGGTAAGCTGGTAGTGTAGTAATCGTTGTGTAAATTGGGTAGAATTTGATTATTTACAGGGACGGCTCAACAAGAACGTGTTTATATTGGACTTGAAAGCTACCATGTTGCATTCGACCAAGAAACAGGCCAGGAGAACAGTGTTCCACAGGCAGTCAGTTCTGGGAAAGAAGCTTTTTTCATGGAATTTCATTTATATTTAGACACACATAGAGAGGGGGAGATCGTATATAGTGGTTGTAGCTAGTCGAGTATTTTTTGTGAAAGTTTAGTCAGGGGAACCATAGACTGGAGTTTAGTCAAGCACTTGCCCATATAAATTTGGCCTCTAATCATAGTAACCCCTTTTTATCTCTGTGGACACATGCTTGGTTTGGGGTGAATTGAAGTCATCCAAAAATATCAACTTTATATAAATATAAATTGTTGCCACTTTCTGTTTATGTTTTGCTTATTTGTTTGTTCAGGAACGCATTCTCTGGTTTTTAAAACCTTCATAACCATAAGGATTCTACAATTACACTATGAATACTCGGAGAAGTATATTTCATATTGATCAAATTTTGGGCAAGATTATAATGATGTTGTGTTTTTATTTAACATCCATAAATAGGAATTTTTTTTTTTTTTTTTACTTTATTTTATTTAAAACTTGACAATTATAGAAATTAAAAGATGGAAAAAGAACTAGAATTAATAATGGGTTTCAAGCAGAACTATATGTATCCTTAGTGATTTCTTGACAATAATGTGCATTGCGAATGTTACAAAAATTCATTTCGATTTAGCTTTTAGGGAATTGGGTTAATGCTTTTCGGGCACTCCCGAATAAAATAAATATTTCAACACAAGCTACTGAATAAACGAACAAACGACTTCATAAAACTTGCAAGGAAAAGGTTTATTGAAGGCAAGATGCCATTTAGATATAGCTGGGATAGAACTCGTCTGCCTTTGCCCGGTAGTTATTCCCAAATGGGGACCGTCGATACCGATGTAGGCACAGAGAGAGAGAGAGAGAGAGAGAGAGAGAGAGAGTAAGGAAACAGGGCCGCTCTCTTTGACGTCTCGCTGGAAAAAAAGGAAGAATTTTTCTTGTCCGGGGCGGAAGCAGTTATAGTTCCTTAAGGGGGTAAGGAAGATCCCTGCGCTATGCCTCTGATTGGTCAGTATGTGCCATATCGCACAGTCAGGGGAGGCACTGACGCACAAGAAAAGAGTTCTATTTGTTTTTGTCACTTGGCCTTCGGGACAAGATCAAAACTTGGATTGGAAGGAAATTGTCCTTGAAGGGTCTGGCGGAAGCGTGTGCTACATACGTCTTTCCGCTCATCCTTTACCGTTTGTCTGTACTTCCTCTCCCTGCAGAACGACTAACCCGCTTACAAGGGCGCCTCGATTCACTTTTGTGGAACGAGGGTAAGCATTATGTCTGCAGAGAGGTCTGTGTTCAAAATCCGAGCGAGGGAGGCCTGGGTCAGCCCAGTCTCTTGTGTCATAGAAACGCCGAGAGATTGGCTTTCCTGGGTCGTTCGCTTGAAGGAGACGCTCCTTGGGTCCCTGTGGTTGAGAACTCGTTTCCCAACCTCAAACCCAACCCTTCGGTAGAAGGTCGTCGTAGACCGAAGGGGGAGTCCAAGTTCTTCTCCGAATGCCGAACCGCTCTTAGAGCTTTGCCGGGGACCAATGTCCTCGATCAGCCAAGGAAGAAACTGTATCGGGATTTAGTGGAGGGGACCGCGAAGGATCCACTTTGTAGGCGGATGGGATGGTCGATGGAGGTTGTCCGTTCTCAATGGCGTTGGGCGCCGGGACGGGAGATTCTGAATAACTCGGAATTCTCCCTGACTTGGCGACTGGTCCGAAATGCGCTGCCCCTCTTCGACATACTTTTCCGGTATAAAGAACATACCAGCCGCTTCTGTCCGTGCTGTGACGAACGCGAGCCCGAAACAATCGAGCACGCGTTTTTTAGTTGCAGCCGGATACAGCCCCTATTAAGGTACGTCGAGGGGGTAACAGCTCGCATCGATGCCGAGTGTCTGCTCGATCTCGACGTAGGAACTTTTGTGTACAACATGGAGCCGCCGTTCCCCAGGGAGGAAAGTTTGGTTTTCCTGGCGATCCTAGCAGTAGCGCGCATGACCATTTGGATCGCGCGCCTCAAGTTGGTCCACGAAGGGACATCTGTTCCTGATCGGGATCTGATCGTTTACTTTAAACATTTGCTTAAAGTAAAGATCAGATGCGATTGGAAGAGGTTGCCTAGAGTGGAATTTGACAAGAGGTGGGTGCACAGCACTAGTTTGTGCATCCGTCGAGGAGCCAAGTTTCAATACGTGTTCCCTCCTTAGGCATGGCATGGGCGGTGCTGGGTCCTACGGAACCCATCCCGCCTAGGTTAGCATTATAAGTTCAGTAAAGTAACTCTTGACTGGTGGTACAAATGAGATCCTGCTCCTGATTTTATTTTTTGGTATTAGAGAACCTCTGAGTCTGCCCAACCCCCCTGCTCCTCATCTTTATTTTCTGATGCTCCCGGTCATCCCCCTACTCAGAGGTCACCTTCCTACCCCCTCCATCCGTTGCTTTATTTTCTCCCACCTCCATTAAGGCCACTTCCCCAAACCCCATTAGGGATGCTCTGCTTGTTTTCGGTTCCCCGGAAAACAGTGGGGGATCTAGCCACATAGAATAGTACAGGGGGGTCTTACTAACAACACATTAGTAGTTTTTTCCTTTTTTTTGAAATGAACATTTTCATTAGTTTTTTCCCACTCCACGAACATTTTATGCCAATTAATTCAAGAACTCTTTCTAATGAAATCGAACTTTATTTTCTCACACATACACACACACAAAAAAAAAAAAAAAAAAAAAAAAATGCACACACAACATACAGAAATGAATATACAAATTGTACATAGTTAAATTTTACATTGAACGCTGGGGTTATTAGTTAGATTAGGATCCACAGAGTGATTGAGGTATTTTGGTAAATGTTGCCAGTCAAGAGTAAGACTTCAAAGTCTCATCTGTTACATAGTCAAAAAGACCCTGTACCCTCCCCCTCCCAACTTCTTGTAGGGCCTTGTGCCTAATTTTGTTGAATTGAATTTTTTGTACGTTTTTTATGTTCAATTTTTTCTTTCTCAATAAAATATATAAACAAGATCAAAGTGTAGTATCTGTTCTCTCAGTTACTAAACTTTCCGCCACCGGGCTTTCGGGCTAGGTTAAGGTGTTTTCATACTAACTTTCGTTAGCAAGGACCGACCCCCTCCTTTGGGGAGTCAGGACCTAAAGGACCGACTCCACATTTGTGGGAGCTTGGACCCGGAAACCGATCCCCTCTTTTGGGAGACTGGAATCTCGGGACCAACACCACTATCGCTGGTAGTTGAGACCTTCTTTTTTCATTTGTTGTTTTTGCATGTTGTTTTTTCTTCGTTTCGGTCTCACTTCTCGAGACTGGGATGGTCTAATTTCTCAACACTTAATTGCCTGAGCAGCACTCTGACCTGCCAGGCCCAAACTTTGTCTATCTTCGCTGCTCTCCCAGTGGATCGAGCAGACAGGGTTCTCTTTCTCGCTTCCGTTGGGGTAAGTTAGTGGGTAGGGTGACGTGGGGTAGGGCGGGTGCTTCGTTTCTGCTCCCCTCTGTGGGCAGGGATGCCTATCCCCTCTCTCTCTTAATTGTGACGCGGCACTCTGACCCGCTAGCACCCACTGCGTCTTTCTTCTCTGCTCTCCCCCCTCGCGGGGGGATCTGAGCTGCTAACCCGACATCCCCGTGAGGGGAAGTCAAAAACTCTAATTTCTTCAAAGTCCGCTCCTCCCCCTCCTCCCCCTCCATTCCCCTGGGTTTTCTTTTCCCCCACTACACTTTGGTCTGCGCCAGCGGCCAGTGCAACCGCCACGATGCCAGGCAGGAGGGGTACGTCACCCCAAATGCGCAGCATCTCAACTGCGAACGACTCCCTATGTGAGGGAGCTGATGCATCTCCCGGCGAGACGGCGCCAGGAAACAAGGTAGGGCCCCGGCGCGCGGCGACCTTGGAAGAAAGCGGGAGGGTAGGGCCGCAGCCCGCGGCGACCCCCCAAAAAGCACCTGCAACCGCTCCCCACGAGGGCAACCCAGCGGAAAAAGCTGCCATTAAGTCACTAGCTGGGGAAAGTGCAGAACCCAGCCAACCAGCTGCACCCCAGGACGGCAGAACCAAGGGAGGAAGACCGGGGAACCCATCCCCCGCTCCCCCAAAGGGCGACTCCCCAACAGAAAAGGAGGAAATCAGCACCGCGGACCAAACCGAGGCGCTGGATGAAGACGTAATAGCCTCCATCTGCTCACTATTCGGCGGGGAAGACAGTGATTGGCCCCCCAACACTCCCCAAGAGGACCAAATACGGAAAAGGGGTGACTCTCCGGCCAGTGGTAACAAAAGCAAGCTGGAAGGAGAGACACCCTTGACAGTACCCACCAAGGCTCCAGCTGGGAACACGGCACCAGAAGGGGAGACACCTCCATCCCCCAAGGGGACAGCCACCCAGCAAAGGAAGAAAATAAGAAAAGGGAGCGGCCCGGAAAGCAAACCAAGCCAGGACGAAACAACGCCAAAGACACAATGGCCTACTTTGCCTGGTAACGGCCCAGTTCCGAAACCAAAAATGCCCATAACAAGAGAGAGCCCCACAACACCAGCTACGCCCCCCAACCCGAGTCCAGCTGACACCCACCAGGATGGAGGACCGGCATGGGGCCCCAAAGAGCAGCAAGGGAAGTTGACGCCCGAAGACTACAGAGCACTCTTCGACTCCACTTACAAGGAGTATACCCAGGGGAACAACATCCAACCCCTCCCGGGTCAAGTGGAAGTTCTGGAGAAAAGAGTGCTCTCGCTGATAACTTCAGACACCAAGACAAGGGGTCTGACGGGCGTCAACAAGGACACCATGATGAACGTGTTGCTGGAGCAGAACATTCCCGCCAACTACATCTGTAGAAGGAGTTACGCACAGTGGGATGTTTTGCTCCCCACCTCCGAAGACGCAGTCAGGCTGTCCAGGACCTGCCATCAGAGCAGGAACATAAAGCTCCAACCCATCTATATGAACAAGAGGAGAGCAAATGTTTCTGCTCTAAACGTCCCCTGCTATATGGAGGCCAAACAACTGGGGGCTATCCTAAGCCAGTATGGGGACGTAGAGGAAGTCACCCCGGTCCGCGGATTAAGAAACATCATGACCGGGGACTACAAAGTACAGATGGTCCTGGACAAGGCTGGATTCTACGCCATCCCAGCCACACTCAAGTTCGGAGAGTGGACACTCTCCCTTATAGTGGAAGGGAGGAGGCCCCATTGCTGGCTGTGCACACAACAAGGGCATATGGCGAAGGACTGTCCGAAGAGGAATGGAGGGAAGAAGCCCACAAAAGCGGCGGGAACAAGCGTGACAACAAATCAAGCCGCTGCTCCCGCGCCGGCCGCAAATCCTCCAGAGGCACCGACAGGCTGGGTGACAGTCGTAAAGAAAGGCAAGACCAACAAACAGCCATTCTTGCAGACAGTCACCCAAGACCAAGACCAACCGAAGAGCGAGACGGAGAAGATGGACACACAGACACCCTCCTCCTCAAACAAGAGGAAACTACCAGAATCTGAGGAGGAGGCCGCGTCAGAGGCAGAGGAAGAGACAACAACAGTCTCTATGGCCCTGAGCGCAACAGAGATCAGGAGGGCCAGGAGGAGGAAAAGCCGCAAGACACGCGCAAACCCTCCTACCCCCACTGAGACTGAGAAGGACTCCCTCGCAACAACAACACAGGATGAGCCCCTTGTGTTCCCAACACCCCAGCAACCCGAACAACCTTCCCCCTCTCCTATAAAGGCCCCAAGAAACTCTTCCCGCCCCTCATCCCGTGACAGGAGCCAAAAAGAAGAAAACGAGCAAGCTACCCCCTCCCCAAGCGCTCAGCCTCCCCATCAACCAAAAGAGGTCCCCTCCCCCACTCCCAAAGTCCGCACTGAACGGACCAAAAAGCTCCCCTTCCTGCCAGGAAGCAGGATTTGTGAAACAGACCCTCTCCAACCGGCTCCGGACCTTAAAGGACAACAGAAGGTCCGGTACAATAAACTCAAAAACTTTGAAAAAGTCGGTGGAGACCTAGTAACAGACCCCACTAAATTCAAGGACGCTCCCTTGTTGACCACTTTCGTTAGGGTCAACAAGGACAGTAGGACTGGAGGAATGTGGGCAATGATTAAGGCAGCGAAGAATGCGATCCCAGGCCAGCAGCTGGTGGATAGGGACCATCCTTCACTGACCAACATTTTCTTTAAATGTGAGGGTAGAATCCCCATGTATGTACACCCATCGCTATACAGGGCACTCAAACTAACCTTCCCCCTGGACGTGGGGGGCGTGGCCAAGGATGGATCACCTTCATCGGATTTACTTACCGGCAGCCTTGGCCAGGCCTGCCATGTCCTCACTGCCCAGGATTTCAGACCCGTCTGTGACAGTGCTTGAGGTAAGTGATCATGTCTTTGAACTTGGCTACATTGAATGTGAGGGGCATCAGGTGTCGAAGCAAGGCCTCGCGCGTTGTGAGAGACTTGGTGTCCCTCAAGGTAGATATTGCCGCTATCCAGGAGACCCACTTTGTTTGTGACGCGGATTGTCAGGTGCTGGTAAACGATTACGATGTCTACTCAGCATATGGCAATACCTATAGTCGTGGAATCTCCTTGCTAGTGAGTCGCACCCTGTCAGCGTCGGTGAATGTTGTTCACGCAGGCGAGGACGGGCGGGCGCTTGTTGTTGATGTTGCTGTTAATTGTAGTGTTTTTCGGATTGTTGCTGTTTATGCTCCCAATGCTGCTGTAGAGAGGGCAACCTTTTTTCGACGGTTGGAGGGCTTCTTAGTGGATCCGGAACGGTTAGTTTTAATGGGGGATTGGAATGCAATCCTTGATCCCAAAATAGATAAGGTCGGGGGGACTAGCGGGTCGGCGTGGTGTGACAGCAGTCTGTCTGACCTGATGGCCTCGTGCGATCTCGTCGACAGATTTCGTCTGGATCATCCGGGGCGGGAGATGTGGACGTGGCATCCTGTAGTGCCTTCCCATCCAAGCACTTACTTGGATCGGATGTTAGTTAGAAGAGGCGATGTAGACTTCCTATCTTGCCCCACGTTCCACTTGCTAGGACACTCGGACCATAAACTTGTTATGGCCCGTTTGAGCTTAAGCGCTAGGCCTAAACTGGCCGGATACTGGAAGTTCAACAGCACCTTGTTGGAGCTGGAGGACTACCGGTTGAAGGTCACTGAGCTAATTCAGCGGGCTTTAGTGGGGGCGGTTACAGGGAGTAAGTGGTGGGTTAGTCTCAAGGCCAAAATTAGGCGCTTCTCTGTCCAGTATAGCCAACGCCTCGCGATAGATAAGGCTAAGGCAAAGAAGCGTTTAGAGGATAAGCTGACCCGGGCGGTGGAGGGGGGGGACCCCCTAGAGTTAGCACTAGCTAAACAAGATCTCAACCGCTTGGCTAGCGAGCGGTATGAAGGTCAAGTAGTTAGGGCTAGGTTAAAGAAAGTTTCTAACGAGGCTGTGAATGTTGACGCTGTTGAGCGTAAGGCTGCTTTAAGGCGCGGTTCGGATGGGTACATTCGTAAAGTACATAACCTGGAAGGACACCCCTTAGTATCGACTCGGGAGATCTGCGAGGGGTTTCGGGAGCATCTATCGGTGCGCTTCACCCAACTACCCGGACTCAGGGTTGATGAGTTTGGCAGCTATTTGGCTGACTCGCCCCGCCTCACGGCGGCTCGGGCGGCTAGCTGTGATGGTCTTATTACTGAACATGAGGTCATTACTGCGTTGAAGCAGGTCGGCTATAACAAATCCCCGGGGCTTGATGGTTTACCCTACGAGTTTTACTTGAGGCTGTCGCCCATGTTGGTCCCTATTCTGAAGGATATGTTCAACCATTGGTTTGCCCAGGGTTCCATCCCTGGACAGGTGACCAAGGGTGTGATCACATTGCTGAGGAAAGGTCAACGGCATGGTGGGAGGGAAAACTTTGATGATTTTAGGCCCTTGACTCTGCTAAACACAGAGTTAAAGATTTTGGCAAAGATTCTTGCGAATCGCTTGCAGGTTGTCATCACTGACTTGATCGAACCGGACCAGACTTATGCTGTGAAGGGGAGATCGATTCAAGACAATTTGCACTTGATACGCTCGATCATAGAGGGGACAGAAGACGACGCCGAAGCCGCGCTGATCAGTTTGGATCAGTCCAAGGCATTCGATAGGGTCGACCATCGGTTCCTAGGATCTGTGCTAGAGGCTGCCGGATTTAATCCGGACTTCCGCAAGTGGATCTTTGTTCTGTATGACAGGCCGACGGTAGCGGTGCAGATCAACGGTAAGCTGTCGGAGTCATTCGCGGTCTCTCGGTCGGTGCGACAGGGTTGTCCGCTGTCGCCTCTGTTGTATGTCCTGGCGTTGGAACCCCTCCTTCGCAAGTTAAGGGACGAGGCGGCTACACCAGTCCTGCGCGGAATAGCTCTCCCTGGAGGCACACGAGCCAGGATTTCTGCGTTCGCCGATGACGTCACCGTGTTCGTGTCTTGCCTCACGGACGTTCAAGCGGTGGTCGAGGCGCTCGCTCGATACGAAGAAGTAACAGGGGCCATCTTCAACCGTAGCAAGTCTGTTGGCCTGCGGTTGGGGGCCTGGACCGGGGTAAACTCGCTTCCAGGTATTTTCAGCTGGACCGATGGACCGGTCCGCATTCTCGGTGTCTGGTTTGGACTGGGACTTCAGCTGGAAAAGAATTGGTCGGAAGTACAGTCTAAGGTCAAATCGTCAGTAAAGACTTGGATTGGAAGGAAATTGTCCTTGAAGGGTCGGGCGGAGGCGTGTGCTACATACGTCTTTCCGCTCATCCTTTACCGTTTGTCTGTACTTCCTCTCCCTGCAGAACGACTAACCCGCTTACAAGGGCGCCTCGATTCACTTTTGTGGAACGAGGGTAAGCATTATGTCTGCAGAGAGGTCTGTGTTCAAAATCCGAGCGAGGGAGGCCTGGGTCAGCCCAGTCTCTTGTGTCATAGAAACGCCGAGAGATTGGCTTTCCTGAGTCGTTCGCTTGAAGGAGACGCTCTTTGGGTCCCTGTGGTTGAGAACTCGTTTCCCAATCTCAAACCCAACCCTTCGGTAGAAGGTCGTCGTAGACCGAAGGGGGAGTCCAAGTTCTTCTCCGAATGCCGAACCGCTCTTAGAGCTTTGCCGGGGACCAATGTCCTCGATCAGCCAAGGAAGAAACTGTATCGGGATTTAGTGGAGGGGACCGCGAAGGATCCACTTTGTAGGCGGATGGGATGGTCGATGGAGGTTGTCCGTTCTCAATGGCGTTGGGCGCCGGGACGGGAGGTTCTGAATAACTCGGAATTCTCCCTGACTTGGCGACTGGTCCGAAATGCGCTGCCCCTCTTCGACGTACTTTTCCGGTATAAAGAACATACCAGTCGCTTCTGTCCGTGCTGTGACGAACGCGAGCCCGAAACAATCGAGCACGCGTTTTTTAGTTGCAGCCGGATACAGCCCCTATTAAAGTATGTCGAGGGGGTAACAGCTCGCATCGATGCCGAGTGTCTGCTCGATCTCGACGTAGGAACTTTTGTGTACAACATGGAGCCGCCGTTCCCCAGGGAGGAAAGTTTGGTTTTCCTGGCGATCCTAGCAGTAGCGCGCATGACCATTTGGATCGCGCGCCTCAAGTTGGTCCACGAAGGGACATCTGTTCCTGATCGGGATCTGATCGTTTACTTTAAACATTTGCTTAAAGTAAAGATCAGATGCGATTGGAAGAGGTTGCCTAGAGTGGAATTTGACAAGAGGTGGGTGCACAGCACTAGTTTGTGCATCCGTCGAGGAGCCAAGTTTCAATACGTGTTCCCTCCTTAGGCATGGCATGGGCGGTGCTGGGTCCTACGGAACCCATCCCACCTAGGTTAGCATTATAAGTTCAGTAAAGTAACTCTTGACTGGTGGTACAAATGAGATCCTGTTCCTGATTTTATTTTTTGGTATTAGAGAACCTCTGAGTCTGCCCAACCCCCCTGCTCCTCATCTTTATTTTCTGATGCCCCCGGTCATCCCCCTACTCAGAGGTCACCTTCCTACCCCCTCCATCCGTTGCTTTATTTTCTCCCACCTCCATTAAGGCCACTTCCCCAAACCCCATTAGGGATGCTCTGTTTGTTTTCGGTTCCCCGGAAAACAGTGGGGGATCTAGCCACATAGAATAGTACAGGGGGGTCTTACTAACAACACATTAGTAGTTTTTTCTTTATTTTTGAAATGAACATTTTCATTAGTTTTTTCCCACTCCACGAACATTTTATGCCAATTAATTCAAGAACTCTTTCTAATGAAATCGAACTTTATTTTCTCACACATACACACACACAAAAAAAAAAAAAAAAAAAAAAATGCACACACAACACACAGAAATGAATATACAAATTGTACATAGTTAAATTTTACATTGAACGCTGGGGTTATTAGTTAGATTAGGATCCACAGAGTGATTGAGGTATTTTGGTAAATGTTGCCAGTCAAGAGTAAGACTTCAAAGTCTCATCTGTTACATAGTCAAAAAGACCCTGTACCCTCCCCCTCCCAATTTCTTGTAGGGCCTTGTGCCTAATTTTGTTGAATTGAATTTTTTGTACGTTTTTTATGTTCAATTTTTTCTTTCTCAATAAAATATATAAACAAGATCAAAGTGTAGTATCTGTTCCGGCAGATGCTGCACTTAAGATAATTTGTACCAGTCAATGGAGGGGAAACCCTCTATACTGGGACAATTATTATTTTTTGGTAACCAGAGTGACCCCTTTTAGGGGAGCTGGTTTTGACCTCACATTAAAAACGGCCTTGTGCCTAATTTGCTCGGTGGGGGAGCAAATAAATACCATCTGTTCCGGCAGATGCTGCACTTAAGATAATTTGTACCAGTCAATGGAGGGGAAACCCTCTATACTGGGACAATTATTATTTTTGGTAACCAGAGTGCCCCCTTTTTGGGGAGCTGGTTTTTACCTCACATTAAAAACGGCCTTGTGCCTAATTTGCTCAGTGGGGGAGCAAATAAATACCATCTGTTCCGGCAGATGCTGCACTTAAGATGGTTTGTACCAGTCAATGGAGGGGAAGCCCTCTATACTGGGACAATTATTATTTTTGGTAACCAGAGTGACCCCTTTTAGGGGAGCTGGTTTTTACCTCACATTAAAAACGGCCTTGTGCCTAATTTGCTCAGTGGGGGAGCAAATAAACACCATCTGTTCCGGCAGATACTGCAGCTATGACTAGCTATGACTAGCAAAGACCAGATGTGGGGGCAACCCCACATGCCTGACCTTTAACCAGCTCCCATTTCCCACCTCTCGGGAGCTGGTCCCCTCTTTCCCTTCCCCCTCCCTTCACTCCTCACATTAAAAATTGGCCTTGTGCCTAATTTGCTCGGTGGGGGAGCAAATAAATACCATCTGTTCCGGCAGATGCTGCACTTAAGATAATTTGTACCAGTCAATGGAGGGGAAACCCTCTATACTGGGACAATTATTATTTTTGGTAACCAGAGTGACCCCTTTTAGGGGAGCTGGTTTTTACCTCACATTAAAAACGGCCTTGTGCCTAATTTGCTCAGTGGGGGAGCAAATAAATACCATCTGTTCTTCAGATGCTGCACTTCTATTTCTTGTTCTCTTTCGGTGGAGGAGAAATCCTTCACGACTGAGACAATTTTTATTTTTGTACCTTTTCTCCACGTTAAAAAAACGACCCTGGTGTCTAACTCTGTCCCGTGGGGAGGCATAGTAAATAGGTACAATCTTTTCTAGTCAATAAATTTTGAATACATCTTTTGAATATTATGTGTTTTTTTTTAAATTTTCGAAGTAAGTATTGTTTTTACATATTATTTGTATTGTTTGGATTTTTTCAATTATTGTTCTCATCTTGAGTGTTATTTTCAAAACGTTTCACTCGATGTAACCTCCTTGTTAAACTCAAGAATCTCTCTGTAAAACTCAGGAATCAACAGGAAATTTTAGAACTAAACACTTTATTTAATCCAAGGGGGAGCATGTTCTTATTCCGTCAGCCATGATTGGGCGGAAATCCTCAGTAATTAGCAATTCTATTTTTAGTGTCACTTGCACTAAAGATTGAACCTTCAGTCTCCAGAAGAGTGTCACTTACAACTGAATTTTACCAAATACTTCATTCATGTCACAAGCTTTTGCAGACAATTCTAGTATGAATTTTATGAGCCATAAACCTATTTTAGAAAGATTCTTAAGTTCGGCAGAAAAATCGCCGACTTCGACAAGATAGATGTGAAGAAGTTCATGGATTACATTGACTGAAACGTTGTGAAAATAAGATTCAAGTAGTCCAAAACATGCAACTAATTCAGATATCCTTGATATTTCTGTAGTTTACAGACCATGTTTTTTAGAATAAATGTTCAAGTTAAATTTAATTTATATTTATCTTTTGTTTATTAAAGTGTTAGGTGAAAGTACAGAATGATTAACAAAGCCTTCCCCTGCCTATATAAAGAATGGGTTTCTACATAATAAAATTAAAATTTCAGTACAATCTGTGAAATGCAGAAGTGCCCATCTTCGACGTCACTCCAATAATCGAATATAAAAATAAAATAAAAATAACAATAAAAACAAAATATGGTATTAGTGGCTGAATGCAAAGGAAAATAAGCTTCTCCATTCAATCCCAGGCAGCACATAATCGTTCTGTTGACATGCATAAAATGTTATATGTTTTAACTTTTTTTTAATGAAAATCGCTCAAGTCAAGGCATGAAGCCACTTGGTGTCAGAGTTAATAAGAACAAAAGATGATTACCATAAAGATAGGAGATGCCTACTGACCTTAATCTGGAAAATAGCAATACTAAAGATAGGAGGAAAACTGAGTTCCACAACGGTGCATAATGTATTGCGTTGATAAGGTTAAAGAATGTACAGTAGTCAATTGGACAATATAGTAATTGGTAGTAATGGAAATTTGGTAAATTTGTTTACTTAAGTGAAACGGATAATCAAGAACTTGTTTACATTGGACTTGAAGACAACCATATTGTAGTCAGCTGGAAAGCAGACAAACAGAAGACAGTTCCACAGGCGTGCAGTTCTAAGAAAGAAGCTTTGTACATGCAATCCACGTTTAGGTTAAGGCACAGATAAAGAATGTGGGAAATGATTGATAGTGGTTCAGCTAGACGAGTATTTTTTGTGAAAGTTTGGCGAGGGTGCGGAGTCATAGATTGAAGCTCAGACGACCACTTGTCATGAAAATAACGATAAAGCAGAGACAAACTCACATCTCTTCTGTAGGAAAGAGGTTGCAGGGAAGAGAAAAGGGCATCCTCTACGAGGCTACGAAATCTATTTTGAACTATCAAAGCAGGATAAGTCCTTTCTAATAGCTCCTGCCCAGATGTGGCAACACATTACCCCATCGTTGGCGCTTATAGTGAGCTATCTACTGGATCGATAGAAGGATCACACCGTTTTTCCAGCGGCTTTGACAACGGATTGACAACGGATTGACAACGGATTTGATGTATGCGTTCCATTTCAGATCAGGAGTAACAGTCAAGCCCAGAAACTTGTCAAAACATGAAACCTCCCCAAGACGAGAGCCATTCATTTCAATTGATGCCAGATGGGGATCAGAGTGTTGATGATCTAAAGATAAAAGCTTGATTTTAGATGCATTAAAAGTAACCAGCCACCTGTTATTACAATGAGATATCAAAAAAGTGAAACCACTAGACCAACGAGTCAAGCGAGCTGAAACAAAAGAAGCAGGGAATAGATTAGACAATTCTGAAGAACACATACTACAATAGTATTTATACAAGAAAAGATTGAGACTAGTAACATCATGTTATAAAAAATGATCCCTTTAACGGATTTGATAATCCATTTACCTGGAGTGTTGCCATAATTGTCTGTATCATCTATATTTCCCTGCCATTTAAACAATGTTTGGACACAACCGAGTCGGCCATGAAAGGCAGCTGCATGCATTGCTGTGCGACCATTTTTATCCACGACGTTCACATCCTGTCAAAAAAAAAAAAAAAAAAATTTAAAGAAATTTTTTAAATCATTTTTTTAGTTTACTTATTTTATTGCTAAAATAGTTTTCAGTTTTTAAGGATTTCAGTCAACTAATATATAAAGTTATCATGTCGTATTTCTTAAAGTTAGATCCAAATAGCATTTAAGCTGACACATCAAACTTTGCTTCTGGCTAGTCAATTTTCATTTGTTATTGTTGTATTATGTTGTTGACAATAAAATAATGCACAGTTTAGTCTTTTTTTATTGTTTTTTGTTTTTTGTAATTTACTTAGTCCGGCCTAGATAACAACTAATATGAATCATTACATTGAACTTTGCCGGTATGAAACATTTTTAAAACAATCACCTTAAAATAAACATTATAAGCAAGGGAAATAACTCATATGGGTACCCTTTTTTCTCTCAATATTTAATTTATTTCTATTTTTATCTGCATCATGTGTAATGTTGCAGATATTTACACCCATGTGTGAAGGCACTCAGGACCCAACATGTTGTAGACTCCGCCACAAAAGAAATCAAGACAAGGAATAACTGGACTCACTTTTTTTTTCTGTTGAAACAACAGACATTTGTTTCTGGGTACTTTACCAAATAAAACATGATCTTTGGTCTCCACACATATTCTTCTTTTTATATCCTTTACTTTGCTATGACGTCACTTGCACACAGCTCGGTCATTTGCATACAACTGCCATGCACGCCCTGTTACACATACCCATTGGTATCTTTCTATTTTCTTTCTTTACTAAAACATCACTTTTATACCCAAATTACATTAAAGAACCAAAGTTTGATTTCTCAGCTTAAATGCTGTTTAGGTCTGACCTTCAAAGTTGTCAAGCTAAATTTTTATGTTAAATAAATACTGTTTGAACTCTTGCAAAAAAAAAGCAAAAAAAATAAAACCTTACCGCTCCACCCCGCATCAATGTGTTCAAGCAGAAAGAATTGCCATGCGAGGCAGCCATATGAATCGCAGTACTGCCACGGTTATCTTTTATGTTTAGACACACGTTATTATTCACCAAGGCTTGTAGACAGAAATCGTGTCCGCGAATGGCAGCAATGTGTACTGGAGTCCAACCCTGAGGTGTGGTGATGGTGGGGTCTGCACCTTGCCATAACAACCAATGTACACACTAAAAACAGAAATAAATAAAATGGTGTAGCAGAAGGTTCTGAAACTGTAGAGGCTGTGCAAAAGCAACTGCTAACATATATTCTTACACATCTATTAATTAAATCAGTCTCTTATTGTGTTATAGATTTATGGTAAATTGATTTGTAATAATTAAAAATGAGACAAGATGTTTTTTGGTTTTGTTGATTGTTTTTGTTTTACGGCATATCAACCCTTTTCAGGTTATTTAATACCGAATCCAAAGATTTTAAAGAAAATTTTTTTAATAGAATATATTTGTTGTTTTCAAGTCGGTTTCTATTTAACCCATAGTTGGGACCCTAACAGATACTACCACTCCGGGTCAGAGTGGACCTGGGAGCAATGGCGATTAAAGGTTTGCTCCACACTCCCCAAAGCCTGCAAGCTGGGGCCTCACCACTGGATATAGTTTAAGGTCATATCCAGGACCAAGATGTTTTTTTTTTAAAAAGCTGCAAAACAGATAAAATGATTAATTAAATCTTTAATAAATAAGTAAGTTGTAAAACACCATGATAAAAGCAATGTAGTTAGTGACAAACAATACAGATTTTGTCCTGCAAGATAAACAGCTGAAGTGCTGACTGTAAGATTGCATATGATGAGTGAAAGTGAAAGATGGGCTGCTTTTCTAGGGCAATAATTCCTGACATATAATAGGGTTTGAAACAAATGTTGTTATGTAATTCTTATTATTAATGAACGTATATTCCGTATTGTTGTTGTAATTCGAATACGAAGAGGACTGATGTTATTTGTTGTTGTTCATGTTTGTGAGAGTCTTAGTGAGAGATTAGAGTCTTAGGAGTGTTCATGTGTTGAGTGTTCATATGGCTTAAGATGTTCATGTCGTAAGAGATAGCATATTGGGACATAAACAGGTATATATAAAGAGAGAGACATTTCTGTATGAAAGGGAGTGTTTCTATAAATATTGATACATATATATTTCTTACCTATTTTTGAGATGATGATTTTCACAAAGTTCTTATAATATAAATGGACAATACCTTTTCTGTTGAATAACAACACGGAGACGCAGATACAAAAACACATGTTGACGTCCTTTATTTCATCTTCGACCGGTCAGACATTTTTTTTTTTTTTTTTTTTTTTTTACACAGTGATCACCACTTATCAAGGCCCAGAAGCCACTCAGGGATAAGGGTTATTGCAAGTACATTAATTTAGTGAGGAGATTTGCTGAAGTGTTTACTTAAGGGGGCGGTTCATTAGGAATTTGTTAATATTGAACTTGAAGACATCCAAGTTGTAGTCCGGAGGGAAGCAGGCAGACGGAACAGAGTTCCACAGACGTGCAGTTCTAGGAAAGAAGCTTTGTTCATGGAATCCGCTTTTTGATTTAGGCACAGATAAAGAGTGGGGGAAATTTTTCACAGTGGATTCAGCTAGACGGGTGTTTTTCGTGAAAGATTGGCGAGGGGGGACCAGAGACTGGAGTTCAGACGAGCATCTGCCATGGAAATAACGATAAAACAAGGACAGGCTCGCAACGTCTCTTCTGTGGGAGAGAGGTTGCAGGGTTGAGAAAAGGGCATCCCCCACTAAGCCACGAAGTCTATTTTGTACTCTGTCAAGGCAGGATAGGCTGTTTTTAGCAGTTCCTGCCCAAATATGGCAACAGTATTCCATCCTTGGACGTACTTGGCTTTTATATAGATAGAGAATTGCATCAGTAGTGAGATATCTTCTGGAACGGTAGAAGGATCCCACCATCTTTCCAGCGACCTTGGCAACAGACTTGATGTACGTGTTCCATTTCAGATCAGGAGTAAAGGTCAAACCCAGAAGCTTGTCAAAACACGGAGCCTCACCCAGACCAGAGCCATCCATCACAATTGATGCCAGCTGGGGATCAGAGCGTTGATGATGTAAGGATAGGAGTTTGGTTTTGGATGCATTAAAGGTAACCAGCCACATCTTCCCCCACTGAACCACGCGCTCGAGATCAGAGGAGAGAGAATCAGAGAGAACTTTGTCATTTACAGCCTTTGATGTGTTGCCGTAGATGGTTGTGTCATCAGCATAGATGTCAACGAATGATTTAAGTATGTGTTTAGGGAGGTCATTGATGTAGATCAGGAAGAGAGTTGGGCCCAGGATTGACCCCTGGGGGACTCCAGCATTTATATTGCAGGCCTCCGATTTTTGTCCATCGACCACTACTCTTATGAGCCTATCGGAGAGAAATGATTTAATGATTGAGAAAACATTTCCCGTTATACCGTAGCTGGAAATCTTGTGAAGTAGACCCTTATGCCATACCTTGTCAAAGGCCTTTGATATGTCAAGAGCAATTGCCCTAGAAAGGAAGCCTTTGTCAAGAGATTCACTTATCCTGTGGGATATAACCGTCAGCACATCTGCGGTAGATCTTGCAGAGCGGAAACCATATTGAGTGTCACTAAGAAGGTTATTCCTGCTGAGGTGGTTGACTATTTCTCTATTTAATATGGATTCCAGCAACTTACTCATAACACAGAGGAGACTTATAGGTCTGTATTGAGAGGGAGATGACTTATCACCTGAATTCTTAAATATAGGGCAAACTGAAGAGGTCTTCCAGATAGTCGGAAAGCACTTCTCCTTAAGGCAGCGCTTAAATAGTTTCGTAAGTATGGGAGCAAGTTCTGGTTGAAGCTTTTTTAACACTATAATTGGGATGCCATCAGGGCCAGTTGCTTTACTGGAATCTAGGTTCTTTATTAGTTTGGCGACCTCCTGCACGGATATTTGTATGTTACCTAGCTTGTTCTGTGTTATAGGAGGAAATATGGGGAGTTGATGGCCTTCGTCGCATAGGGTAGAATTAGCTGCAAAGTTCTTTGCAAATAGTTTGGCCTTGTCTGACGCTGACGAGATGACCTCTGGTCCATTGATAATGGTTGGTATAGAACGCACACTTCTGTTCAGGATTTTATTTGTTATTTGCCAAAACTGGTGGGATCCAAGTCGCTGATCAGCTACCTTGGATTTAACAGACTGGGCATATTGCTCTCTTGCATTTTTGATTACTCTTTTACAGTGGTTGCTGGCAGACCTGAAAGCAGCTTTAGTTTCAGTGCATCTATTACGTTGGTAGCTATGGAAAAAGTGATTTCTGTGTGCGATAGCAGCAGCACATTCTGGGGAGAACCATGGCTGGCTGTTAGGTTTTTGTTGAAATTTTGTAGATGGTATGAATTGGTCTATGCCTACAATTAACCATTCGGTCAGTTCTGATACTATAGAGGACACATCCTTTTTAAACATGGAGTGCAGAGGTAAATCAGATATGAATGTACGTAAGCTATCCCAGTCAGCCATAGAGTATCGGTATACAGTACGGTGGAGGGGTACGTCTGGGGGCTTCTTACTTTTCGTTTTTATCTTAACTGATACGACGGAGTGGTCGGAGGATCCTAGAGGAGAATGAACAGAACATGAACATAGCTCAGGGCAAGTTGAGAGAAAAAGGTCTAAGAGGCTTGCATATTGACCGGGTGTATTGGGTACATGGGTGGGTTCGCGAACAATCTGAGTGAGGTCATAAGCAATGGCAAAATCATGACAAAACCTTCCCTCGCCATCTGTCTTATTTGAATGGGTCAGCCATTCCACGTTATGGACGTTGAAATCACCACATATGTGGATGTTAGCCGAGGGATGTGAAGACAGTATGTGGTCAATTTTCTCAGATATGCTCTTAAAGATAGTAACTCCGCTGTTGTGGGGCCTATAGAGGGCAAATATAAATGCAGTGGTGTTAGCAAGTGCAACCCTGAAGCACATATAGGGTAAATTAGGATCTTCTCTAGAGATATCCCTGCCACACGGGAAGCCATCCTTAATGTAGGCACATATTCCATGCCCATGGCGATCTTGGGGGTCATGATTTTATCTCAGGGATTCAAAGTTGTTACATGGTTATTTCTAAAACCCTCTCACTTCTAGCGGGTGCCTTGATTCTAATGGAGAATCGGTCTGAACCTCTTTGCTTCTCTCCGACTCTTCTCCTCTTCCCTCCGACTGCATCTAAAAACTCTACCTACATTGAGAACTCGTCACATCATCGCATGATTAAACATGTGCTCATAAAGCACGTTGGATGACATGCATCATGTTGCCAAACTTGACATGACCCCGAGTTCAGTAACCTATTTTTCAAAATATGTTTACAATTTCAATTAACGATTAAATTCCTTATTTTAATTTTTACAGAAACAAATTTCATTATTACATTCCTTTTCCATATACAGATATGTAAGCTAAACAATTGCAATTCCACATTCTTATTTCAATAACATTCTGTATTTATTTTAGCTATGAAACATTTGAAAATGTCTTCTGAACTATCGAATCTTTTTCTCTCTAATAAATCTACAAAAGTAGTTGTTGATACATAGAAGTCTGAAGCACATGGTGTTAAATCCGACTTCAAAAATATATCGTGGTCTGAATCCGCTTCTCGATCTATATCAATAATCTTGCAACTCATATGCTGAGGTCGGTGATATTTCAGAATAGCAAAGCAAGCATTAACACACAACAAATAAATGTTACCAAAGGCAAGCTAACTTACTCTTCTATATACCAGGATAAGTTTTTTGTGTTTTAACTGAATTTAAGTTTTCAAAATAGAGGTAGTGTAAAGACTGTAAAGTTAAATCAAAAAACAAAATGGTGGTCTGCCTTCCACTGGGCATCAACGCATCGACTATCTTTGTTTGAAGTAAAACTGCTGACAGTTTGCAAACATCTTTTATTATAGTCTTTACTCTGATTCTGACAGCCCAAAGAACTTTGCATTTATCCACTTGAACATTGTTCAACTTTCTACCAAACTATAAGTGTAGGTGATTGAGTATATCCTTTCATTCCTATTATAAAATGATTTTGTTTTTTCTTCCATGCGATGGTTTTCATTACATATTACTAATATATAGGCATTGGTCTAATATTATCATTATAGACAGAAAAACACAATAACATGCAGCAAATATGAGTTTATTAACATTTCCATGAAAACAGTGTCCATTGTATTTTAAACATAGAACTGGCCAAAATGAGATAAATAAATGAGTATTAATAAATACTCAGAAAGTAATATTATGCTACCTAGTTCAATACAAATAATAAAATCACATTATTATTATTGTAGTAGTAGTAGTAGTAGTAATAATAATAATAATAATAATAATAATAATAATAATAATAATAATAATAATAATAATTCTTATTTCGTTTACCAACATCCCCCTGAAAAGAGATGGGATTAATTTCCAGAAGATTTCCCTCAATTCCAGCTCCAAACCAGGAGCTTCAAAGATCAAGGATTTTCCTAAGGATGTTGGTGGTACCTACAATAGCAGAGGTCTGAAGGCCGCCTAAAACATTGGGGATTCATAGTTTTTTCAATTGTCCTTCCAGACGACTTGATACTTCTCCTAGCGTACCAACTATGACAGGGATTATTTCTGTTTTAACCTCGTGTATATGCCTTATCTCCAAGGCCAATGGAGCATAACTGCTCCATTTCTCGTTCTCCTTTTCTCTCACATTCCTCTCCCAGGGTACTGAGAATCTACAATCTGCCAGTTTTTTGAGGCCTTGCCAATGACGACCAAATCTGGACGATTATGTTCCAATTACTTGGTCGTTATGACACTTTTGTCCCACCATACCTCTACCTTACCATCCTCACTTCATCAGGCACCTCCTCAAACCACTTTCCAGCACACTTCACCCCAACCTTCTAACAGACCTCCCAATATATCCAGTCCTATGCGATCGCGTCTTTTGCAGTACTCTCTCTGGGCCAATCTGCTACACCCTGTTGCCAGGTGTGCAATTGACTCTGAGACCTTACCACAAATCCGGCATTCTGCAGCAACTTCCTCTCCTAGAACCACTTTTTTTTAACAATCATGTTCCTAATGCCTGCTCTTGTGCTGCACACACAAAAGCTTCAGTACTCTTAACCAGATACCCAGCTCTAAGCCATTGCCATGATCTTTCATTAGCCACTTCTGCTATATCCTGGAAGAACTTTCCGTGCATTTTCTTCCTAGCCAGTTCCTCTGCCCTTTCTCTGTCCATATGTTTCACATACTCAGCTTGGTTTCGCATACCGCCACTTCATTGGCCACAACCTTGAGCATCCACTCAACAACAACAACAACAATAATAATAATAATAATAATAATAGTAGTAGTAGTAGTAGTAGTAGTAGTAGTAGTAGTAGTAAAGAAAAACAGATTATTTACCTCAAGGGCCCCAGTATTGCAGGCTGTATGCAAGGGAGTAAATTTGCTTCCACCGCTTATCTCATTAATATTAGCTCCACATTTTACCATTTCCTCAACCTCTTTGATGTCCTCACACTTAACAGCTTCATGAATGTTGGCATATTTCTGCACGGCTGCAAAGAATGTCAAACCAACAATTTACGACATGAGAAATTATTTCTTTGAAAATTAAAGTATCTATTCCATCAAAAATGATAACGAGAAAAGTTACATTTAAAAAATGTTGTTTTACAGAATATCAACCCCCTTTCCGAGTCATTTATGCAGAATCCAGCATTTTTGGAAGAAGTTTTTTTTTTTATGTCCGTTCTTTATATCTTCAAATATTAATTCATTGTGTTTGGTTTGGTTGTTTTCTAGTGGATTCTGTTGTTTTTGATTTTGGCTTTGCAAAATACGAATGAGTTTTGAAAGGAGAAGAATTAGAGCATTAATGTTTGGTGCATTTTAAGTCAAGAAGCCAGTAGGAAAGTGAGAGAAAGAAAAAGAAAAGGAGGGTGTTGTTGCTTTTGACTTTTCAGAACATAAAGTTTTGCAAAGAGATAAAAGGAAAAAAAAAGCTTTAATGTTCTGTGCATTTGAGTCAGGAAGTTGATATCTTCAGACACCATAATCTGGTAGGACCAGCTTCCATGCAAAATGTCTGAAACTTAAAACTTTTTTTTTTTTTAAACAGGGTTGTTTTGAACTACCCCCCCTCCACAACACACACACACACACACCGCCAAACACCCGGGCAATGCTAGGTACCCCCGCTAGTCTTTAATATAAATCTCACCTGTCTGTTTAAATGTATGTATGTATGTATGTATGTATGCATGCATGTATGCCTAAAACTTTTGACAAAGGGGACGGATTTTCACAAGATTAGTATCATTTTGAAGCTCAAACATTATTTAATTATTCCTTCGCCCTCAACTGGGCACTTTTCTACAGAGAAGGGTCACTTTTTTCGATGATATTTTCAAAAGACATCCCCTTTTTTCGATTGACTAGCCTTCGCCACTTCTGGTTTGGCAATGAACACAACAGCAAAGACGTCACATTTTGTTTGTTTTTTTCACGTTTTTTTCCTCCTTCGCGGTACGTGTTCAAGCCTACCTGCTCACTACCACTTTTTGTTTGTTCGCGTTTGTTGGTTTTGCTCAACACATACCTCCAAACACCCGGGCAACGTCCGGCACCCAGGCTAGTATACCAGAAAGAACAGTTGGAAATAAGTTATGCACAATTCACTATGACTATACAATCCCTACAGCTACGTGCTTAGATGAATTCTTTTCCTGAAATCTAGCAAAATTGAGAAAAAGACCACACGTAAGATAAACTATATTACAATCATTTAAAATAACAAAGACTTGTTTACCTGTTTTGGTTCATAAGGCAGAGAAAAATCAATGTTCTTAACTGGTTTACTAACTCAATGTTTGGAAGGTTGAGGTGAATCTTTTTCTTTTATGGAAATCGACCCAGACAAGGCATGAAACCACTTGATGTGGGAAACTAATAATAAAAAAATATACTGTTTCAAGGTAAACGACTTGCCAACCATAAATGTTAGATTGAATAGATTTTGACTCAGAAAACAACGATTTTTTTCTCTTTGTCAGCAACATCGTTCGTGGAATGTGAGGATTAAAAGAGACAAAATAAATGAAGCGAGAGTCACGTGACTGCAAAAAAGTAAACCAAAGATCCACTTTCTACTGTCCTTGATTGATTGATCTTGATTGAAGATTTGGACGTCTGTGTAAGCAACATACTGATAGAAAACCAGCCAATAACTGTCATGATAATATTTATTGGATGTGATTTCGACCAGTATTTTATTTGAATTGTCTATTTTTGAGCAATTACTGAGATTTCATTCATGTCGACCATTTTTTTCTTGTTCTCACGTAACATCCGACATTACTGGTTTTTCGAACTGAATAAACGCTTTAAAATAAGTGAACACACTAAAAACTTATCCAGTTAGAAGAGTAACATGTTGCATTTGATAACATTTATTTGTTATATACATTTTTAACCAATTTTTGGTTTTGTTGTCTATTGTAAAAATACCCCCCTCCCAAAAAAAAAAACAACTAAAAAGAAACAATTGATATAGCATAATTAACGTGGTTTTCTTCCATTCGTAATCCTAAATAGATTTCAATATGACATGTTTCCCCCCCCCCAAAAAAAAAGAAAAAGAAAAGAATAAAAAGTGCTTATTTAGATTGGCGCTTAAAGAAAATACAGAAAGGTTTGTATGACGTACCAGTCATGGATGGAATGCAGGTGAAATATTAAAAAAAAATCACGTAATTTTATTATTATTATTATTATTATTATTATTATTATTATTATTATTCAATCAAATCAAATTTTACGATTAAGTGAGTCGAGTCGTAGTGTTTTCGTCAGCCATGATTAAATCTGATGAAATAAAAAGGGGGGGCAACTCCAATCGAAGTTGAGAAGTGAAAAATAAGTTTATATTGAATGCAGTTTAGCAGTAATATCGATAAAAATCGTAAATTTTTATTTTAGTAAAGTATTTGATCGATGTACGTAATTTTTGGAATATGACATCTTCGTTCTATAACGAGTACATACATCACACAGACTTTGCTGTATTTTTTTTTACTTTTAATTGCCGCCATAAATGCTACTTTGAATAAGCACCGAATAAAAATTAAATAAAAAATAAAACCATTTTCTCGCCTATATACCCTTTCTTCGTCGAATTCTGATTAGATCGTTAATCTTGCCGATTATTTTTTTTTCTTGTTATAAACTACACTACACTATTTAAACAACAACAACAAAAAGATATGGCTTTTTAAATTTCCGTTCTAAATATTACAAAATGTTTTTTGTTTGTTTTTTTGTCTGTTATATTTTTTATGATATTATTTTGTGCGTTAAAATTACGTTGAATATTCATTATTTGTTTTAAAATGACAAAGAGTTGTTTACCTGGCATTGTCTCGTTCTTCCCTTAGCTTCCCTAGTTACCGTACATAGAAACGCGACGAATAATCGATTTCCTAAATTATGGAAAACCAAAAGCACCTAGATTTACTAATACGAACAAAGTAGATATTACATTTGGATCCAAGCATTAACGCCAGCAAATCTTTCAAATATATACTAACAGGGAGACCCGACGTTGCCCGGGATTGGATAAGAATTAACGAATGTTTCATCCTCCCATATCACCATTGTCATCGAAATCGGTGAAATCGATCACTTTTCAATCAAATCGATTAATTGCATGGTCTAGTTGGGGATCCACAGCACACAGCAGTATACTGGGAGGAAGCTTCACATGCTTTCCTGTACTGACTTAGCCCACACTACATTGTAGTCTACATTGCACTGTAGAGAACCTACTGTTGATTTTATAAAATTATTTTTTATATAATGGCTTGAATTAAAGTTAAAAATGTAAAAGTCAACTATCACGCTTCAGTTGTATTCTAAAAAGAAACATTCATATGGAACGCGTCCCTGTCATATTAAAGAACATACTGTTAATTTTATATGTCTGGCCTTTCTACTTGTGCGGTGATAATGGCTTAAATTAAAATTAAAATTACAAAGGTCAAGAACCATGGTTCAAGCGTGCTCCAAACAGAAACATTCATTTTGAACGCAGCCCTGTCATATCAAATAACCTGCTGTTGATTTTATATGAGGAGCCTTTCTGCTTGTGCGATTGTACAATTTCTCAAATGCACTTGTGGTGTTAGGCTGTATAAGGCGTTAACTTCAGTCAAAATTGCCTGTTTCTTCTTTCATCAGATTTTTATTATTGCTTATCGATACTTATTGAAAACATTTCGACACAGAACCTATCTGAGAACACTGGCAGGCACATAAAGTACTTTCGTGTGTAATTGCATGAAAATCGGACCAGCCGTTTAGGGGTCCATAGGGAAAGAACACCCCCCCCCCATCACACACACAAAGTTCCCTTTATATAAATAATAGTAAATATAAGGAATTAAGATATCCCTATCTATTTGAATACCCACGAGGGAAACGTTAGCAATAAATCTGTGTCATATCTGTTTTTAATTTTAATCTGTGTCATATCTCCCCAAATTAAAACAAAAATAAAATATACCCGAGTCAAGAAATATTTATTCTTATTTGAGTTAGGAGAAGACAGGGTGCTTATTTAGAACAGCATTTTTATTTTGAATATATATATATATATATATATATATATATATATATATATATATATATATATATATATATATATATATATATATATATATATATATAATTATCTAACAATCAACTGGTATGGAAACCTGTGATTATAAGTTTTACAAGATATTACTGGCAGTAAAATTCTATAAGAACTCTCCCACCTAAATAAAAAATGCTCGATATACAAGATAGAGCAAATAAATAAAATTTTAGTCATTCAATGAATTTAAAAATTCATGACGTGAAATGTTTAAATTTCAAAACAAAAGATTTTTATTATTCTATGTAAGACAAAGAATACATTTGAAATATTATATCTCCTTATCCTATAGGATTTCGATGTCTACCGTCTCTTCAGAGAAGAAAATTTTAGCAAATAGTTATAATGGTTTACACCTTATTTGCTAAAGTCAATGAGACTTGGATTACTCAAAATACAGTTTCGATCATTTTACCACACTGCTATCAAAGACATTCACTTCGGATTTTACCATGCAATTTGGATGTGAATTTTTATATCCTTTTCATTAACTTCCCTTACTCTATAACATTTAAATACTTAAACAACGTTTAATTGTGATTTTCCATGTCTCACTGACTTTTTCCACCAGCGACATTTTTCATATGTAATAAATTGCTGCTGCGCATTGTGTGGGTGTTCAGCATTAATGAAGACACCATCATATTATTCTAGGCTTTTTGTTAAAATTGTATCGCCCCACCCCCTTACTAAAATAATAACTTTAATATATTGTCTGGGCTGATTATTTCATTACAAACACGCCAATCAATTCACTCACATTTCATAATTTTTCATAATTCTTGGATATGTTACTAATTTCGGCGATCATTTTTCATAATTTTAACCCACATTATCGCCCCCCCCCCACTAAAATAATAGCTTTGATATATTGCCTGAGTTGATTATTTCTTTACAAACACATCAATCAATTCTGGGTATTCTCATAGTATGCATGTTCCACCTATCTATCCAATCCCGGGATATGCTGCGTATTCTGCTAGTATATATCTTTCACCTATCTCAGTTGATCCCGGACGATGCTTGATATTCTGCTGCTATATGTTTTCCACCTATCTCATTCAATCTTGGGCGATGCTGGGTATTCTGATAGTATATATTTGCACTTATTTCATCCAATCCTGGTACTGACTTCATGTCCGCCAACCCACTGTTAAAAGTATACATGAAATAAAGTAATGTTTAAATCATAAACTGTTTCAGTCATTTCCGGGACTGACTTTATATCCCCCAACCCACTATTTAAAATATACATGAAATAAAGTAATGTCTAAATCGTAAACTATTTCAGCCATTTCCAGGACTGACTTCATATCCTCCACCCCACTGTTAAAAATATACATTAAATAAAGTAATGTCTAAAACGTAAACGGTTTCAGCCATTTCCGGCACTGACTTCTTATCCTCCACCCCACTGTTAAAAATATACATTAAATAAAGTAATGTCTAAAACGTAAATGGTTACAGCCATTTCCGAGACTGAATTTATAACCCCACACCCCACTGGTAAAAATATACATGAAATAAAGTCATGTTTAAATCATAAACTGTTTCAGCAGCTTTTCAAACTTAATACATAAAAAATATTACCATGGTTAGGGATTAGGCAACCATTACTTCAACATGAATTTCTGAGTGTAGTATCAGTTTCAGCATTCCAGTGACTTTAATTCCCCTTCTTCCTAAAGAAGAGTTTTTACAATTACTACCATGAGGACATTAAAGACGAAAATATGATCTCAGGATTACTTGATATATTTACGTGATTTATTGAATTTAATTAGAATTGCTAAAAATTTAACAATATTTCAAAATAAATTATATTTAAAATTTAACAAATAAAATGTAACATATTTTCAAATAATTATTTTCAAAATATTTTTTTAATGCATAAATAAAATGACATTCAGTTTAGAACATTATGAAATTGGAATGTATTTTTTATAACATTTTTTTTAAAAAAGATAACTTTCTTTAATGAAATAAAATGAGTCGTAAGTATCGTAACAATGATAATGTTTCCCTTTTCTGCTAATATAACTCTTCCAAAAATGAATGAAAGAAAGAAAGAAAAAAAAAACACGTTCCGGCGAGTTAAAGTGCATTGTATCCCAAAAGAAATGTAAGGAAAACACAAAAAAAAAGTAAAAAGAAACCAGAGATTTTACCATAGGCAAGAAAGTTACTTGATCAATTTTTGTGTATTTTGAAGTATTTCACAACTTCTTTCTTTTTTTACTTCAATTAAAAAGTTAAGTCATCAGACAGAAAATAAAAACTGTTGGCATTGGGTTTGCAACATTTTCTGAATGTTGAATAGTTTTATTTGTTTTGTTTTTATATTTTCCCCTTTACGTTATGTAGAAAAATATATTCTATTGCATTGGTTCATTTTAAGTTAATTACAAAAAAAAAAAAAGAAAAAAAGCTAAACAATATTACAATAAATATTAAAGTCTTGTCAACACACATACATTTCATTATTTCCTTAAATCACTAGTGTGGAAGATGATTGACGTACACTGACCACTGTCAACTTAATTTCATGCTGCATTCTAATCCGGTTAAATATTTTCCTCACAAAACTCGCCATTTGATTTTTTTTTTCACAATTCACCATCCAACATATCTCTTGTAAACAGAATGCAGCTGCAGACACCTTATCTCGCTTTCTTATAAATTTTATGTTATCATCTTCAGATATCAATCTACAACAGATGGCTTTAGACCAGTTGTGTCTGTTTTCACCTGAATTGGGTATTGGCGAATTTACATACTTTCCTGTGCTCACTTTGGACATACAGATTACATGTGACATCACAAAAGACTCATCTCGCCCCCTTGCTCCAATGTATAATTTGTAGCAGCAGGAGCAGATATACTCATGACTTAAGATTTTGAATATGTTTCTTTTATAGCAGCATTAGTGATTGGTGTAGCAGTCAATATCGTTTCCGGCTTGCCCAATCAGACGTTGTTTCTTTGGCAAGCTTGACACATAATGAAGTGCATAAAGGTTAAACCATGGCAACTTTCTGTTGCTTCTTGGCTCTCGGATTGGTAACATCCCCATGTGGCACGAACCAATCCCCAAATACTTTCTTTGGATTCCACAACTCATCCGGGCCTTTGGACCCAGAGTTCGACTAAGACGAGAAGACAAAAAATTCATCATGGCTGCTGCCAAATAATAATTTCAACCACACATGCATGAACTTTCCTTCTTGCATTAGATTCCCTAATTATTGCCCCCCCCCCCCACTTCATATATGGACACACGCTTCTATTAACTTAAACATATTTATAAACTCACTTTTAACAGGTCTGTCTAATCATTCATCAATGTTACTACACAGGAACTCTTTCCAATATTAACTCTTTTTCTTGCAAACCTACTAACAAAGATAACTAACAAAGTTGTTCTAAAATGATATATAGAGAGAAACTTGTCATTATTTTTACATTTTGGTAACTCCTAACGTAAGGATTTTTAGAGAATGTAGAAGGAGGAAGTTTCTCAACCAGGTAGCTTTCTGCAATATGATTTATTATAGAGATAAAAGTATTCTTTGCAAAGTTTTGTCTCCACATAAATTCAATCAAATAACTGTCCAGCAGATCCTGGTTGGTTCCACATTCTCTTTTATTTCTTTGTTTGTCTTTTTTCCACATCTTCTCCACATGATTTGTGGTAGCCCTAGTCGTAGGGTCCAAGAAATTATATCTGTGGTTAACTGTAAGATACCCTTCAAATCCTACTTTGCCGTATGCCCGCCAGCAGTCAGAGACTATTGTGGTTCCGAGCAGCATATATTCCTTAATTATTGGAAGAAGGGTTTATGCCTTACAGTTTGGGATTGCGACTAGAAAACCTTCTTTCTCAGTAGGGTTGTATCCTTCAAAGACCTAAAGCAGTTGAACGACCCCTCTGACATTATATATTTGTCTAGTGGTCCTAGTGCTGATCTGCCTGGGATTCTGAAGCAAATAGTCCTTGCAAATATACGCCAAGAAGTTTTTTCAGTTGGGGAGAGTGTGATCTGACTCGATATCACTCTTGCCATGGGTTGTTGTGCGTTTCTTGTTTGTAGACCCACAAATATATGAATCTTAAGCTAATTTGTATCCGGAGATGGTATCACTGGAAGAAGATGCCATGGCGCAAGGAGGTCCAATGTCTGCACTGGCCATTATTGCACCTCTAGCCGAAACCGTCGGTTATGTTTTTTCACTTTTTTAAAGATACACTTCCATTGACATTTCATGCATCTACTTGCAGCTGCAGCAGTCAGTTTTCTTGGCAGAACGTGAGGACCTTTTCCAGCGACTTCATGATAGCTTCCAGCCTAGAATTGTTCATTATCCATGTCACAAGAATAAACACTTGTTGTTTTTGCAATGGATCTTTTCAAGTGCAATGAAACTCTTTCCTTTCTTTTTCTTCTTCCAATTTGGTATCGTCTGCTCTCTTTTGGCAATAGTTTCTCTGCATTATCTGCAAGATGTTGCCGAGTGAAACTCATGGAAAAGCAGGATTTAAAATGCAGTAATACCCTTTTTTATTTTATTTTTTACTTATGCTGAAGGGGCTCTCATTTTCGTTTACATACTGCCAGTTTTTGTATTTTGTTATTTTTGTTATACAATTTAATTAGGGTTCAACTCCCAGGGGAAGTGTGCAAATATCATGTTTAACTGATAAACATTCCTATCTTTTTAGTTTAGGTCAGTTATTTAAATACGAATGGCCTAAAACAGTGCATATTCTCTACTAAAACTCCAGCATTATGTGGAGGCCGGTATATACTTGTTCTGGAGTAGTTAATACTCCTATATCTATGATAGTATGGATTTGTATGCCACTACGTAAGCCAGGCATTTCCGCTGTCAAGCAGAGAGCAAACACATAGTTTAACCACTCGCAATGGACACCAGGACTCTTTTCCCTTAATATTGTGACTCTCTAAACAAGACCACAACATTGGCAACGTATGGATTCGAAAAAAGACTCACATGGATCTCCTTTGGATAAACAACCAACTTCTGTTTTTCGATTTAGCATTTTTTTGGACCCAGATTTGGCAAAAATTGCTAATGAGCGAATCCCAGAGTTCAAATTTTTTCATCCAATGTGTCCCAAAATTGTTATTAGTGTTTTTTTTTATACAAACATCTTGAGATTCAGTGTTTTTTCCTTCAACGTTACATTAGTGGCAACCTCACCTTCAAATCTCATTTTTCTCCACTTATTGAATGAGCAATTTTCTTGGTTCTCATCATCTTCGGTTTTCCGATTTTGCATGAAGTATGGTGATTTACGATGGACAAATGCAAACCACTGTCAAGTTGAAGTCTAACATTCTTGTCCTCAATTTTTACCGTCCCATACTCTATATTGGAAGAGAGTAGTTGTTCCAGCGACCCTCCAAAAGAAAATCTTGAAGGATTTTCACACAGGACACCCTAGTGTCATCAGAATGAAAAGTTTAATGCATTGATAAATGTACTGAAAAACCTGGACAAGGATATTGAAGAAAAGCTGAAAGCATGCAAAGGATCTTCACTAGCTGCTGAAGCTTCAACAATTCAATTTAGCCCATGGCTCAAAGCTGACTACCCATGGTCGTGGATACACATGGACTATGCGAGACCACTTAATGGACAGTACTACCACATAGTGGACAGTTTCTCTAAGTAGCTTGAAGTCTTTAGGTGCAAAATCTCAACTACTGACTTCACTATAAAGACTCTTCATGAGTTATTCAAAAGGTTCGGAGTGATTGTTTAATGTCAGATAATGGCAGTCAGTTTACATCCAGGGACTTTAAAAAGTTCATGAGGGGCTTCCAAGTTGACCACATCACAACTCTGATTTAGCACCCCAGATCAACTGGACAGGCCAAAATATTTGTGGACATCTTAAAGAGGGCTCCAACAAAGACAAAGGACACTTCATCCGAAAAAGCATTACAACAATTTCTTCAGGTGCACCGCATAATGCCTAACAAGAATACACCTTCCTAGATGTTTCCAGCGGAAGTGATGTTCATGAGAAATATATGGCCAGTCTTTGACAAATTATTGCCAAAACAGGTACAACTGCAAAGACAACTTACCCAATAAGTATTATGAGAGAAAAAATATTCTTCAGATGCACAAAGATAATAATACTTTTTAAGAGCAGGGAACAATCAAGAACATAATCGGCCATATGTCTACATGGTGGAAGAACCACATTCCACACATAAAAGCACTTGAACCAGATACGCAAATGCACTTTTAGCAAACAGAGTGAAACTCCGCCAGAAGAAACGTTGGACTTACTGTATGACACATTTAACTGGGAACCCCCTCAAACTAGTACAGAAATATGTCATTCTGGCAGAAAAAGGAAACTGAGAGACCCCTTGGAGGTCAACCCGAGAAAGAAAAAGCATATTTCAGGGAAATAAATCTTCGGAGGGAGTGTTCTGGGGTAGTTAACACCCCTATATCTCGTTTGGCATTATGTAAGCCAGACATTTCTGTTGTCAGGCAGAGAGCACACAGGTAGTGTAACCACTCACAGTCAACACCAAGACTCTTTCACCTTAATATTGTGAGCCCATAAACAAGACCACAATAATACTGTACAAGTGAAAGCAGCCAATAAACACGATTATATACATTTCTACAAGGTAAGCTATTTCTTTTAAACATCTTTTGTTTGCTCACTTAAGAAGCTTTTCCTTCTGTTCTTGTCACTATTAGCGAAAATTCACGTTTTAAGTTTAAAACTAAAATACAACCATAGATTACTTTACGAAATACATTTGTAATTGATTTCATTTATTTATTAATTACATTTATGTCTGTACATTTATGTATGGCAAATTTCATGTTGACTCACCGGTTCCCATTAGCTCTCCGAAGTTAAGCAACATTGAACTTGGTCAGTACAAAAATGGGTGACCGTTTGGGAACACCATGTGCTGTATGTGCTCTTTGCTTATCTCGGCATTGTTTCCAATTCAAGAGAGGTGTGGTTGGGGATTGTGCAATCCTTGCCTCACAATTACATGCAATTATTCTTACTACTGCAAACCATAGATTACATTTTGAGAGGTAGGTATATTTTATTTCATTTCTTTATTGATTAGATTTATGCCTGAGTAGATTTGTTAAGGATGTTTCTCAGTTCTCAAACATCAACTCAGTATAAACATCGACTAAGAAGTGTGAGTTTTCATGTGTGTCTTTAAATAATATTTTCTGGAAAATGATGAGCCACACACTTGACATGAATAACGTTTCTCTCCAGAGTGAATGTTTATATGCCTTTTTAGACCAGATTTATCTGTGAATGATGTGCCACACACTTCACAAGAATAAGGTTTCTCTCCGCTGTGTATTTTTATGTGTTTATTTAAGTCAGACTTTGATGCAAATGAAGAGTCACACACTTCACAGCAATATGGTTTCTCTCCAGCATGATTCCGCAAATGCACATCTAACTGAAATTTAGTAATAAACGATGAATCACACAAATCACATCCAAAAGGTCTCTCACCAGTGTGTCTTCGCATATGAACTGCTAACGAATATTTTCCTGACAATGACGTGCCACATTCATCACAAATAAAGGGTTTCTCACCAGTGTGGGTACGTACATGATTTTCTAACTTAGTGTTTGTTGTAAACGATGAATCACACACATTACATTTAAAAGGTTTGTTACCAGTGTGGTTTTGCATATGTACTGTAAGCTGAGATTTTGTTTTAAATGATGTGTCACATATATTACAACTATAAGGTTTTTCTCCCGTATGGTTTCGCATATGGACAATTAGTTGAGATTTGTCTTTAAAAGATGAACCACACATTTCACAATTATAAGGTTTCTCTCCAGTGTGTATTCGCATGTGTGATGTTTGCTGAGATTTCGTTTTGAATGAAGAGTCACATACTTCACAGCTATAAGGTTTCTCTCCAGTATGCTTTCGTATATGTACGGTTTGTTGAAATTTTGTTTTAAACGATGACTCGCACACGTTACACTTATAAGGTTTTTCTCCAGTGTGTGTTCGCACATGTACTGTTAGCTGATGATTTGTTTTAAATGATGAGTCACATGCATCACAACGATAAGGTTTTTCTCCTGTATGGTTTCGCCTATGCACTATAAGTTGAGACTTGTCTTTAAAAGATGACTCACATGCATCACACGAAAATGGTTTCTCTCCAGTGTGAGTACGTACATGAACTGTTAGAGCAGATTTTGTTTTAAATGATGAGCGACACACTTCACAAGAATAACGTTTCTCTCCTGGGTGGGTACGTGCATGTAGCTCAAGTTCAGATTTTGTCATAAAACACAAACCACACACATCACAACTGTAAGGCTTCTCTCCACTGCTTCTCTGCATATGTACAGCTGCGTAAGATTTTTCTGTAAATGATGAGCTACACATATTACAAGAATATGGTTTCTCTTCAGTGTGTATTAGCATATGAACACATAAGGAAAATTTATGTGTTAATGATGAGATCACAAACTACACAAGTATCACATTTTTTACTAAAATTTTTGTTAAGTGAGTTCTTAGAGATCAAAATTAACTGGTTGGTTTCATCATGAGGAATTGTACGTTCATGTATCTTTGAATTGTACGTTCATGTATCTTTGAATTGTACGTTCATGTATCTTTGAATTGTACGTTCTTAGAGATCAAAATTAACTGGTTGGTTTCATCATGAGGAATTGTACGTTCATGTATCTTTGAATTGTACGTTCATGTATCTTTGAATTGTACGTTCATGTATCTTTGAATTGTACGTTCATGTATCTTTGAATTCTACGTTCATGTATCTTTGAATTATTTTTTTGTAAATAATTTGTCACTTTATATGTTTCAGCTTTATTTCCAGTGTTTTATAAGCTTTTTTTTTTTACTTTATTTCAATCTAATTTTATTTTTGATAAATAGTGAGGCATACATTTCCTGTTAAAAGTTTTGTTATTTTTATGTATTATTTAAAATAAGTTTTCTGTAAAAATGATGAACAACAACATTTTTAAAGAAAGGTGTTCTTTAATGTGGATTTCTATGTGTCTTTAAAATGCGTTTTTCTCATGAGCCGTACACATGATGAACAAGTTTGTTCTGTATTGTTAATTGATAACTATCACTTTAACTAAGAGTTTGTTGCTTAATTATGAGTCATAAACTTTCGAGTACTGACTGAATGAGATACTTCTTCCTCCATTTGTATTATTACCTGTAAATGAATAAGAAATTCTATTTGAAAAATACATATATTAATTCAAATGAAATTTAAAACAAAATAATAATTACAAAAAGAACTCTTTTTATAAAAGTTACTGTTATGGCTATATTTCTTCTGTTTCAGTAGAAGGAACATATCTATAATTTGGAACTTATGGGTGTTTGATGAGATTGTTTCTTTTTCTTCTTTCTGCCTACATATTTAAAAAAATATTTTTTCCCTAGCTAGTAATATATGATCTTTTAACTATGGTTTTAAAAAATGTTACCCCATTGTTGATGTTCATTTTGAAAAGTGTTGGCCAAGCCAAAAGGCGTCTTAATGGAGTTTTTCTCTAGCCAACCCCTTATTCACCCCCCCCCTTGACTAACTTTTTGTTTTTTAAACATTGAATTAGAATTAAGGAGAAAAATATTTTTGAAGTGTATTTTAATTTCTGTTTGTTATCACACTTTTTTTCTTAAATAATATATGTTGAAACTATAAAAAATACCTCAGCAGTTAATAATAATTATTAAACAAATGTTTACTAAAATTATGTACTCATAAAAATCTTTTAAAAAGTTATTGTATACTAGAGTATTAACCTTGACTAGTTTGCATTGCATTTCAAAAATTTTGCAAAAATTCACTAAATTAAGAAGTTTCTGAATTTGATAAACTATACTGGACTGTAAGATGCTGAGCTCACCCTATCTCTTATTGTACTGACTTAACCCTAACTCTAACCCTAACCTCATATTGTAATAACTTGTACTAGCTCTGGAGCGATTAAGCCATTTCCATCCTGAACAAATAACCAGGACAAATACTGGAGTAGCAGATACATGCATAAACGAATCACAGCAAACCCCATAATCTGCTTGGTATCGTGTTTCACTGATCTAATACAGATTTTCAGCTGACCTCCACATTGTTTTTTTAAACCTGAACAAGGGCTTGTTCCATGACATTGTGGATCAAATCATCTTAGCGATGATGAAGAATGTGACCAGACTAATGAAAACAGCTTGAGAGAAGAGCTCACTGCAAAGAGGATATGCTACAGCAAGAACAATGGAATTTGAGATATATTACTATCAATGAACACAATTTGAGATATATTACTATCAATGAACACAATTTGAGATATATTACTGTCAATGAACACAATTTGAGATATATTACTGTCAATGAACACAATTTGAGATATATTACTGTCAATGAACACAATTTGAGATATATTACTGTCAATGAACACAATTTGAGAAATATTACTATCAATGAACGCAATTTGAAATATATTACTATCAATGAACACAATTTGAGATATATTACTATCAATGAACACAATTTTAGATATATTACTATCAATGAACACAATTTGAGATATATTACTATCAATGAACACAAAGAATGCAGCACAAATAGTAGTGATCCAACACCTCAAGCTTTCATAGTTCACTTGCTCTCACTGGCCAGGTTTCACAGTAGTACAATAGAATGGTGAGATCTTGAAATATGTGGGTGTTAGAACCAAGTTTCATTCCAGATCTAAATCAAAACCGAGATCAAAGATTGGCATTGCTGATAAGATTGTTGATATCATCCTCTTCTTGATCTGTTTCGGTGATGACAGAATGATGATATTTGAAACAATCAAGCTCTTCAAGGACTTCCCTATTGAGGACAATTGGTTGTTTTTCATTTGGGAAGAGTTAAACATGTTATTTTAATGCTGTGTTATTGAACATGGCTCCAGAATACAGAACATTAACATCGGGTGATCATCGATGATCATGCAAGCTAGCAAATATTTACTGCGATGAACTATAAATAATAAACCCGATAAAATATACAGATTCTTTCAATCATTTTCTCCATCTATTTAAAAATCACTCCAGATGGAATCATGAATCTTTTACTATTTGGTCAATGTAAGATGTAGTCATATTCTGCTAAAACTAGCATGTCTTTGCTTCCGTCAATTCTAATTTGTAATGCGTTAAGCAATCAAATGAAACAAAATGTTTGCCCTAAATTCTTCTGACTTGTTTCCTCCAGCCATCCATGTTATTTAACTAATAATACTTAAAATAAAGATTACACATATATCCCAACCAAATACTAAGAAAATGTAAATTCTGTAGTTTTTATGGAAATCCCTCCAGACAAGGCATGAAGCCATTTGATGATGATTAACATGAGCAAAAGATGATTATCGCAAAGACAAGAGATGCCTATTGGTTTTAGTTTTTAAAAGATCAATCAGCAGGAAAAGAGTTCCATAAGGTTGCAGTTCTTGAAAAGAAGCTTCTGGAAGAAGAGGAAACTGTATTACAATGAGATATTAAAACAGCAAATTGATGAAGACCACTAGAACAACGAGTCAAGCAAGATGGAACAAAAGAAGCAGGAAATAGATCAGACAATTTTGAAAAAAAGACTGAGATTAGCAACATCTGTGAGAGAGAGAGAGGTTGCAGAAAAGAAGAAAAGCAGAGGCCAATCAAATTACAGATAAGTTTCTACACCTTTTTAAATGACCTTCAAATGAGGCAGAGAGTCACCAGCCTAAATATGACAACAATACTCCATACATGGTTTGATATCAAATTTATAGACATGGAGAATAAAAATTTAGTTCTCTCCTACTGCAAGAACTTAGACATCAGGGTCAGAAAGTGGGATTGAGACGTCAACGCCTCAGAAGAGGGATAATCTGACGTGCAAAAAGTGCCTGAGCAGCGCCTGGTAAGGGCATTAAGTGTAAAATGTGTAGAGAGATAGAGAGAACCGATTTTATGATAAGCGAAAAGAGCAATGGATCGAATATATGAACGCCAAAAAACACTTAATGAGAAAGAAAGTCAATTTCTCCTCAAGTGCAAAACCATCAATGAGAATGTCAGGAAGAAAAGTTACAGCTGCTTTTTGACAAAATCCTGACAATAATCAGTTATAACTAGATTGTGAGAATTTGAAATAATATGGTAATGTCCGTGGATCAACACTTTGAAGCCAAATGTTGCGCAATGTTTTACATGGCATTTTGTAGATATATAATCTTTTACCAATTCTTTGATGTTTTTTGTTTTTTTTTACATAGGCGTCACCACTTATCAAGGACGATAGGCCACTCAAGGATAAGGGTTAAAGAGTGTACAGTAGTCCAAAGGACAATATAGTAATCGATAGTAATGGAAGTTCGGTAAATGTGTTAACTTAAGTGGAACGGCTCATCAGAAACTTGTTCATGTTGGACTTGAAGACAACCATATTATAGACAGCTGGAAAGCAGGAAAACGGAAGACAATTCCACAGGCGTGCAGTTCTAAGAAAGAAGCTTTGATCGTGGAATCTATGTTTAGGTTTAGGCACAGATAAAGAGTGGGGAGAATTATTGATAGTGTTTTCAGCTAGTCTAGTGTTTCTTGTGAAAGTTTGGCGAGGGGAGACCATAGATTGAAGCTCAGTCGAACACTTTCCATGAAAATAACGATAAAGCAGAGACAAACTTGCAACATCTCTTCTGTGAGATAGAGGTTGCAGCAAAGAGAAAAGGACATCTCCCACCAGGCCACGAAGTCAATTTTGAACCCTATCAAGGCAGGACAAGTCTTTTCTATCAGCTCCTGCCCATATGTGGTAAAAGATGTTGAAAAAGTTTCGTTATAAACTATAAATTTTAATGATTATTTTTATATTCAGTTGTTACTAAAATGTAACTTTTTCAAAATAATCGTTTTCTAAATACCAAAACGTTACACTCATTCCAATAATAACTGTTCAAAAGTATAAGTTTTAAAAGGCAACTTTCATTCATTTCAGCATTTAGACTTTGTTTCGAAAATTTATATTTTGTAAAAAACATTTTCTCAAAACAAAACAAAACAAACAAAAAAACTGAATTTCATTAATCTTCTTACTATTCAGTTATGTTTTATTTTGTGTTATTAACTTTTCATTAATCTTATTTTAATTCAATAAATGTTCAGATAACGTTTTATTTGGAGTTATTGTATTGTTCTTAACACAAACCTTTGATATTTTTGGATACAGTCTACTTGAATTATCTTTTCCTGTTCTAAGATCTTGAAAATAAAAACAAAACATTGTCAGCAAAACAATACTGCACAAGTGCCGAATGTTTTTCTAAATAATATTAGTATTTACTCATGCTGGAACGAGTAATCAGAATCGAGAATCATAAAAATCTGAACATTTTGGGGGTATCCGAATCGGAAATATTGGTACCTATTTTCCGGTGCCAAATCGATTATTTTAATTGTCTTTTTTATTCAATTTTATTTAAAGTGAAAACTTCCATTACTGGTAATAATGACACATTAGTAAATATTCATTGATTTTAAAATACAAGTAAAGCTAAAATCGATAGATCATCCTTCACAAGTGTATTTTGACGTTTAGGAAAATATCTGCATATTTAACATTTTTTTTTTTTTTTTTTTTTTTGAAAATTGGGGCAAATGACAACTCTATAGTTAAATAATTAGAGATTTATAAAGAATCGGAATCGGAATTGGTATTGCATCGGAAAAATAAATGAAATTCAACCTTTTTGGAGGAGGGTATGGAGATTCTATTTTTCATGGAGATTGTGTGGCACAACACTTAAAAATTTTTTTAAAAAGGAAATAAAACACTTATTTTACAATTTAAAATAGGAAATCACTTTTGTACATAAATTTAACATAAAATGATCACTTATTTCTGGACCATTCTAACTTTTTAGGGCAGTTACCTAAAGAGTATTTCCACTAACCGAGTGAAAAAGTCGGCACTTCTACATTATTAGAACAAAATTTAAGAAACCGTATACTGAATTTTACACGAAAACAATGGTATCCCTAATATATTTTAAACGATTATATCCAAAAATTACGAAAATCGATAAGGTAGAAAATTATATATTAAAGAAAATAGAATTTGAAGAATACGATAGTATTTGCTTATGTAAGACACAGGAGAGTTCAAAAGGGAGGTAATTTTCCGTTTTGATTTATTTTATAAAAACAAGATGGCCGCAATTTTTCATCTGCTAACACGATTAAATTTGTTTTCTGTGGTGGTTTTAATAATAAGTCAGTAATATTCAGGTAATTTTAACCGAATAATTTGGAAGCGACCATTGTAATTTATTAGAATTGACAAAAAAAACAAAAAAAAAAAAACAGTACAAATCATTGTTTTTTCTATCTGAAAACTCCATTTATCGACTGCAAGATTTAGTTCTGATAGTGTAAAAGCCCTGAAAAGTCATATGTATAATAAGATAAAATTTAAAAAAAAACAAGGTTCTTTCAAAAACGCACAAATATAGAAAAATTTTGGTAAATGTGTAGTTTAGCGGCGCAAGTTATTTGACAACCTAAAATTTACAAAAACTATTTTTTTATATATATATAAAACACATTATTAGACCTAAATGCTGATATAAAACCAGAAAATTCATTTTTATTATTTTTTTCATCATTTTGTTTTATCAAACTAAATGTACGATATTCGAAGCCGTTAATATTGCTTTTAAAATTTGGCCTTTCTAAGATTTGACAGATTGATCTTTTTAAGGCCAAATTTGGCATTTTTTTTTACGCTCTTTCGTTTTGGTCCCAAAAAAATATAGCGGCCAAAAACATTGTTTATGAAAGAGCGTAATAAAGGCCAAATTTGGCCTTAAAAAGACCAATATATCATAGGTCAAATTTTAAAAACAACATGGCGACCTCGATTGTCGTACATTTCGTCTAATAAAAAAAGTTGAAAAAATAATAAAAATTAATTTTTTTCAAGTTTTATTTCAGCCTTAGGGATGTTGTTTAGCGGCGTAAATAATTTGACCGGCAAAAATGCCTGTCAAATAATTTACGCCGCTAAACAACACATTTGCCAAAATTTAAAAAATAAAAGTAAAAATTTAATTGTTTAAAAACGCTAGATAAATTTATGTGAAACTGGTCAAACCTTCTCTACTGTAAATTCTAAACTAAAAACTTTGTTTTCGTGAAGTATTACAAGGTACTCACACGTAATCGGCTAAAAAAAATAGAATCCTATTTTTTTTTTATTAAAAATTTTTTTTTTTTTTTTTTAGATGTGTGGGAGTTATTTAGAGGGTGTTCCTCATCGACAATAATACCGAATTTTTCGAGAATAACGTTATTTAGACAACTATTCTTAACATGGAAATCCGTGGATATGGGCTTTTTAATCATTCTCTTCCTTCGTAATATTCCTTAAAATGTGTAAATTGATTAGACTTACCTTTCTCATGTATTTCTTTCGTTTTATTTGGCTCTTTTATCATAAAAAGAAAGAATGAAATTATACGTTAATTAAAAAAAAATAACAAAAAAAACATTACGTTCTATCACTTTGTTCTAAAATAAATCTTGGACTTTTTAAAGGGAGGTAATTCAAGTATTAATTTATATATATCGTAAACCAGGGTTGCCAGGTTGGCTTTTTTAAGGCCAAATTTCACGAATTTGGCCTTTTTAAAAGCAGTTTGGCCTTCGAAATTTTTGTTTGGCCTTTTTTCAAATTTGGCTTCAAATTTGGATCATTTTATATAAATATTTTTTAATAGTAATTATTAAAGAAAAAGCCATAATGAAGTAATTTAAAAAGTAGTTTGGATGTCAAAACTTGTAGGTTTTTTAAATGTTGGCTTTGTTTTTCGATTCATGGAATTGCATGAGAAAAACAGCCTCGGAATCATCAGAAAATGTCATATCAGAAAAAATATCTTTTTCTAAAGACTTAGCCCCCCCCCCCTACGCACTGAAGGAAACTCACATCTATTGTTTTAATTTGTTTTCACACTTACTTACTAAACGTTTATATGAAACCTCTCAGAGAGTTCACAGTTGGGTATGAAACCGTTTTGAAGACTTTTTTTAGTGCTTGGCTCTGTCCAGTCAGGTCACTCAGTCACTGAGTATATCTCCTCTGAAATAATTAATGTTTGTGTTTTTCGTTTGAAATTCTTTAAACCTAGTACTTTGAAATGAATTAAAGCAATTTATGGAAATTTATGGAAATTTGAAAACTTATAACTGTTAAACTATCTCTCAAATAGCTATTTAAAGTTGTATTTGAAAAGAAATGTTTAAAAATAATTAGATACTTTTTCCTGAGTAAGTCCCAAAGTTTCATTAAAAAGCAATAATTATAGATTTTCTAACTATCTTGAATTAATAGATACATTTGTCTTAATAATGATACATAGATTGTTCTTGGAAACAAAATCTACTTTTAGAGTTATGACTAAAATTAAATTTTCAATATTTTAGAGATATTTTAAGTTAATACCCCCCCCATGAGTAAATGTGGTATTGTGGCGACTGAAATCATTCTTCTCTTAGAATATGATAAACAAAAAGAGTAGACAAATAGGAACTTATGTACAAACTGTATCAATAAAAATAGCATGGAAAAATTGGCACTAGCAAAAATTGTAAAATTGGTTAAATGTGGAAAAAATAGCAGGAGTGAAAGATATGGATAGAAATCTCATGAGTTTATGAAAATCTTGGATGCAATGTATAAAGGGAAAACATAACTTGGTAAATTAAAAATAAATCATATATATGTTTAAAAATAGATGTGGAGTCTCAGCTAATAACCAATTACCTTTCAATACTGATGCCATCTTAGAAATCTGTCGATTATACTAGCATATTTATTCATTTTAAGTGTTTTTTCAGATTTCATATATAATACTAAATAGATGTTACTTCCAACGCATTAATTGTATCATAATCTTTAAAAAACTTATAATCAATGCTTGCGTTAAAGTGTAGTACTTGTTCTGATATTATACTTTATTTATTCTGTCCTTGGCCAGTGAAAGAAAAATTCTTCTAAACTGGTGCATATTTTTTGCTATGGGAGATAAATTCTGTGCTTTTTACTTTTTAAGGGGATTTCATCTGGTTTTACGATTTTGCCAGTCAGACTTGAAGATAGAAAAAAGTTACCTACCCTAAAAAGTTATGATGGCCCGAAAATGGAGGATCATTTTATGTTTAATTTATATGCAAAGCTAATTAATTATTTTTTTTTTTCGGGATGTTCATACATAATCATTTGAAAAACTTAGAATCACATCTTTAGGAGGGATAGATGAGGTCCTCATCTACTTTAGAATATATATATAATTTAATTTTAATTTGATAAACTTCTTAATGTTATCCTGGTGCTTATCCATAAAAATACGCAGGTGAAAATATGAAAGTACTGTAGGTTTGCAACAACAGATGACACATACAAATTTATTGTCTTGACTATTAGCCACTATCTTATGCAACTTTAGAACCACATTTTCGACACATTTAGTTATTATCATAAAATCCTACATTTCCTCCTAGAAACAAAACCATCACAATCGCAGCATCTTTAGAGGAAGTAGTTCCTATTTCCCCCTAAATAATAAGTCCTTCTACCGCCCTCAGTCAAAACTGGGAGGAAAAATACAACTTCTACAGATATTGTGCTTGCGCCTCTCATAACTGGATCGTAAATTCATAGACATAGCATAATCTTTTCATTTCCCGATTCAAAAATAATAAATTCTCCCTTCTCAAATTTCGCCCATTCTCATTGGTTGAGAGCTGACAATTCGATTATTTTGGAATCTACCTCTTAATACATAGACAAATGCTCCAGAACTTTTCAAATATGGCGATACCTTACCTATGCACACATTAACAACATGCTACTATCGCCCCCCCCCTCAGCACAACAAACTCTGAAAAAATATGTACGGTATCATTTTTTATTTTTCAATTTTGGAGTTATTTTATTTTATTTTTTTTTACATTGCTATCCCCCAATTTTTTCTGCTTTACAGTATTTGCGGGTGAGTATCCTGATAACGATCATCAAGGTTACATTTAAGGCAAATACTTTGACAGCCCCTCACAAAATGGACGTTAGCTGTTATGTTTGATTTTAGACAAATTATACTTCCTGTGGAGTATTTTGTTTACTTCTCTTTTCCGGAGTCTTTATCGACACTGCTTATTTATTTTTTTTATAGGTAAAATTTTACCTTAGCTCCACCTTCACACTTTTTTTTAAATGCCAACCTTTCTAGGTTTTCAACTATGCTGATTAAGAAAATCTCATTTGTATTTAGCAGATATAAGTAGTTATCGAGATATAAAGACCTGTATTACGCACTTTAAATCAGTGGTCGCCAGATTTGTACGCATGCTTGAGAAACAAATCTAATTCTATCCGACCAACACTGCCCCCCAATTTTTTTGTTAGTTTATAATATTTGGGGGTGGATATTCTAACAACGATTATCAAGGTTAAATTTGGAGCAAATATTTTGACAACCCCTTCCTTACAAAATGGAGTGTCTATTCTGATAGCCGTTCTTAACATGGGGAGGTTGAGGTGTCTATTCCGAAAACCGTTCTTAAAATAGAGAGGTTGGGAAGTCCATTCTGAAAGCTGTTCTTAACATGAAGAGATTGGGTGTGTCTATTCCGAAAGCCTTTCTTAACATGAGGAGGTTGGGAGTTAGGCAACAACAAAAATAACCATACTTTAATTTTTTTACGAGTGGAGGGGGCATGCTTCCACTGGACAACACTAGTTAACAGGTCCTGCTAGTATTTAAATCATCATCATCATCATGACGGGCTCCTTGCCCGAACCAATGTGATTCTTCCTCTCCAGAGTTTCCTGTCTTCCATTAGTTGCCTCAGATCTTCAGGTTCACAGTTGGTGTCATGTGCTATTTGTTGGATGTACGTGGATCTAGGTCGTCCTCTGCTTGCGCGTCCGTGTCATGGAGTCCATAGCAATACATCACTCACCAATTCATGCTTGCTCCTCAGACAATGACCGGCAAATCATAGGGGTCTTTCTCTGATGGTATTAGATATGGCAGGTAGATTGCCATAAAGTTGCTGCTTCGTGGGATGATTTTGCCAAGATATGTTTAATATTGTTCTTAGCATACGGGTGTATGTGCCGTCTAGTTTTCTTTGCAATCTTTTGGTGAGTGTCCAGGTTGTTGCACCATAAACAAGGACAGACTCTACCACTGCCCTAAAGGACTGCTTTTTCAGTTTGTCAGCCAGTCTCGAAGTCCATACTGAATGTAGCCCACAGTGGCGGCTCGTGCCTGGAGCTGTGGAACTGCAGCACCCCCAAGTCATTTCTACTCATTATTATCGGTACACGTTAAAAAGAATACGTTTATTTTTTTTCTTTCTATGTGATAATATATCATATTAATTATATATATATATATATATTATATATATAATCCTGAAGCTTAATGTCGATAATTGTCCCCACCCCATACTCATATAAGCATAAAAGCAAAACTTTGCTTGGAGCTGCGAAATTCACAGTTACACATTCTTAATGAAATTCGCTTGTGCGCATGCCCGATCTAGAACGGTTAATATGAGCCAATTTGGAACTGTAGTTTTTGCAGTTCCAAATGCAGTGTTGCGCGTTTTCGCTTATTATTTTTTTTTAAGAGGCTTTGTTTACAAATGTTTTCTTTTTATTATTATTAAAAAGTGTAACGTGTTCTTGTAAATAAAATCTCCACCTTAAAAAAAAAATTCCCACACCTTTAAATGCGATTTAAGCAGACAAAAATATACAATATGCCAAACTTTTTTTTTTTTTTAATTAAAAGTGTTCGGGCTTTTAGCCTTGAAGTTACCAACGCGACTAATGTTATTTTTTTATTTTTATTTTTTTTACCTATATGGCTTATTTTTGTATTTTTAAGTAGTTTGAAATTTATTTATTTTGTAGTAGTTTAACTTTACAGAATAAAAAATATTTACATTTTTTCTAGAGAAAAGCGAAGAAAAGTTTATTTTTTAAAATACATTTTAGTTAGAAATGTTTTACCTTTATATATATATATATATATATATATATATATATATATAGATATAGATATATATATATAGATATATATATATACACTCATATATATATATATGCTTACACATATATACACCCACACACATATATATAAACACACATATATATACACACACATACACACCCACATATATATACACACACATATATACACACATGCACACACCCATATATATACATACATATATATACACACACATACACACATATATATACATATATATATATATATATATATATATATATATACACACATATATATACACATATATTTATATACACACACGATATATATATATATACACACGATATATATATATACACATATATATACACACACGATATATATATACAGACATATATACACGCACATGTATATATACACACACTCATATATATACACATATATATATATACACGCATATATATATATATACACACATATATATATACACACACATTATATATATATATATATACACACATTATATATATATATACACACATACACACACATTATATATATATATACACACACACATTATATATATATATATATATATAAAGCTTTAGCATTTATTTACATCCCACGAGGACAGAGCAAGAAGTTTTACACTTTGAACAAAGTATTTTAATTAAAATGTGCAATAACAAGACGAGTATGTAAAACCGTTTTTATAATAAGCTTAGTAAATTAGTAAATAGCAAAGTTTGTTTTTATTTTTATATAAAAAGTTGTAAACAGATTTGTAAATAAAATTATGTATCTTTAATTTTTTTTGTTTGCTCATAGTACAAACATGTAAACTTTTTTATTCTATATTTTATTTACAAAATTTTGTTATAAACACACTTTTTTAAATTTTAAATAAAACTGTTATTCAATAAAACCATTTTTAAATGGTAATCTCCTAACTTTACCATCGTTTGCAGGCAAGTAAATTTCAAAGATTTTGTTTTTATGAAAAAATAAATTATCAAAAAATTGTAAATAAAATGTATTTACACAATTTTTTTCGTTTGTTTGCCTGCGGTAAAATTTTATTTAATCTGTAAAATTTAAAAGAAATATTTAAAAGAAATATATTTTTTATTACTCTGCAAAGTGTATACAATTTAAAATAGTGTTTTTTGATTAAAATGTTTTTGCGTATTACCCCTTTTTCGACGGCTTATAATGGCAAAGTTAAAAATATTTGCATTAAAAAAAGCAATTTTAATGACAAGCTTATTTTGTTATACGCCTATTTTTAATTAACAACAAGCTTTTTTATAAATAAAACCGTTGTTACATAGTAAAAATTTTTTCGTTAATAAAAATCTGTGACCTAAAAGTTATAAAAGTATGATTCAACTCAGTTAGAACTTCCGGTTCAGTTGAATCGCAAAAAGAGGATCACGTAAACATTGTATTCCTTCTACCCTAATTGATATTCTACTAATGGACTACCTAGTACTTACCTTTCCCAATACAATTGATATAAAAAGAATTTAACCATGGTCTCCTTGCACCCCCCAAAAATAACTTCTGCGACGGTAAATGAACTTCAACAGATTGAGTTTTCACAGCTGTCTCTCCATGATAAAGTTGTAATTAAGAAAAGAAGCTGTTCAACGCCTGATATTCAAATATCTCAGCCAGGCATTAGTAACAACAAAGTATATATTCGTAGCTTTAATGGTACCAACAGAAGAGTTACCTTTGCGGCTGTGAACTGAAACAGGCATTGTTCTGCTTTCCTTGTTTGTTGTTAGGGGGTGATGTAACATGGACAAAAGATAGTTTCAGAACTATTAGCAAAATGAAAGATAGAACTGAAAAGCATGTGAAGCACGTTGACAATGTAGTTTCCCTATCAATTTTGGGGACCATAAATATTAAAACAAAACTTAGTGGGGCCTGCAGACTTTCAATCAATCATCATAACATGAATGTTAAGAAGAACCGTGAAATTTTATCTAAAATAATAGATTGTATTTTCTTTTGTGGGAACTTTGAAACTCCCTTACGAGGACATGATGAAAAAGATGATTCAGTAAATCCAAGTGTATTTAGAGGATTTTTAAAATTTGCATCTTAATTAGATCCAGATTTAAAGAATCACTTAGAAATCAGTAATGTCTTCAAAGGTGTTTCCAAGACTATTCAGAATGACATACTTGACAGTCTTTTACAAATATACCATGATGAAATAAGGGCAGAAATTAGCAAAGCTTCCTTTGTAGCTGTCATGGCTGATGAAATAACAGATGTGTCTGAACATTCACAAATGATCATTGTTTTCGTCTTGGATGAAAAAATACCTGAACGCATTTGGGGATTCTTTATTCCAGAAAACCAAACCGCTGATGGGATATCAAAATGTATTCTACAACAATTAAATATAATCCTTTAAGGGAATCGCCAAAAACTGATAGCTCAGACATTTGATGATGCAAATGTCATGAAAGGCAAAAAAGCTGGTGCTCAGGCGAAAATAAAAGCAGTTTATAGTAATGCGCATTTCACTCACTGTTATGCGCATCAACTTAATTTAATAATGAGGAATGCAGCAAGCATTACACGAAATGCTAGAATATTTATCTCTAACATTTTGGCTATTCCGACTTTCTTTTCTAGATCACCACAGCATCTGTCCATTTTTTAAGAAGCATCTGAATGTAAGCATTCTACGTCCATCCACCACCAGGTCGAACTTTAACATACATAAATAGAGTTCATGAAAATGTTCAAGCATAAAAAAACTGTCACTGAAATTCAGTCAACATCATATGTAGATGAGGCCGTTGCAGAAGCGACAGGAATTCTGAAATATTTGAATGATGAAAATTTCATATTTTGGTTTGAGCTATTTCATAAAATTATGTCTCATGTTGAAATTATTTCTCGGGAAATTAGCATATATAAAGTCAATGAATACATAACAAATTTCAAACTGCTATTTTAGAGATAAGAAACACAAAATACTGTGAAAATTCTTCACAAACACTCAAGGGCGAAGCTAAAGAACTGTGTGACTATATATCTGTTGATATAACGGACAGATATTTTTCAACTAAACATTTAATACTTGCTAAATTGTTTTACAAGATAAGCTTTACTAGTTTTAAGAAAGAACTACCTACAGAAGAGATATCCTTGACAACTGAAGCATACCCCATGATTGACAAAGAAAAGTTTGAAACTGAGCTAGAAATATTTTATAGTAGGTCAGATATCCATGAGTATTGCAAAGTAATTGATCTCCTGAAATTTATTTTGGAAAACAATTTAAACGATGTTCTTAGTGAAATCACAAAACTCATAAAAATTATCTAGACAATTCCCATGACCACATAAGAGATAGAACATTGTTTTTTCAACTCTGAAAAGAATAAAAACTTTTCTAAGGAACACCATGGGTTGCGAAAGACTAAATGAACTTGCAGTTCTTTCAATTGATAAAAAGTTCTTCAGCAGTCATTCAGAAGTTAAGGAGAAAATTATCAATCTTTTCTCACAAATTAAAACAAGAAGAATGAAGTTTACTTTCAAATGAATGTAATAAGTAAAATATTTAAAATATTTACATCTGTTTAGGATTCCTTTAAGTTATTGTACCTATTTACTATGCCTCCCCACGGGACAGAGTTAGACACCAGGGTCGTTTTTTAACGTGGAGAAAAGGTACAAAAATAAAAATTGTCTCAGTCGTGAAGGATTTCTCCTCCACCGAAAGAGAACAAGAAAATGAAGTGCAGCACTGAAGAACAGATGGTATTTATTTGCTCCCCCACCGAGCAAATTAGGCACAAGGCCGATTTTTAATGTGAGGAGTGAAGGGAGGGGGAAGGGAAAAAGGGGACCAGCTCCCGAGAGGTGGAAAATGGGAGCTGGTTAAAGGTCAGGCATGTGGGGTTGCCCCCACATCTGGTCTTTGCTAGTCATAGCTAGTCCTAGCTAGTCATAGCTTGCAGTATCTGCCGGAACAGATGGTATTTATTTGCTCCCCCACTGAGCAAATTAGGCACAAGGCCGTTTTTAATGTGAGGTAAAAACCAGCTCTCCTAAAAGGGGTCACTCTGGTTACCAAAAATAATAATTGTCCCAGTATAGAGGGTTTCCCCTCCATTGACTGGTACAAATTATCTTAAGTGCAGTATCTGCCGGAACAGATACTACACTTTGAGATATTAAATCTTTTATTCATGTTAAAAAATACAGTCAAAATTAACGAAGAACAAAAAACTTAGGCACATGGCCAACTCAAAAGGGGGGAATTTTGGGGGTCGTTGGTCATCCTTGTCACTCCAGAACTAAACAAAGTCAAAAGTTTCTCCCAGATAGTATCTTCTTTCACCATAATACCGCATTCACCCTTTCATATTGGGGGACGTCCTAGTAACTCCCAATTTTTAAAACATTTTTTATTGACGTGTAAAAACAAAAAAGATAACAATAAAATGGTAACAATAATTCATTTGTGTCGAGGGAGGGGGAAGAAAAAAAAAAAAAAAAAAAAGGTGATTAGTAGGACCCTCCCAACCTCGTCTAGTTGATAGACTGCCCGTTCCACTAGGTTTGTAAAAGGAACCTCGCTTCTGCGGGTCAGTCTCTAGGTGGGGATGCCCTCTAGATGGGGGTGAATGGAGAAAAGAAAATTTTGTGGGTAAGGGATGGAGGTTAGATTGTATTTCTTTTTCTCCAAGATGGGTAAAATTTAGAGGAAGGGGTGAAAACAAAAATTGCAGGTAAGAGGGGATGGGGATCTTGGAGGCTTCCTAATCGGGGAGGGATGGAACACACACTCAGCTAGCTGAGAGACTACTTGTTTAATTTAACTTTACAGAACTGCGCGTTCCACACCTAGGCGGGGAACACGTATTCAAATTTGGCTCCTCTTCATACACACAGACTTGCCACATGTATCCATAAGGCCAGTCAGACGTGTGCATACGTATAAATTATATTTTTTTATGTTTGTTTATTTTTACACAATATTAAAACAATCGGTATTTTCTTTAGAACAGCACGCCCACTAATCTTAGGCACGAGCCGTCACTGTTTCTAAGTCATTTTCCAAACTGTGAATATTTATGTGCCTGTTGTTCACGGCCATTTTTCTTGTCTGTAATATATTGGACAGGATTATCTCCCTTGCACTTCAATGAACTACGGATTATCTCCCTTGCACTTCAATGAACTACCACTAGAGGGTGCGACAGTCTTGAAATCTTTTCTTTTTGTAAATAAAAGGACCGGGAGACGATCTTCCCCTACGAGACGTACCGTCTGCCGATCTATCTATAATGTTATTTTGTCTTGTGCATTTTTATTCATTATGCATTGTTAATGTTGATATACTTCAATTGAAGAACGAATAATGCGGAGGAGTAACAAGACAATTTAAAATTAAAAGCGAACACCCACAACAAATCGAACGAGGAAAAGTTGCCGAGTAGCGGATAAAAATGGCTTTATTAGGCACCATTGGAGAATGGAATAGTGCGGAAGAAGAATGGTCGCACTATATTGAGAGAGTAAAGTTTTTTTTTACTGCCAATGATGTGTTGAATGAAGGTAAGAAACGTGCTATATTTTTGTCGGTTATTGGGGCAAAAATTATGCTATTCTCAGGGGTTTAGCCGAAAACAGGCCAGAGCAGAAAACATTTGAAGAACTATGTATTCTGATGGAGAGGCACATCAGGCCGGCCCCCAACGAGATACATGAACGTTTCTTATTAAACACGAGATACAAACAAGAAGGTGAGTCCATTAGTGAATATGTGGCCACACTGAGAAAAATGTCGGAACATTGCAACTTTGAAGAAAAAGTAAATGAACACATACGTGATCACTGATCGTTTGGTTGTGGGAGTGAAAGATGAGAAGATACAGGAGCGCTTGCTGGGCGAAAGAATGCTAACTTTGCACAAGGCCATTGAAATAGCAGTGTCTATGGAATCGGCAAGGAAATATTCCAAGTTGATGTTGGGAGCACAGACGAGTGGAAGTGAAACGTCCGTACACAGGTTACCATTAAAACGAGAGTGTTATCGTTGTGGAAGCACTGGCCACCAAGCGGACAAGTGCCAGTTTAAAAACAAGGAATGTTTTAAATGTAGGCGAATAGGGCATACTCGTCGGAAGTGTAGGCAAGAAGAGAGCAGGCCTCCTAGCTCCGCAACACGAGGTAAGGGAAGCAGGATGGTGAACAATGTGGAGGAAAATTGTTGTGAAGAAATGGAAATAAATATGGAAAGGCTAGACTTGCACACAGTTGCTAACCTGCGGACACAACCAGTATTAGTGGAACTGCTAATTAATCAAGAGAAAGTGGTCATGGAAGTGGACACTCGAGCTGCATGCACAGTAATGAGCCTAGAAAAATTCAATAAAATTGGCCAAGTTCGTGATCTAAAGGAAAGCCATGTCAAGTTGAGAACGTACACTGGTGAATTAGTGAAACCACATGGGACCACAGACGTGGAAGTAATCCAGGAAGGGTTAAAGCATCGACTACCTTTGCTGATGGTGAAAGGTAATGTACCGACACTTCTTGGCCGCAACTGGTTGAATAAGGTAAAGCTGGATTGGAGAAGCATGTTTCCTTTATACCAGGAAGATTCCCCTTCGAGGTTGGAAAGGCTTTTAAAAGAATTTGATTCGCTGTTCAGTGAAGAAATGGGGTGTTTAAAGGATTTTAAGGTCAAAATACCCATTGATAAAACGGTGAGTCCCAAATTTTGTCGGGCAAGACCAGTACCTTATGCCATAAAAGCGGATGTGGAAAAGGAGCTAGATCGCCTGGAAAACCAGGGAATTTACAAAAGAGTGGAATACTCTAGGTGGGCTGCCCCCATTGTACCGGTTGCCAAAAATAATAATGAAGGCATCCGGATCTGTGGAGATTACAAACAAACAGTAAACCGGGCATCACCATGTGACTATTACCCTCTTCCTCGGACAGAAGATATATTTGCTACTTTGAAAGGGGGTCAAAAATTTAGCAAGCTCGACTTGAGCCATGCCTATCAGCAGCTGGAATTGGATGCAGAAACCCAGGAACTGTTAACAGTAAACACTCACCAAGGATTATACCAGCCCACCAGACTACACTTTGGGGTACACAGTGCTACAGGGATTTTTCAAAGGGAGATGGACAAAAGATTGAAGAACATTCCTTTTTGCAAGGTGCGTGTGGATGACATCCTGGTTTCAGGTAGTGATGACAGTAGTCATCTGAAGAATTTATACAGTGTATTTGCTGCTCTAGATAAGGCCGGATTAAAATTAAAGAGAAGTAAGTGCAAGTTTCTCCTTCCTGAAGTGACATATCTGGGTTTCAGAATTAATAAGGAAGGCATAGCGCCTCTTCCAGACAAAGTAGCCGCCATGACAGAGGCACCTCGACCGCAAAACATCACAGAATTAAGAGCCTACCTAGGGGCACTTAACTATTATCATAGTCATTTGCCAAACTTATCAACTATACTTGAACCGCTTCACAACTTAATGAGGAAGGGTGTTCCCTGGGTATGGGGTGCTGGACAAACCAGGGCTTTTGAAGAAACAAAGAAAATGCTGTATTCTGCACCTCTTTTAACTCATTTTGATCCATCTAGACCGATTCTGGTGCAAGTAGATGCTTCTCCCTATGGACTGGGAGCTGTAATGGCTCACAAAATGGAAGATGGAAGGGAGAAACCAGTATGCTACGTATCACGAACGCTGTCTGAGGCAGAACGGAATTATGCGCACATTGAGAAGGAGGGGCTGGCCCTAGTCTTTGCGGTGAAAAAGTTGCACCAATATCTGTATGGGAATAATTTTACGTTGTTCACTGACCACAAACCGTTATTGGGGTTGTTTGCTGAAAACAAGCCGATCCCTTCTCTTGCTGCTGCCAGAGTTCAACGCTGGGCCATATTTCTGGCTGCCTATAATTACAGGTTGGAGTATCGTGCCGGGTCCCTTAATGGAAATGCAGATTGCCTCAGTCGTCTTGCAATCAATGTGCAGGGGCAAGATGTCACACCTAATTCTAACAGGATACACATGATGAACTTGGTTGATGTTCCAGTGACTGTGGCGGCAGTAAGATTGGAGACAAGAAGAGACCCTACTTTGAGTCGGGTGTACGAATACATCCTGAATGGCTGGAGTAGGTGTATTCCAGACACGGCAATGAAGCCCTACTTCAACAAACGGACAGAGTTGACATGTGAAGGTGGTACCGTATTATAGGGGAGTAGAGTAGTAATTCCGGCTATACTCAGAACAAAAGTGTTGCAGCAATTACATCAGACACACATAGGGATCGTGCGAATGAAGGCCCTTGCTCGCAGCTATGTGTGGTGGCCAAATCTTGATGCAGATATTGAGAGAGCCGGTAAAGCTTGTGGAACCTGCATACATTATCAAAGCAACCCCGGCAAGGCTCCCATTCATTGCTGGGAATATCCAAGTTCACCATGGGAGAGAGTCCACTTAGATTATGCTGGTCCATTTTTGGGGCACATGTTTTTGATAGTAGTGGATGCTCATTCAAAGTGGACTGAAGTTTGCATTACAAAATCATCTTCTGCTATGAACACAATTGAAAAATTGAGAGGGATCTTCGCAACTCATGGACTACTGGTATTAATTGTGAGTGACAACGGTCCCTGTTTTACAAGTGAAGAATTCAAAGCATTCATGAATGCTAATGGAATTCGGCACATTTTCACAGCTCCTTACCATCCTTCCTCGAATGGACTAGCAGAACGCAGTGTACACACCTTCAAGGAAGCGCTTAAAAGGATGAATACAGACGGCAAGGCAACACTTGAAACCAAGGTGAACCGATTTTTATTCACTTATAGGATAACTCCAAACTCATCAACTGGGGTTTCTCCTGCCGAGCTGATGTTCAAACGGCAGTTACGAACAGCGTTTCATTTGGCAAAGCCAGACACGTACAAGGCTATGGATGTAAAAAATAAAATGGAAAGGGGGGGTAAGGTAATGGTGCCGCTCCGTGAATTTAAAGTAGCCGATCCTGTGCTTGTGCGTAACTATGGATCTACTCAGCGATGGATTGAAGGTACCATTACCAGACAGTTGGGAGCAGTGAATTTTGAAGTGGAAACCGGTAGAGGGCTAGTAAGGAGGCATGTGGACCAGCTTGTGAAACTCTCATCACCAGTAGCAGTGGAACTTACGCCTGAGATACAAGCAGATAATGCTGCAAAGAATCTTGAGAGTTTCGGCACACCTGAAGTTTCCAGCACACCCGACAGTCCTGAGGAAAGTTTAATACCTGAGAGCAGGCATATGGAAGAGGTTGCAGAGACTCCAGCAGTGGTAGAAAAATCGGCATCACCACCCTCTCGCAAGTCAGGGCGTATTCGGAGACCACCAAAAAAATTTGAAGACTATGTTCGTGATCCAGAGTAAGATTGAAGGGATGTAATATATTGGACAGGATTATCTCCCTTGCACTTCAATGAATTACGGATTATCTCCCTAGCATTTCAATGAACTGCCACTAGAGGGCGCGACAGTCTTGAAATCTTTTCTTTTTGTAAATAAAAGGACCGGGAGACGATCTTCCCCTACGAGACGTACCGTCTGCCGATCTATCTATAATGTTATTTTGTCTTGTGTATTTTTATTCATTATGCATTGTTAATGTTGATATACTTCAATTGTCCTCACGCTATGCTCGATACTATATGTTTTTCTAGCCGAATAAACGTTTTAAAGTAAGTTAAACCACTAAAACCTTTTTCTGATAGGTAGAAGAGTAACTTATCTTGCCTTTGATAACATTTATATGTCATATATTTGAAAAATAATTTACCAATTTTTAAAAATCTCTGTGGATTGTAAAACGATGGAACTCTTGACAGAAGAAAAAATACATTAAACGTGACAGTCTGTACGAGCCTTTTCCAAGTCTCACACAAAACACACATTCATATTTCAAGCTGTCATATACATACGCGCACACAAACATACGCGCCCACGTCCACACATGTACACTTATTCACGTTCGCGTACATACACTCACATTCACGTATATATACACACACTCGAACACGCACATGGACGACGTCACTTCCGCTTTCTAAGGAAATACACATGCGCAAAATACACTCTGGAAACGAGTATAAAAACAAGGCGATAAGCTGTTTCTAATCCTCTTTAGAACCAACTCTCAACGAGAGAGGTTGGGCGAACAAACCGCCGCCGTTTTGGCGCGCGCACACGCGCACTTCACGCCCACTTCCTACTATGTATGGGGCACGAGCTAAAGACTGTATGTATACATTCTCACTCTTTCTCTTTCCATCTACTACTGGCCACTAAGAACACCTTCGCGTCGCTGACTACTAACTGATGACAACTCTAATATCCTCTTCTTTGTCTACACGCTGGACTACCATTCTCCATTTTCCTACAACATTTATTTCTCTTCCCACGCGCGAACAAACAATAGTGACCCGAACTTGAGATGAAAACACATTTCCTATTCTTGCTACAACACTAGTCCTGCAACGGACATTGGTTACATACGCGCGGACATGTTATAACTAAAATGTTCATTTCTTTCAACAGCAAATAAACGACGTTTATCTTATCCATTACCTGAGTCTTTGTTTCCTTCAATTCCCATTCGTTTCATTATTCTTTTGTAACGGGATTGGGGTATTTATATATCCTAGTCCCCTACAGGTCTTCCAAACGATTGTGAAAAATGGAGCGCATGATTTCGTGACGTCAGACTTGCGTTAACTATACGAACTATGGAAAAGCAGAAACGGCTTCATATTTTTTAAAAACCTTTTTCCAAACTGCAATTAATAATTAATTTTTGTTATAATTTTGTTAGGTTTTAAGATTTACACAGTTTAACGATTAAACATTTTATATTGAATATGAAATGCGGTTTTACTAAGTATGCACAAGTGTTCATTTGGTTAATTACCGGCTTCTATACTTTTGTTTGGTAAAAAGAGACAAACAAAATGAGGGGGGGGGGGCTTTACAAAATGTTTAATATTTGTGTAATAATATTTTTAAATCTGTTTTAATCTGGCGCTAAAATAGCTGACAAGATCCATGTTTATGTTAATTGTTAATGCTTAATATTTAAAAAAAAAATGAAACAATTAATTAAAAATCTATGTTGTTATTGCATGAGGGACTGAACAAGAGTTTTCACCGGCTGGAGTTACGCCCCCTTACCGGTGTACTCATGTTTGTCGGATGTAAATAAAGACGCCATGTTTATAGCAGTTGATCTGTCGTTATGTCTTATTCAATCTATTGACATCCTCGATAATGACACATGGTGGCCGCGAGTGGGATAAAGATATGTCTAAGTAAGATGTACAAAAGGATAAGAAGCGGAAAGTTATTTGCAGAAACAGATAAGTAACTTCATCGTTCTTGTTTAAAATTGTAATTCGTACGTACGTCACGTGGGGAAAAAAAAAAAAAAAAAAAAAAAAGGTCGGAAAGAAGCATGGAAGAAACAAACAGACTAGTGGCTGGCATAAGACCACCAGCGCCCTTATGTATGGAAGATAATTTATCGGCGAACTGGAAATTGTTTAAACTGAAATGGCATAACTACACCATTATTACGTGTTTGACGAGACAGTCATTACAATATCAAACGGCACTTTTGCTTCACACGTTGGGAGATGACGCATTGAAAGTTTACTACGGATTTCAATTTCTAACACCTGAGGATGAAAGAACACCCACCAAAATTATTCAGGCATTCGATAAATACGCTATAGGGGAAACGAATGAAACCTACGAGCGTTACGTATTTCATTCTAGAAAGCAAGGAGGATCAGAGACTGTGGAATCCTTTATTACGGCACTTCGGACGTTAGTAAAAACGTGCAATTTTTGTGACAATTGCGTTTCATCACTACTCAGAGACCAGGTAGTGCTGGGAATACACAACCCCCAGACACAAGCTGAATTATTGAAAATAAGACAGTTAGACTTACAAAAATGTATTGACATTTGTAAGCTGTCTGAAAATGCCACGGTCCAGTCCAGAATCCTAAGGCCTGAAGGAGTGAATAAGGTTGATTTTAAACCGAGGAGAAAGACATCGGCACAAACTGACAGAGATTGCTGGGCGTGTGCACTGCGGCATGGACCGAGAAAAGAGTTATGTCCTGCATTTGGCAAGACCTGCTATCAATGTAATGGGAAAAACCACTTTGCCGCGAAATGCAAAGTATCAAGGAAAAAGAAGATGCAGGCTGTCAAAACCCAATATGAGGACCAGGAAAACGACAGTAGTAGTTCAGACTATGGACATGTAGACAACATAACGATCAAGGAAAAGGTGAATGCTGTGAGTCAAGAGGTGATAAAGGCGGAAATGATGGTGAAAGGAAAACCAATTGCTTTTCAGCTCGATAGTGGAGCGTCCGTGAACATATTGAATGTGAAACACGTGATCGGAAAAACACTGGAACATTCAAATAAGACCCTTGTCATGTGGAATGGAGCAGAAGTGAAGCCATTAGGAGAGTGTCGAGTTAAAATGATAAACCCCAAAACTGGACAGAAATATGCAGTTAAGTTTGTCATTGTGAAAGAGGATTTCCATCCCTTACTGGGAGCAAATGCAATCCAGAAAATGGAACTCGTCACAATAAATAACGACAAATTCAAAATGGTCGCCAAAGTTTCCCAAATGAATGAATCCAGCACCTAGTACTCGGACAGCATTATCAATGACTTCAGAGATGTATTCAAGGAAGAATTGGGTCAATTACCAGGAGAGGTACATTTGCAGGTGGATCCAGGAGTAACACCAAATGTTGCAGCAACACGGAGAATACCAGTGGCACTTAAAGACAAGCTAAAAGTCGAGTTGGAAAAACTGGTTAAGAAGAATGTTATTGAACCAGTGAGCGACCCAACACCATGGGTAAGTGCGTTAGCACTGGTAACTAAGAAAAATGGAAGCCTGCGGATATGTATAGACCCAAGACCACTGAATAAGGCTCTGAAGAGGGAACATTTTCAATTACCTACACTGGACGATTTACTACCAGAACTGGCTGACAGCAAGGTATTTTCTACCCTGGATCTACGAGATGGATTCTGGCATGTAAAATTAGATGAAGTCAGCAGTCGCTTAACAACATTTGCTACACCATACGATAGGTTCCGGTGGAAGGTTTTACCTTTCGGTATTTCTCCAGCTCCAGAGATATTTCAAAAGACCCTTTTTAACAATGTGTCCGATTTGGAGGGGGTGGTTAACAAAGCGGATGATCTTCTGGTGATTGGGAAGGGTAAAACGATGGAAGAAGCAACAGTTGATCATGACCTAAAACTCAGGAAACTGTTGCAGAGATGTCGTGATCGCGGGATGCGATTGAATGCGGGAAAATTGAACTTACGACAAACGTCTATATCTTTCCTGGGACACATAATAACCAGTGATGGTTTACTTCCTGATCCTGGGAAAGTAAGAGCCATAAAAGAGATGCCGTGTCCAACAGATGTGAAAGGAGTGCAACGATTGGTTGGATTTGTGAATTACCTGGCAAAATTTCTACCACACATATCTGATGTGATGGCCCCAATTCGAAATTTAGTGAAGGCAGATGTGCCATGGACATGGTCCGAACTCCATGAAGAGGCTTTTGAGAAAATTAAAGAGTTAGTGAGTGAGGCACCAGTGTTGAGGTACTATGACCCGAACAAATCTTTGGTCATCCAATGCGATGCAAGTGAGAAGGGCATGGGGGCTGCACTACTACAAGAAAGTCAACCCCTAGCCTATACCAGCCGTGCACTGACCGACACAGAAACTCGGTATGCACAGATTGAAAAGGAACTACTAGCAGTAGTCTACGCATGTGAACGGTTTCATCAATATACGTTTGGTCGACAGGTAACAGTGCTAACCGATCATAAGCCACTGGAGGCGATTATGAAAAAAGAATTGGTGAAATGTCCAAAACGACTTCAAAACATGCTGATGCGACTACAGGCTTACGATGCTACAGTTCTGTACCATCCAGGTAAGAAAATGTTCCTTGCAGACACGCTATCAAGAGCATACATTTATGCATTGAGCAGTGAAGATATGGACGATGAAGATGATGTCAAGGAAGCAGAATATATTCCTGTAACAGAGAGAAGGCTGCTTGAACTGCGCTCAGCCACGAAGGAAGACAGAAGCATGCAGCAGTTACAGCAAGTAATTCTGGAAGGATGGCCAGAAGAAAAAATACATCTTGACCCAGAGGTGAGACCATATTTTAACATGCGGAATGAAATGACGGTGCAAGATGGTTTAATTTTCAGAGGAAACCGGGTAGTGGTTCCACTGACACAGCGGGCGGTGTTGAAAGAAAAGCTGCATTCCACACACCTGGGAATAGAAGGATGTTGCAGAAGAGCAAGAGAATGCTTGTATTGGCCAAATATGAACAGTGACATCAAAGACTATGTGTCAAAGTGCCCCACATGTAGAAAATATGAAGTGGCCAACCCAGCAGAACCATTGATAGTCCATGAAGTTCCTGACAGACCCTGGGCGAAAGTGGGAGTAGATCTCTTTAAGTTTGCAGATAGAGACTATCTGTGCACAGTTGATTATATGAGCAACTTCTGGGAAATCGATCATCTTCTCAATACACAAGCAAAGACAGTGATAACTAAACTTAAACACCATTTTGCACGACATGGAATACCAGACCAGGTCGTAACTGATAATGGGCCTCAGTTTAGTAGCCAGGAATTTTCTACCTTTGCAAAAAAGTGGTGTTTTACACATACACCTGTCAGTCCATACAATAGCAAGGCAAATGCAAAGTGGAATCTGCGGTAAAGATGGCAAAGAACCTTTTCCGGAAAGCGATGGACGATAAGGCTGATCCATACCTAGCAATGTTGGATCACAGGAATACGCCAGCCAAAGGTCTCTTATCACCAGCTCAGAAGCTGATGTCAAGGAGAACAAAAACACTTCTCCCAACCAGGGAGGATTTACTCAAGCCAGAATTGCCCCAAAATCTAAGAAAAATGGTGAAGCAAGACCGCAGGAGGCAAGAACATGCTTTCAACCACAAAGTAAAACCACTTAAACCATTGTATCCTGGAGATGTAGTACGGATGAAACCACACATAAATGGTCAAAAGGAGTGGAGGAAAGCTGTTGTATGGAGGAGACTGGATGAGCGATCATACCATGTAAAAGTGGATGGGGACTTATATCGACGGAATAGAGTAGATTTGAAGAAAACTGCAGAGACACCCCCACTCACATCAGGAATACACCAGCCATATGAAGTGCAGAGCGAGTTACCCAAGAATACAGGGCAGAGTACAGAAGAGATATGTAACTCAGAACCACCTCAATATGAAGGTGAAATAAGAGAAAACCTCAACCCGACCCCATCCCCAACAAAACCAACTCCGGAAAGGTTGCGGACAACACGGTCAGGAAGAATAATAAGAGATCCTGTGAGATTCAAGGATTTCACAACATAAGTGAAAGGGCAGAATAATCCCTGTTAGGTAGGAGGGTAGTCAGCTCAAGGAATGCCTAGATCACTGTGTTTTGTAGACTGTTTTAATTCTTATCAGACTTTTTGGTGTGTTTGTTTTGTTTTTTTTTTGTTTTGTTTGTCTTTATCTTCTGTTTTTATTATTGAGAAAAGGGAAGATGTTGCATGAGGGACTGAATAAGAGCTTTCACCGGCTGGAGTTACGCCCCCTTACCGGTGTACTCATGTTTGTCGGATGTAAATAAAGACGCCATGTTTATAGCAGTTGATCTGTCGTTATGTCTTATTCAATCTATTGACATCCTCGATAATGACACAGTTGTAACAGGACATTTTGAAATAATGGAATTTTAATCGTTTTAATTTTTTAAAAATTAATTCATTTTTAGAAAGTTTCTTTTTCTTGGCAATTCAATTGATTATAGTATATATTAATAAGAAAAAAAAACGTTATTTAAAAAAAACATAATATTAAATTTATATCATTTTTTTAATTGCAACTTCAAGGTATGTTTTTGTTCAGTACCCGTATTTAAATAAAAAAAATATATTTTTTTTTTACTTATTTGAACTCTTATGTTTCACAATAAATAGAAATTTCGATAGATTTAAATATATTTTGTTCAAATTTCGAAAAAAAAAAATTCTATTCATATATTTTACGGAAACTGCATTTTATAGGTAATTTCATTCTAAAATGGATGAGTATCGAAAATTCCACGAAAATCTGACGATTAGTTGATTTTTGCTAGATTTATTAATCACGGATATGTTTTCACGTTCGGAATATCTACTACATGGGGACGTTATTTGAAAGCGTCAATTATGTAAACAAGATTTTCGTCTCACAATTTCATTATTTTCGTACGATGAAAATTTTTAAAAAATTATTACTAGTTTATTTTGCCCCCCCCCCTTTTTTTAAATGGTACGAAAGTTATATTGATAATATTAACTTATAATAAAGTTACATCGTGTTACATATAAGGGGGATAATTCTTTGGTGAATTTTGGAGGTGCCTATTAAACGTTTATATCTAATACAAATCAAGTCCTGACATGAAATTTTTCTTTCATTCGAAAACGTGAACATATATTTGCAGAATACATGTCAGAGGATGCGTAAAATTAAATCATCAATCAGAACGATTTTGCACCACTTTCAAGGATTAACATCAAAATTTCATGAAACACAACTGTGTGTTTAGAATCCTTATTCCAGTTTTGATAAAAATCCATTACATGGTTTTGATTATAGAGAATATCCTACAATTTAAGATTAAGACGACTTAAGAATAAATTGAAATTCAGTTAATCTTAATATCTAATGACCATGGGCCAAATGCAGTATTAATTTATGCCTCATACCTATTGATATTTTACAGCATTATATATATATATATATATATATATATATATATATATATATATATTAGGCACCGCCAACACTGAGGGGGGGGGCAGGTCAGTACTTTTTGACGGACCGTCTTTTTAAAAATCTACCAAATATCAGGTAATTATCCGATCAATACGAAATTTTCAGCGATTATTAAGAGAAGAATGAACTTTATAACAGTGTGCTTATTTTTCATAAACGATATTTATATATATATTTTTTTTTTTTGCTTACAAAACCCCCCCTTGTTTTGAAGGGGGAACAAATATGCTTAAAATAATCATCTGAAACTGAACACAACATATTGTGTTCTTGTAAGGGACAGAATTATAGATAAAAAAAAAAATTGTTTGCATACCTTATTTTGACGTCTGAATATCAGAACTTCGATTGTGTTTAATTATCCCGCTTTTGAGTTTTGAAGTGTGAAATTCGGTGAATATGTTAAGTAAAATAATTAATTTAAGTTAAGCAAAACAATTTTTTTTTCTAATATTTATACGAAAAAAGCCATTTTAAAATCTTGGATAAATAAATTAACAATTTTTTTTTTTAGCGAGCCGAATAATGCATGACCATTATTAAACAGGGCATGCTTTGAAGAATTGATACCAAAAAAAAAAAAAATTCGATAAATATTGTGCCCTTTGTGTTAAAAATAGCATCATTTTTTTCGATCCCGTTTGAAAACGTTTGCCGCCTTTCGACTACGGTGGACCAAACGCGCTGAAATAATTTTTTTTTATTCTGCTTTAAATTGCCCTCCCCCCATTTTGGGGAGCCTGGCCCCCACACACATACACATTAAAAACCAAACTCATACAAATGGTCATCCATCTCTGGTACTGGCCAGCCTCAGCTTAATAATACATTGAAATTTTCGTCACTAAAAAATAAGTTATTTTGGCCTGTTGTGTCTTCCATAGTTTGCTTCTTATCAAACGCAAACGTAAACAGTGTCGATAGACTCTAGATCGACGCGATATAACTAGTTACCTATATGAATAAGTGGAATTATTTGAAATCCAGGTACTTATATTATAATATTTTTGCATATTCTCTAAATCTTAGTTAGACAATAAATAAATTAATTATTTCAAAAACCTTTTTTTTTTTAATATTTATGTACGTTTTTTGTGCAAGACAAAAAATATCAATTGTTAATTTTTTGGGAAAATTTAACATTTAAAATTTAATTAAAAATAGTAGAAAAAGTTTTACATTATTCTGTTTTCTATATGATAAAATTCAGGGTTTTATCTTTCTGGAAAAAAAAGTTACTCAGAAATAATGGATTTTAATAAATGTAATTTCGTTTTAAAAAACAACAACAACTTGATTTTGCGGCCATTTTTGGCGGTGCCTAATATATATATATATATATATATATATATATATATATATATATATATATATATATATATATATATATATATATCAAACGTCTGGTTTATTCCAAATTGATAAACTAGAAATTTACATGCCCGTTTTTCGTGAAATTTTATAAGAGTGACTGTTTCTCATCTAACTGTTTTTGAATGTTAAAAAGTAAAAAACAAAAATAATGTTATTTGACGTCGTTTCTTTTTGGTCGACCATTTTGAAATAATGAAAAATAACGATTCTGACTACACGTGCGTAAAAAACAAACTTAACACAGAAATTGTAAATTTAAGAAATAAAGCATAAATAAAAAATTATTTTTACTTAAATGTAACTCAGTTTGCGTCTCGGATTTCTCCGATATGACATCCACAGAAGAAAGAAAGAAAGAGAGAAACAATTCGATCTGTGTATGCGTGTTCACCCTGAATATAACAACATAACGAAAAAAAAACCTACTCGCCGGGGATCGGCAATATATATATATATATATATATATATATATATATATATATATATATATATATATACCCCAAAACCTCGAAAGCCGTTCTTAACATGGGGAGGCAGAGTGTATTCCTAAAGCCGTTTTTAACATGAGGAGGTTGAGGTGTTTATAATACGCTGGAGCAAGTCGTAAAAATTAACGAAGTTGCTATTATTTATTGCAAAAAATGCTAAAACTTTATTTTTGTGACAAAAAAAACATGTTATTTTCTACAAATATTTATTAAGAAATACAAATGACCGGTAGGTTTTTTTGTGTTGTTTATTTCAAATTTTACTTTACTTTTTCTTTCACATAGCGTTGGTATTATTTCCTCGGTAACACTCGACTTTATCCGGCTGTTGACGTCATGCGCCGGAGAAAGTGGAACGTTGAGAAAATAATTACACAACACTTAAAGTTTAATTCATTCAATCAGTCTTTGGAAAATAAATATTTCAAATAATGTGGCGCTTATGCACTTACGTTACCATGCTATTTTTAAAAATTAGTATTTTCACGTTAAATTCAGGTTTTAAAATATCTCTTTGTTTATTAAATTGTTAGGTGAAAGTACAGATAACCCAGTCGGTTTCTAATTTGTGGAAAATCTAGCTCCCCCCCCCCCAAAAAAAAACCTGTTACTTTGGATAGTAACAAAAATAAAAAAATTGCCTCGATCTCGAAGGATTTCTCTACTGATCAAGGAAAAAACAGAGAAGTGTACTTCACCCTCTGTTTCTCTCACCCTGTCTTCCTCTCTTAATAACTCTCTCCATCCATCGCCCCCCTCTCTATATATATATCACCATCTCATCTCTCTTTGCGCCCCTTTCTCTCTCTAATTCTCCCTTTCTCTCTCCCCTTATCTCCTTTCCTCTGTCTCGGTCCCTCTCTGTTTCTAACCCTCCCTCTCCCTCTCCCTCTCTCTCTCTCTCTATCTCTCTCTATCTCCTTCTCTTTCTGAATTTCCCTCTCACTTTTTTCTATCTATATATCTTCCTGTCTATCTGCCCATCTCTAATCTCTCATCCTATTGTAGTCTCCTCAATTAATTACAGTGAATAAGGCATTGTCAAACATGGATAAATCCTATTTTAGTCACCTAATTTACTTATTGTGAGAATAGAAGTTATTTAGAAATTACTGCTACCTTGAACAGCACCAGGAGTAACTGGTAAAACCTTTCTAATTAACTTGATTTTGGCTGCCATTCAGTGACAAAATGACACAGCCCTTGCTGCATGTGGAATACCTGCGATCTTGCTATCAAGTGGAACTACTTATTCTACTTTGAAACTACTATTAAACATTCAATTTTACAAAAATCTCATGTTCAACATCTCCAAAACATCCAGTATGGGGAAAAATATTGCAGAAATGCTAACTTATTGTTTCGGATGAATGCATAATGGTAGTGGTAATCACTTGAGACTCTTGGTCGATCTTTGCAAGATTTGCATGGCAATGGCAGACCATTTGGAAATGCAGTAATATTGCTTGCAGGAGATTTAAGACAAATGCTATCTGTAATTCTTCAATCAACACCAGCAGATGAAATAAATGCTTGCCTCAAATGCTCTACTTTTTGGTGCCATGTGAAGACATAAAACTTAACTCAAAATATGCATGTCCAGTTGCAGACTGCTCGATCCGCACAGAAATTTTTGCATCACTTGTGGGAAATTGGGCACAGAAAAGTGCTGGCTGATCCGAGTTAAGGGCGACATTCTTTGACTTTTAACTTCTGTAATTTTATTACATCAAAAGAATTGGTTAAAATTTTTTTTCCACCTATTCAAATTAATCATACGAATTCCACTTGACTGAGTAATCGAGCTATTCTTGCAGCTCAATACAAAGACGTCCATGCACTTAACGCTATTATTCAATGTAAAATTCCAAGTGCGGTTGTTACATACACATCCATCGACACTGTTGTGGAAGCAGATAATGTAGTTAATTATCTAACAGTTAGATTTGCCAGGGATGCCTCCGCATATACTACACCTTAAAATTGGTGTACTAATTATCATGTTGTGAAATATAAACCAATCCAAGCTTTGCAATGGCACATGGCTTGCAGTAAAAAAATAACCAACAATATCATAGAAACAACAACCTTAACAGGACCTTTCACATGTGAAGATATCTTCATTCCATGCATTCCTACACCATTACAGTTTAGGAAACTGCATTTTCCAATTTTATTGTCGTTTGCAATAACCATCAACAAAGATCAAGGAACAATCTTTACAATTGTTTGGCTTACAGCTACACACTGACTGTTTTTTTCACATGGACAATTTATGTTATGCGTTCAAGAGTCACCAAACCAGAAAATCTCTACATCAGCTAAGAAAATGGAAAAACAAAAACTGTACCCATGTGAAATGTGGAATTAAACCTATAAGAAACATGCATTTTCTCATTTTGGAACTTTTTCCATTGCGCCAATTTAAGCCACAGCAACGCGTGGCAGGGTACAGCTAGTATATATATATATATATATATATATATATATATATATATATATATATATATATATATATATAGAAATTTCAACAATAGGCATGAGGCATCAAAATAAATATTTTAAGGTTATGAGGGTTATTGAAGCATGAAAACGATGTTGCTTTTTTGTATTTAATATTTTTTTTTTTTTATATTTCAAGCAGTCCTCCACTCTTATTCACAAAAAAGTATCGAGATAGATAAAAGACGTTGAAAAAAAAAACTAGAAATTTGTATTTTGGGCAGCGTTCATTTCTGCCAACACTGTTTGAGAGATTTCACGTGAATTCTTTTTACCGTTTGTCGAAGAAGAATTTTGTAATTTTTATTTTAAAATATTTTTGCAACGCATTAGCGTTCATTTCAAGCGGCAAAAACAAGACAATTGATTTCAATGTGTATAATAAATAATTAGAAACTGAAACAAATGTGTTGAACGGAAAAATTATGCTAATAGTAATCATCATAATAATAGTAATAGTTGAAACAATAAAAGTAATAATAACAATTGTGATAGTTATAATAATAATAATAATAATAATATAGCTAATAATGTTATTGTTATTGATAATAATAATAACAATATTTATAATAATGATTATAATACAAGAATCTTTAACAAGAATATCCAAATGGAATTTGGCATGGAAAAGTTCGCATTGCTTTCCATGAAGAGGGGGAAAACTAGAAACAACAGAAGGTATAGTACTGCCCAATCAAACAGAAATCAGAGCACTAGGTGAACATGACAGCTACAAATACTTAGAAGTGCTGGAAGCAGACCCCATCAAAACAACGGAAATAAAAGAGAAAATTAGAAATTAATACCTTAGAAGAACAAGAAAACTCCTTGAAATCAAACTAAATATTCGAAACCTAATTAAAGGAATAAACACGGGGGCAATGGCCACTAATAAGGTACACTGGACCATTTATAAACTGGATCAAAAAACTAAGGAATCTTAACCAGAAAACCAGGAAACTCATGACTATGCACAATTCACTACATCCAAAGGATGATACTGATTTATTCTATGTGAAAAGGAAAATATGGAGGAAGAGGGCTAGTCTGTATAGAAGAGTGTGTAAATAACACGCAAAAAGAATTAGAAAACTACATAATGCAAAACACCAAAAGAATAATTGCTGCAGCAAGGGACACAGAAGAAACAAATAAGATTGAAAAAGAGATGAGGAATAAGACAAAGACAGAAAAATGGGAAGAGAAACAGCTACATGGACGAGATGTGAGTGACAAAGCATGTCCTGAACTTTTCCAACAGAGGCATCAAAAGAAGTTGGCAACGTGCATTCGGAATGGGGGTGACTATGTAGAAAAAAGAAATTCTAGAGCACAAAATGTCCCTCGTTTATATGGTATAACCTCTATCTTAGTAGCTCTTTACCGTTTTAGTTTTTTTAGTTTAAAAAATAGGAGGCCTTACTTTTGAAACTACCCTCGTTTACTGCTTTTAAACAAAATGTGTAAACTAGTTCATTGCTACACTGCAAATATGTTAATTCAAAAGCAAAGGAATAAAAGTGGTTTTGTATCTTTTTACATAAGAAAAACATAAACAATAGATAAAAAAATAACAGATTAAGATTTTCCTTAAGCATTGTAATATTTATACTGATGTTTGTTAGATCCATCTCATGCGGTTATTCATCTGCTGTCCACCAGATAAGACACAAGATCAGGTGAACTTTAAAAAAATACATATAAAATACACTGTGAACAGTCAGTTAGCAAAACATGGTAGGTAAACCTCCGAGGACTTAAAAGAATCATACTGCAACCATACACACAACAGCTGAAACTGCTTGCCACATTCATCTCCAGTTCATATTAAGTTGTGATTGGTATTGCATGCTAACTGAGGTTCCAATCGCAACAATTTCTGTGGTCAATTTTGGTGGCATTTTAACTATCAGACCTAGCAATTCGTTCTGGATAGTTCTAGAAGGGCTATCCTCCCAACTTTCATGTGAAACGAGTTTATTGCTTGTTGTCTGAAGCGTCCTCACTGAGGAATACCGACGGGGTTACTTAAACAATTTTAGCAAGGGTCAGAGTATTTCTGCTTTAAGGATGCTGGGTAATTTAGCCAACCTTCGCAATTTATGCCACATCACTCAGCGGTGGGATGAAGGTAAATATTCTTTTTATTTTAGTTCAATTAGTTCTTGGAGATCAAAAGACCCATCCTAGAGCTAACAATCCACTGTGTAGTTTTATAGGTGCTTTGAACTTTTTTCAAACTAAAAATAATATTCATACTGATTTTGGTGGGAAAAAATAATTGTACTCTAAAATTGAAGATCCATACTATAAACGCTATAAGTACATTGTAAAGTGTGCGGCCACAAGTTCAGGCATAAATTGTTATACTGAGTATATGCCGATTATTAGCATTTATAAAAATTATAATTGTAATTATATCTAGTGTACATATGTTATATGCAAGGACCCATGGCGCAGTGGTTAGAGTACTTGAAAAAGAAATCAATTGTAAAAGTGATATTCTTCTTTATGTTGAAGGTTCAATTCTCAGTGTGTATCACAAAAGATTACTTAGGACCTCTATCCAGACTGACAGAAGAAGAGCATGCCCCCCTACCCTGGTGAAGTAAAAAAAAAGGGTTCCGTTTAAAATTCTGTTCAGATTCCTAAATTTGATAGAAACATTCCCTTAAGAAGGTTGGAGGTTACATCGACTGAAACGGTGTGAAAATAACAATCAAGATGAGAAAAATAGTCATACGAATACAAATAATACGAATAACCAATCCTCATCTGCAAAATTTAAAAACGTACATACGCTATGTTATAAAAAAAGTTTGAAAAATGAAAATAGTATCTTAAAGCATGCTTATAATAACTGAAATTAGTATTCAATAAAAAAAATGTCGGCATAAATATAAACATAGATTATTTAATGGAAAAATTATGAGCATTTATAAGAATAAAATAAATATAAAATACAAGTGCTATACATAAAAATATTATAAAATGCTATTAAACAAATATGATGTTTTACAGACTCTTGATGTTCTCCATTCCATGAATGTTTTCTAATTTTAAATGAAAACCAAATGACACTGGTTAGTCATACACATCACAAAATAGTATTTCTTCAATCTGTGATTTTAAAGAATATCTCGTCCTTATATTTCTTAAATATTAGAACTTGCTAAAAATGTTTTGTTTCAATGAATGCAAACAATATAAAAAAATTATAATAAAACTTTATGAAAGGAATTACCTGGACAAAGACTTTTTATTTTTATTCATTTAGTTCCTAGGGATCAAGAACATATTTGCAGAGATAACAATCCAATGTGGGCCATGATGGATGTCTTTAAAGTTTTGTCGTATATTAAAATTTATATCGATTTTCAAGATAGAATGAAAATAATATCTTACATATTTCTGAGTCTAATATTTTTGTTTTAGCATTCAATAAATATGAGGTTTTACAACCTTTAAAAGGAAAACTTTCGATTCCATGTTTTTCTGACTTTAAATAGACAGCAGATGAAACTTAGTCACGGACCTCACTATAATAATATCGCACTTTAATTTCTAATTCTTATATTTATCAAGAATAAAATTTAGAATTTGTTTACAAATAATCATTTTAATAAATATGAACAGAACCAATAGGACATTAAATTATTCCAGAGTACAAATGGTATCTATTTGGCTAATAATAAACTGTTCTTATGATTCACGTTTTCGAATAATGTAGTTGGAACAAGAATATGTCTATACGATGATGTGTAAGAAAAAAAAAAAATTGCATGCTGTTAGAAATAGTAAACTGATTCAGTACTACACCGAGCAAAATCATTGTTCATTCAATAGCAGATTAGGCGTTTTAAAAAATAAATTTACAACAAAAAACACTGCCTTTAAAAAAGACTTTTCTTTTTCAGAGAATAACATTAAGAGTTAATTTATAAACTACTAATTATTATTTGATTACAAAAGTCTAATCAGGTTTCTACAGATAAGAGATTTTCAAAATTAAAGTTTTACATTTATTTTTGCATTTTTGAAAATGATGAGCACTAAGACTCACAAGTACAACAGTTTTATATTTTATTTTTGCAATTAAATTCATTGAGTGTAACTTTTTGCCAGTTTCTTTACAGTTATCATTTCTATTTCTTGCAGCTTTTGATGAACTCCAAAATTGAGTGGGTGGATTATCCAACTTAGTGTTGTTAGTAGAGTTCAGTGTAATTTTACTCATATGTACGAATGTGTATCTCTGCTTAGTAAGCCTTTTCATTTTGTGTAACATTTTACTATTTTGTCAAAATTTTCACCTTCCATGCTAGTGGAAGTAGAGTTATAGTTTCTCTTTCTTGCAGCTTTTGCCGAATTCAAGAATTGAGTTGTTGTTTACTTGTAGTATAACATAATTAATAGAAGTCAATATTATTTTGAAAAGTAAAATAAAATTTAACGTGCATAGGCATTTTTGAAAATGAGCACAAAACCTCATAAAAATAATCTTTTTTTTTTTAACATTTGCTTTTTTATTATAGCTTTTCGTTACAGTATAGACTTTTTTTATTTTTATTCATTTAGTTCCTAGGGATCAAGAACATATTTGCAGAGATAACAATCCAATGTGGGCCATGATGGATGTCTTTAAAGTTTTGTCGTATATTAAAATTTATATCGAGTTTTCAAGATAATAGAATGAAAACGAGTATATACTTTCTATTTCTTGCAGTATTTGCTTAATGTTTCTAGATTCCAGAATTGAGCTTGTAGAGAATCGACTTAGTGTTGTTTACTAGTGCTGTTAATAGAGTTCAGTGTTATTTTGTTCATATATTCTAATGTGTATCGCGGTTTACTGAACCTTTACATTTTGCTTAAGATTTTAATATTTTGTCTAAATTTTGATCTTGCCTCTCAGTGGAAGTAGAGTTCAGTTAGTTTTCAAAAATCAAGCGGCCTCTTCCACCTGAGACTAACACTTGATTTCTTGTTTAGCTATATTTAATGCAGAGATCTTTAAATAAAATATTATCATTTCCTGAGTCTAGTATACTGATTTACATCTTCACCTTTCAGACTATTTGAAAGAGAAACAGAATATGTTTCTTCCCCCAATAAACACATCCAGTGTGAGTTAACATATCTGAAGTTAAACGATCATTTGGCTTGGGACATGACACTAAAATCAAGCTTCACAGAAAATATATTTCAAATCACATTTTATTTTACATGCTGATAGAAATAGAGTTTAGTTGGTTTGCTGAAATCATGAGGTCCCCTTTTAGGAATAACACTTCATTTCTTTGTTAGCTATCTTCATTAAAGGAACAATATTATCTTTTTCAAATATTATGAGAAAGTGAAGCTGGAAAGAATACAATTCTTCTCCTCAATAAACATGTCTTCTTTTAATGTACTTCAATTAGTTTTAAAAGATCAAGGGGATCTCTCCTGGAACAAGCCATGATTGCATTTTATTTCTGAATGCTCTTTTAAGAACATTGTTTCCTTTATGGCTGCCATCTGTATTTTGCTACAATTTGGTCTTCAAGGGAATGTTTCCAGGTATTTCTTAAGATTTGTTTTTTATTAGTGCAGTTGTTCCCTCTTGCAACTGGTATAATATCTATTTCAGAGACCACGTCTTTTAAAAATATTCTTGAGATCATGATATTTTATCTTTTCCTGTTTAGCTTTATTAAGGAATTTGGAATGCTGACATCAGTTATGAGTACAGTTTTTTCTGGCTTGTTCCATATTACAATCTGGCTTGATGACCTTGTCTTTTATGTATTTTCCCACCTTTATGCACTTGTCATAGATCACTATCACTTTTCCATTTGACGTTATCGATGATGGTTTATCTTCCACAGATGTTCTATCGGAAGTTTTTACATACTTTATTGTGGCAGAGAGTGTGAAGGTCATCTGCCTAGAGGATTTGACCTTAGCTGGCTCAGTCTCTCAATCGCTAGTGTGATTTAACATGTGTGAATTCAAATTATCTTTCCGTGTAAATGCGGCATCACACACTTCACAAGAATAAGGTTTCTCTCCAGTGTGAGTTTGAACGTGCCTTTTTAGATCTGATTTTCTTAGAAAGGACAAGCTGCACACTTCACAAGAGTAAGGCTTCTCGCCAGCATGTCTTTGCACGTGTCTCTTTAAGTCACATTTTTTGGAAAATGAAAATCCACATAATTCACATGAATATGGTTTCTCTCCAGTGTGTGTTCGCACATGGATCTCTAATTCTGATTTTGTGGTGAACGATGAGTCACAGATATTACAACTGTAAGGTTTATTTCCAGTGTGTCGTCTCATATGCACTGTTAATTGAGATTTTACTGCAAATGATGAATCACACACTTCACAAGAATAGGGCTTCCATCCAGTGTGCGAACGTACATGAATCTCTAATTCAGATTTTGTGAAAAATGACGAATTGCACATATCGCAATAATGAGGTTTATCCCCGGAATGCCTTCGAATATGCACTTTTAACTGAGAGTTTTTGGCAAAGGATGTGCCACACATTTCACAACGATGATGTTTCTCGACTATGGGTTTTTGCATGGTTATTTTGACACTGCTGTTTTTGTATCACTTCCAAGTGTTGAGGAATCTTCTCTTGAGCTAAATACTTCATAAATAGTATTGCTTTTCAAATAAGCGTTTTTGTAATTTAAAAAACACTTATCACAAAATTATTTTCTATCTGTTGCTTGACTACAAATAACATTTTGTATTAAGTCCAGATTCTGATGAATCCCCCGTTGGGAATGCTAAAACTTCTTTTTAAAATAAGCCCTTTTCTAAGTTATAAAGCACACACAACATAATCACACTAACACATCGGCTCCCATTTGATCACCAAAGTTAAGAAACATTGAGCACGGTCAGTACTAAAATGAATGAGCATTGGGGAATACCAAGCGCTGTATGTGCTCTCCACTTATCTCAGCATTGTTTCCAGTCTTCCTTGACTTTTCCTTGTCACTAGATTCAACCAGTGTCGATTCAGGAGAGTTGTGATTGGGGATTGCTCAACCCTTACCTAACAACTTCACAATGATAATGTTTCTCTCCTGTGTGTTTTTGCATGTTTACTTTTACGCTGTTTTTTTTTTCTTGAGCCAAACGCTTCATAAATATGACTGCTTGTTAAAAAGCGTTTTTTTTTTGTAATTTAGAAACACAAACATCACAAAAATATTTTCTCCATTGTTTATCTAGAAATGTATTTTGTATTAATTTTGAGTTTTGATGAATCTTCTCTTGAGAATGGCGAGCCAAACACTTGACAAATATGATTGCTTTCCAAATAAGCGTTTTTGTAATTAATCAAACACACACATCATTTGTTTCTTCAAGTTGTATTTATGTCATAAAGTTTTGTTGTTTCAGATTTACGATTTCAACATGAAAACTTAGTGTAACAGAGTGCATATGCAAATACATGCAAAATGGCATCACCAGGAAAGAAAATGAGCATGAAAGAAATAGCAAGCTAGAAAAGACGATCACTTTAGAGATGTGGATGATATCACAGCCATAATGAGAAATCATAAGTGGTGCGACAATGAGAAAGTAAATGTCACTGTTGCATGAAAAAGTGCGTTTCAGTTATTCTTTGCTATAAAGTGTGGGTCCTGTGTGAGAACGTGGTTCCCAGACAACATTACATATGTAGAAATGTTCATCCACTCATTTCAGATGAAGAAGTTTTACATTCCAAAAGTGCATAGTTTGCTTTCAGTTTTCGTCATTCTGACTGTGACCTGTGAATGAATGAATGAGATTTAATTAAACAATTTGTATTAGGTGAGAAGAAAGTTCTTGTGGATTTTAAATTTGAATTTTAAATGATGTATTTTCAAATAAGTTTTCGTTATAATACCTTTATTTTACATATCATTTTAAGATCGTTTTTCACTCTATTCAATCGTTTAAATTACAGCTGTTTTAAAGTAATTGGGTCTTCTTTTCAGAACAAGATGGGAAAAAAGCAAATCTGCACAATTTTCTTATTTCAATTTAAACTAGGCCAAAAAGCTGCTAAAACAGCTCGCAATATCAACAAAGCATTTGGCCCAGGAACCATAACTGAACGCACAGCATAATTGTGGTGTAAAAAGATTTTGTAGCAGCAACAAGAGTCTTGAAGATGATGAGTGGAATGGTCAACCATCGGATGTTGACAAGAATCAATTAAGAGACTTAGTTTAAGCCAATCCATGCACAACTGTTCCAGAACTTGTTTCTGAATTAGCCATAACATATACAACCATTTCCAACCACTTAAAAGAGATTGGAAAAACAAAATCCATGATAAATGGGTGCTGCATGAATTGAATGACAGCCAAAAGAAATGCAGTTATGAAATGTTATCTTCCCTTCTTTTATATAACAAGAAGGGTCCGTTTCTCAGTCAGGTTGTGACGCGATGAAAAGTGAGTTCTTTATGACACCCAGCGTTATTCAGCTCAGTGGTTGGATGCCAATGAAGCGCCACGACACTTCCTTAAACTAGAGTTGCACCAAAAGAAGGTCATGCTGATTGTTTGGTGGTCTGCGACCGGTCTCATCCATTACAGGTTTTTGAATGCAAGCGAAACCATTACAGCAGAGAAGTACTGTTAACAAATGGATGTAATGCATTAGAAATTTCAACAACGACGACACCCAGCATAAATCAACAGAAAAGACCCAATTCTTCTCTACAATGCACGACTGCACGTTGCTAAACTGACCCTGCAGAAGTTGAATAAATTGGACTGCAAAACTACCTTATCCGCTATGCCCTCCAGACCTGTTATATACTGACTACCGCTTTTTCAAGCATTTTGACAACTTTCTGCATGAGAAATGCTTCAAACCCTTAGCAATCTCAAAAATACCTTCAGCGACTTCACCACCACCAAAATGCAAGATTATAATGCAAACACTTGTTTTGCATTAGTATAAGTATTCGAATAGTGCTTATTTCAATCAATAAATCTTGGTTTGAACCCAGATATGTTCATCTGAATTTAAAAGTTAAAAACTGCAAGAACTTTCTTGTCAGTATGATATATTAATCAAAATAAAAAAGTAGATATATATTCAAACCACAAAAGACATGCATCAGTTCCAAAAGCTTTTACCAGAATATTGAAGAAAATGAACGTTTTTGGACTGTGATATGAATGAGGTTCTTGTTAAAAACAAAATACTAGCAAAAAAAAAGAAGAAAATTCTGAAGAATATGATATGCAAATATAAAACATATATGCCCGTTTCAGGTAAAAAAGTCCTCTTTCAATTTTATGCACACATAATGAAGACGAGACATTTTATTTAACAACTCATGATTTTTTATATAAAGCTGACACATAAACAGAAAAATGTCTGGAAACTGGCTCAGGATGAGCACAGCTCGCATAATACTGACTGAATGCTGTAGGTTGTCAGAATAACCAAAATAAATAAACATAATGTAATAATAAAATAATGGTAATTTATAATTAGTTGTAATAGGATATATCTATTTAATAGATTAGAGCATGAAATTGAATAGTATATTTTACATTATTTAGAATTTAATTCAAATCTAAAAACTATGGGTTAACTATATTATTTAAAATTATATATATATATATATATAATTTTCAGAATATGAGAGATTATATAATAATTTCAACAACCAAACAACGTCGCAGTCCACAAGAGCCATGACAATGAACGAATCGGAAGTCCAAGACTCATTTGGGCTCATCAGTTAGAAACATCCAAACTCAGAATTTGAAACCTGAGTCTCTTGCATGCGAGGCAAGCTCTCTGCCAGCTGAGAAAACGCCTCACGCATAAGAAATTCTGAATTCTGATGAGCCCAAATGAGGGCGATACTCGAGTTTTGGACTTCCAATTCATTGACTGTCATCGCTCTTGGGCTGCAACACTTTTTGATTGTGGAAATATATATATATATATATATAACATTACAAGTTGATTTTTTTCTTTTTAGATAATTGTTATTTTATCAACTTGCATGAAAAGAGCTATGTAAAAGATGCTTAAAACCGTTTTAATTATGCGAATATCATCAGTAGTTCAAAAGTTATGAGAATTTTAAGTGCCAAAATTTATGCTTTTCCATGAACATTTTTCTTTATCAAAAGTTGGCTAAATTACGGACCTCAACATTTCAAGAAATTCGGTAATTTTGCCACCATTTATTTATTTTTCAAGCTATTCTCACAAAACTTGGTACTCTTATGTAAAATTGTGTGCTCTTTCCGATTATGCAGTCAAATCTGATGTATCTCTTTACCATAAGCCATGAATTACAAATTCAGATGTACAAATTTCAATTTTTTTTTAAACTGGCACATGGTGTCATACACTGGGTGTCTATTCATGAACAAAACTAAATATTATACTGGTATTTAAATATAGCTTTATTGAGAGTAGGTATTTACCTGCCTTCCCGCCAAAGGAGAGCTTAATCTGGGGTGTAGCCATTGAATGCCTAAAGAGCATTCATGGCCGGTATTTATTTTTTATTCTGTTTCCAATAAACTGACTATAATATTCTAGACAAACGTTTTTTCTTTTAATTCATCCCCCCATTTTGAAATGTCTATCAAAATGGAAATAATTTTCTCACCTCAAAGAAAAGAAAAAATTGAGTAGATATGAATTAATCTCAGAAATAAATTGAAGAAAATTTTTCGTATAGATTTTGGATTTCTGTAAAAGATGAAAATTCCCATAGTCAACCAGAACTTATGCATTTTGGGACCAGTCCAATTTTCAATTTTGTAAATCCTCTCTATCTGGCCCAAAATATACCCCTATTTTCGGAGATGCAACCATAAATCGTATTCTACGTGAATCCTTGAATGTAGCTTCCACAGTAACAGGATACCAGGAATCCTGATAAGCAACAACTATATATTCACCAGTTGATGGTAATTTGTCATTTCTATTCTGTTGTTTTACTGAAAATTCAATTATGTAAACAAAGAAATAAAGCGGTAATTTTTTTACCTTGTTTCCACCTAAACATTTAAAATGATTACTTTTATAGGTTTTAGGGTACGCTGAAAACGAATCTCGCATTTAAATTTTCTGCAAATAAGTAGTTTTCCGGATATTAAGCAATGCCATTTCTTATGTTATCGCTGGTGGCCATCTTGGAGCATGCAAACGCAACCCTGATAAACTATGCGCAAATGCACATACCAAGATGGCCACCAGCAATAATTTCTTAAAATAACATTGTTTAATATCCGGAAAGCTACTTATTTGCAGAAAGTTTATATACGATATTCGTTTTCAGCATACCCGAAAACCTTAAAAGGTAGTCATTTTAAAGAAAAATGTTAAGGTAGAAACAAGGTAAAAATTGACAAAATGCATCACAATGAAATTATTTATCGAACCACCTAATTATTATTATTTAGATATCCTCAGTTTAAAAAAAAACGGTTTTGTTTTACATATTTGAAAAAATAGTCTTGACAATGAGATAAAAAAAATATATATATACAAAATACTATTAGAAACCCAGCCAGTAAATGTCACGAGGACATTTATTAGTTGTGTTTCTAACAGTATTTTGTATATTTTTAAGTCATTGTTAAGATTTCAAAGACATGATATACCATGTGGGTATTATTCTTGTGCTTGTGTAACGCTCAACACTAATTGTCGAAATAAACAAACATTTTACATTAAATAAATACACTAAAAACTTATCCAATTAGGTAGAAGAGTTATTTATCTTGCCTTTGGTAATATTTATGCACTTATGTTACCGTGCTATATTTTCAAATAGTATTTTCAAGTTAAATTCAAGTTTCACAATATCTTTTTTTATTTGTTAGGTGAAAGTAAAGAATAGTTAACAAACCACCCTTCACTCCCCATGTTAAGAATGGGTTTCTAAATAATTTCAGCATGGTAGCATAAGTGCACAAGTACCTTTTATTTGTTATATTTTTTTGACCACTAAAAAAACACAATTCTACCTTAAGTAAAAGTAAGAAGTTATAAATATCATAACAGAAACAAATGTATTTCGTACATTTTGTTGGTTTTTTTTTTTACGCTTTTAGTACATGTGTACTAAAAGCGTTAAAAACAACAAAATAGTTTTGGCTCGATATTGTTTGAAAATCAAATTTGAAAAACTTGAAAATATTTTTTTTTTTAATTGACAAACTCAGAATAAAACAGGAATTTTTTTTTCTGCTTTTGTTTTGAAAGCAGAAAAAAAAAGTTTTTTTTTTATTTTTAAGAGAATATAAATGATACTCGTTAATACGCTGACTGTAGGCAGAGCGCTAGGTGTATCAGAAATTTTTGGGGAAGTTTTGACACCCCCTAACACAAAACTGCGAATAAAATATTAAAAAAAACTCGTAATTTCTCTTTTAAAAATGGGTTGTTTATTTTCTTTCTGGAATATACTTCCAAAATAAACTATTACAGTTGTTTAAAAATAATAATAGAAATATTATATTTTATGTTTTATAAAAAACAGTGTTTACAAAGTGCCTGCACGCGTTCATTCAGCCATTTTTTTTTTACGTAATTAGATCAATTGAATTTTACGAGTTAAATTTTTTTTTCAATTTTTAAAATTTAAAAATCTATCAAAATTTTCTATTGGTCCAATTTTGAAGATATTTTCATATTCAATGTGAAATTTTATTCTGTTTCCAATAAACTGACTATAATATTCTAGACAAACGTTTTTTTTTTTAATTCATCCCCCCATTTTGAAATGTCTATCAAAATGGAAATAATTTTCTCACCTCAAATTTATATATCACAAATTGAAGATAAAAGATCAATAAATAAAATAAGCTAATTAAAAACAAAAAGAACAGTTATTTGCAAATTTACCTGTAAAGTCCAAAGTTTAAAACCTTTTTTTAAAACCATGTTAGTTGTTTCATAAGTGAAACCTTATAATCTTGTTATATTGTTCAGAAAATTTCGTAGAATTACGACAATTTTTTCTATTTCATTCAATATTTTTTTAGGTATTAAAAAAAATTCACCCCTTAAGGAAGAAATAAAATATATTAAATCAAAAACATGTATTTCTTTAAGAGAATAAAAAAATTTTTTTAATCGCTCGACTGATTTTTTTTTTATCGGCAAAAACTGATAAGCGAAATGGGATACTTTTTCAGTTACAGTGGCCCATATTTACTAAATTTTTTTTATAGCACGCAATAGAAAGAGACATTAATTTTGGCGCTTAAAGCCACTGGAGATTTCAACTTGAAGACAAGCAGACATTTGTCTCCCTTTATTTCAACTGTGAAAAACATCTGATGTCGCGTTTTTTGGAATCTTTGCTTAAAAAAGTATTTTATTTAAAAAAGACATGGAATATAAAATATAAATATGGATAAATTCTTAACAATGAAGAATGGAAGTACCCATTGAATAGTATTTTTTATAGGTAAATGATTTTTTGGAATGTATATATACATATATTTTATTGAAGTAAGTTAAAATTCGTTAGTTTTCCTTAAATCTTTTAAAGAAAACCGATTTAAAAAAACAAATATTGCATAATTTGCTATTAAAATTTGGTCTTTGCTCCTTTAATTAAAAAAATTAGGGTTTGAATTACATTTTTCAAGTAGTTATAAGCTTTGAAAGATATGAGGTCGAATTATTCAATTGTCATCACACATTTTTAATGGTGTTTTCTGACACTGCTCGCTCAGCGCTGGTCAGTGCATGAGCAAACCGTTTTCCTGTTAAATTCTATATTCTGTAATTTCTATAAAAGATAACATTTTAAAGAAATTTCTGCAAAATTAATAATTATCAAATATTTACATATTATACATGAAAATAATTCTGAAACTATTATCTATATGAAAATGGATGCTATATACCGATTTATCTTAAGATGTATGTACCAGTCATGGGATGAAAAGGGCATATTACAAAACATATGTAATTTGATCAAGAATATCAAATATTAATCTGCGCAGATGGTGGGGGCAAAAGCAGCGGCCATTAAGGAATCAAGACTTTCGTTTCATTTTATTTTTGGATAATATTGGATTTTGTTTTCGGATAATATTGGATTTTGTGTTCGGATAATATTGGATTTTGTTTTCGGATAATATTGGATTTTGTTTTCGGATAATATTGGATTTTGTTTTTGGATAATATTGGAAACACAATCGAAACATAAGAATTAAAACCAAACAATAATCTATTAACATAGCATGTACTTTTTTTTTTTTTTTTCAGAAAAGACAATTTCCAAATTATGAAAATATTTTTTAAAAGGAGCATTTTCTATAAGTTAAAAACAAAATTTGAAGAATATTAAAATGGCTTTGGACTTCCCTTATCGGTTTTAAAGAATGGCAAATTTGTTTTTCCCAAATAAAAAAAAAATACTTGGTAATTTTTGTAATATACCATCTTCATTCTGTGACAAATAGATACATGCTAAAAGTTTTTTTGTTTTTGTTTATTGCAATAAGTGTCAATCTCAATAAGCATAGTGCCTTCATCAGGAAATAGAGACAATATTTAAAAAAAACAACTCAATCTTCAATAACAAGAGTAGGCTTTGGATATCTTAACAAATAATGTAAAAAAAATATTGCCTATATTTCCTTATGAAGGCATATATGAATTGAAAATCCAAATTTTAAATAAGTAGATAACGTTTTTTTTTAATCTGTATATATATATATATATATATATATATATATATATATATATATATATAGAATGGCCAACTTAAAATGAAGATAAATCACAGAAAAATAGTTTTATTATGCAAATATGTGGTTGATTCCAAAGGTTAAATTTTGGCATTTATAAATTAAATAGAATTTCAGGTATATGGCTTGCACATATATAGCATAATCAAGAAGTTCAATTTTCATGTCTACACATTAAATTAGGCTGTATTTCGGCAATAACAAGTTGAATGTTATCTTCCAAGTGGTCTATTGTGTCTAGTTTATAACCATAAACATGGATCTTTATACATCCCCCCAAAAATAATCTAATGCGGTTAAATTGCATGAACGAGTTGGCCAGTTGATGGTCAATTTTGTGAAATTATTAATTCATTAAATGATCTCCAAGTAAACCAATCATATCATTTGTAATTTGACAAATGTTGCCCGGATGTCAGTTTCTTCATGATGAATTGCCAAACCAAGCTGAACTCAAAATGACTGGTAGTTGTCAAATCTGCAATTAAAGAAAAATAGAGTTGTCAATTTAAAGTTCGCCACTTCTAAAAAACACCCTATATATGTGCGCCTGTGTGCACCACAAGTCAGCAAGTATCCATTTATCATAAAACTTTTGACTTTACTTTACAAATGCTGAATTGAGAGATTAAGGCAAAAAAATCAAGAAAACATTTAGATAATTATGATAAATAGATCCAAAGGTTTAATTAGAAGTTAAATCATATGTGGAGTGAAATAATAAAAAATCTGGGTAATCACATAGCCATAATAATATCAACCAGAATAAATACTTTACACAGCTACAACTGCTTTCGGTACATACATATATATATATATGTATGCATGTATGTATGTGCAGCTCAAATTAGCAAGTATCCATTAATTGTAAAACTTTTGACTTCATATTGCAAATGCAGATTTGAGACTAGGATTGAGACAAAAATAAGAAAAATCAAGAGTTAATTACCAAACTTTAGATAATAATTATATAACAGTTCAAAGAGTTTAATTAGAATCTATAAAATTAAATTTTCAATTTGAAAATAATTTTGCTGAAATTAAGAAGGATTCTCTAAAATCTAGTAAAACAGATTTTTTTTCTCAACACTCAAAAGCTCTTATGATAAAAAGAGGATAATGTTTTTCTACACAGTTTGAAGCACATGCAGCATATTTTACATCCATAAATCGCCTCCGAGTTATGAACTTGAAGATATTAAAGTCCATAGAAACTGTTTTATAAGTGTGATGGATTATAAAAATTTTTTGAAAAGTAAAGAGAATTGAGAAGTAAAAGCTTAATATATTTTCCAAGAATTGAGACACGTCATTTCGTTAATGCAGCAATGAAAAGCACAAAATCAAATTCCTGATTCCTAGATTCCTAATAGAACAAATACGAAATTAAGAGGGAAAAAGTTAATTTATATTTCTACAGGGTGGAATGATAAACTTGTTGCCCTAAAGAAAACAACACTACAGCTTTATTTTAAAACTTTTATTGAAAAGATCAATTCAGGTAACTTGATTATGTGGTAGAGCTCACATCTATTCAATATAGCCGCTTTCTGCCTCAATCACTGCCTTGACACGGGTCCGGAATTGAGAGCATGCCTTTTCCACAAGTGCCGGCAGGTGTCTGGCGAATACTCAATGGATGGTAGCGATTATGCTGGCTTTAGAGTTGTGGAAGGTCATGTTGGTGATGTTTTTAATATATGACCTAACAAAGTTATCCAGTGGGTTCAGGTCTGGGAGGAGGGGGTGAATGTGAGAGAAGGGTAGAAAATCATAACATTCCTTCTGAAGCCAAGCCTGGATCTCTTTGGACGTGTGGGCTAGTGCTGAGTCCTGCTGCTATACCCAGCACATACAGGTTCGCTTTGGTGTTGACTTTGAAACAACACCAAAGACCATAACCAGGGCCAGAAATTTTGTTTTCATCCCCCTGAGCACGTCCCTGTTATTCATGGCAATCCAGCGATGCATTTTGAGGGTGCTGGCAATGGTCCTGTTGTCATAACTTGGATCGGTACAGAGCATAAGTTGTACAGCAGCGCATCTCCGATCTCGCTCATTAAATATTGTGTCACTTTCATCCATAATAGAAGGCTCCTATCGCTCTTGGGATTTGTACACAACTGGCCAACTAGTAGATGGCCTGCAACAAAAAAAAAAAAAATGGTTTTCATCACATGGAATAATGTCATCTTTTCTAGGGTGACAATTTTATCGTTCCACCCCGTACTGATTTCTATTGTTATCTTTTTTATATCAATACTATTTCAGAGAAAGTTTATGATTTATATTCATTTTTAAGAAGGTCAAATGGGTTAATAGTTTTTATGTGTGAAGAAAAATAAGGACAAAATTTACCTTCTTTGAAATAAAATTTTAATTTAATTTTTTTAAGTAATTCAGTCTATAAAGAAAAACATGAATAAAACACCGCATATTTGTTTCGCTTTTGCCAATTTTGATTTTCGTTAAAAGATGATTTGCAACAAAGTTTTCAATCTTGCTATTTGAATACAGGCAAAAGAAATGAAACGGCTCTTGATCAAAAGTTAATCCGTGGAGTAGAAATGAGGCACAATCAGAATCAGGTTCCCCTGCATCTTGCAAATTAATATGTACGTTTAAGAAAGAATATGAACCAAATGTATTCACTACAAATCAAATGTTTGTTCTATAATTTGAAAATGGCAATACATACCTTTAGGTATGGCCAAAGATATTGACAGGAGCAATATAGCTAGAGTTTATACTTTTTTTCCAAGGGAGTGACCACTTATCAAGGTCCAAAGGCCACTAAAGGATAGGGGTTAATGAGTGTACAGTAGTCACCATAATAACAGTGTTGTGATTATTATTGCTGGAAACTGGGAAGAATTTAATTATCTAAGGAGACATTTCAAATGAAATGTTTACATTGGACTTGAAGATGACTATATTGTAGTTATCTGGAAAGCATCCCAGCGGAACAGAGTCATACAATCAGGCATTTCAAAGAAAAGAAACTTTGTTCATGGAATTTGAGTTTAAATTAAGGCACATAGAGAGAGTGGGGGAAATTGTTAATGTGGGAACGTGATAGTTTATCTCCAATGATGTAATAAAAATACATGTTCAAAATTCATGTTACAATACAATAATATTCAACAAATGTTATCACATTATAAGCAATAAAAAATTAAATATATATTTTTTTTCTTTTTTACCAAATTATTTCTAAGTAAATATGAATTAATATTATTATTTGATCATTTTTCCATATGTATAAAATATGGCCGAGGGAAAAAAATAATTAAAAAATATTCTTTAAATTTTTCGGTGTTTTTAATTAATCCGTAAAAAAATATTTTAAAAGTTTGCTTTTGTGTGTTTTCATTTTTAGCATAAAATTCAAGATTTTAAAATAAATTTAAAGAAATAATTTGCATCTGAAACTTTTCATTTTTCTTGATGATTAAAATGGTAAATATTGACTTTAACAGAATCAGAAAAATGGTGCTTGGCTACATTTTTAATATAATGAGGTTATGTCATCATCTAACATTATATTCAAAATGAGGTATTGTTTTTAATATCACCTAAGATTGTTGTATTAAAGTTTATTTCTTTGTTTGTTTGGTAATAAATATGTTGAATATATTTAAAATTAAGCATCTAAAATTTCGTTTAATAAGTCTTTTATTACTGTTTTGATGATGTACAGTTCCATTGCTGGTATTACTTCATAAACTAAATATATCAAAAATTTGTTTTCAATAAAACTTAATAAAATAATTATTTTCAATAATTCTTAAAAAAAAAAAAATTAAGTGTTTTCAATAAAACTTAAAATAATTATTTTCAATAATTCTTTAAAAAAAAGTTAAGTGTTTTCAATAAAACTTAATAAAATAATTATTTTCAATAATTCTTAAAAAAAAAAGTTAAGTGTTTTCAATAAAACTTAATAAAATAATTATTTTCAATAATTCTTAAAAAAAAAAGTTAAGTGTTTTCAATAAAACTTAATAAAATAATTATTTTCAATAATTCTTAAAAAAAAAAGTTAAGTGTTTTCAATAAAACTTAATAAAATAATTATTTTCAATAATTCTTAAAAAAAAAAGTTAAGTGTTTTCAATAAAACTTAATAAAATAATTATTTTCAATAATTCTTAAAAAAAAAAGTTAAGTGTTTTCAATAAAACTTAATAAAATAATTATTTTCAATAATTCTTAAAAAAAAGTTAAGTGTTTTCAATAAAACTTAATAAAAAAAGAAGACGTGCAGATGCGAGATGTAGAAGTGAAAAAAAAAGACAAAAAAACTGGAGGAACGATTCTGAATCCTGACTGCTTCCGGTAACAGACATGCATAATCCTGACTGCTTCCGGTAACAGACATGCATAATCCTGACTGCTTCCGGTAGCAGACATGCATAAAATGTAGGAAGACTTTAGCTAACTAAAACCAAAAAAATGTATGAAGACATGAAGCCTGGAACTTGCAATTTTTGGATAAAATGGGCAAAGAATAGCGAAAATAATTAAAGCACCAAATAAGATTAGACTTATCCACTTTTTTTGTTTTTAAACATTTTTTCGTCTCACCAGAATATAACTTTAGCATCCTGACCTCCTGTTTAGAAGTACTGCTGTGATCAACGGTGTAGAGTCAAATTCTGTCTTCAGTATTTTTATTCTGATGGGTTTATATAAAAGAACTGTGGGTAAAATAGTAGAAGGCGTAAAAGCTCTATTATTTATTTACAGTAACTATCGAAGGAAACTGATGGAAGTTAATTACATCGGGATGATAAGCTCAACATTGCAAACAACCAAATGTATCAAAAGTGCTTCTGGCCTTGAAGAACGTGTTAAAAAATACTTTGGCAAAATTATTTATTCAATATATTATGATTTGTTAATGATTTTTAGGTACAGGCAAAATGAATGCCGATGCTCAAAATGTATAAACATTTTGGCCCCTCCCTTCACTTAAAAAAATCACCAAAAATCAGAAAATTAACCAATTTTAATAAAATTTTCAGTATTTATCAAATAATGATCGCGGAATATAACGAACTAATTATTTTTTATTTAAATCTGAGTAAAAATGTATTATTTTGTTTAAACAAAAAATAACTCTATTAAAGTTATGGTTTTTAGTAGTAAAAAAAAAAAAAAAAATGCAAGAATTTATTTTTGCTTTTTTTAATATATAAATAAAGCATCGTAATTTGTAATAATAAAAAAATAATTTTTACATGAACATTACGAAAAAAGCCCTAAAGTCCGTATTAATGAATTTGATATAACTCGAAGCAAAATGAATTTCTTGAACTATCGATATTACCATTGAATTAAGCATTATTTATTTCATATTTTCACACATACAAAAAGAATATATATATATAATAGCAAAAATATTTCTACTTTTTTTTTTAAATTACAGATTTCCCATAATTTTTATATGCAAGATTTTAATAATTTCCTTGCTTGCAAGAATGTGAAACTTTCCGCATAACATAATTTTTATATAACCTTGAACAATAATTAAAAAAAAATAATTTAAAAACAGGAACATAAAAAATAATTAAATCAAAAAATGATAAAAATTGATACAAACGTTCAGAATAGTAATGTATGCATGCACGTTTGGGGGAAGAAAAAAAAAAATCTGACAGCCCTACCTCCTTTTACTATCATGACTTCATTTTTAAACAGCGTTTTGATTGGCTGAAATTTGGGGCCTCCTTATAATCGTGTTTACAAACTTTTAGTTTGTTGCGTTTTTGGCGAACAGTAAATTACTTGCTTTTTGAGGGCTAATTAAGTTATTTTTGTACAAACAAGGTGTTTTTTTTAATTCGATATCTTAGGACTTTACTTTACTAATTATCTTTGAAATAGACCCAGAAAACTAATATTTATCTTTTAAAGGATTTTTACAATGAATTTATTTAACTTCAAAATGAACTATTGTAAAATAGCGCCAAAACCTTTGTCAACATAAAAAATAAAATACGAAATGGGCAACTAAGCTAGGAGCATGAAAGTTTCGAAGTCCAACTTGGATCGAGGCACTTCATTTAATTGAAGAATACTTACTGGATTTAATGTGTGACTGTGATCCTCTGTCGCCAACGTTCACCGAATTCTCCCACTTCATAAGACAAATAAATTGGCTACACAGTGTATCACTGTATCATGAGATTTGGTCCCGTGTTTCGTTTCGTTTTGTTTTCTTTTGTTTTTAGCATGAATGATTTTTGTAATTTATTTGCTTACCTCTCGAAGAGGGTAGAATTTTAAATATACGTGTTTTTTTTTTTGTTTTTTTATGTTGGACAATCTAGCTCCGCCAAAGAGGGGGGAAAATTGCGGTGCTTCTACACTTTATTGCCGAAATTGGAGACGCCATTTTATTTCACGCACTTGCTCTCCAAATCCAGGGGAGATTATTATGGCCGAAGCATGAAATAAATAAAAAAATAAACTGAGGAATGATTGAAGTTAAAACAAAAAATAAATTTAAAAAAAAAAACCACTTCCCCGTTAAAAAACAAAACAAAAAAAAAACAATAATTTAGGTTAATTAGTTGTTGACTTTTCAAAGTTGCTTTAATTTAAAAAAATGTTTAAAATTATTTGTTCGAAAAAAAAAACAAACTATTTTATAAATGTTGCTTTCATTACAAAATTATGTTATTAAAATTATATTTTTTTACGCAAACTTTTCAAAAATGTTTTTCCAATTATATTTTGATAAATTTTTATACAATAAATGTTTTGGTTTTGTTTTCAAATTGCGCTCGCCCAGTTTAAACCATTATATGTCATTTCATTTTCTGTTTTTGATAATAAAAAAAAAAAATGTTCCATGAAAAACTTCCCCGTTCTCATGAATTAAATCGAAACATTTCCAATTACGGATATATGTTCTCTTTTACTTTCTTTATTTACTTTTTTTCATAGTTCTTTCCGGAAGTTTAATTTTTTGCTATTTATTTCATGTTTCGGCCATAGTTTAATATGTTCTCTCCTAAATTTGGAGAGCAGGTGCGTGAAATAAAATGGCGTCTCCAATTTCGGCAAATGCAGTGTAGAAGCACCAAAATTGCGGTAAATATAGCGATACGCTACAACAGAACACCGACCACGCTAATTTGTTTTTAGGAGTAATCGAGGTCGCTGTCAACGAATCTGATAATCAAACCCGTCACAAATTTACCGTTTGCATGGTATTAAGCCTGAACCAAGGGACTATACTCCGCCATTTTACACCTTCCGTTTACACTACGTGCGTGTGCGCAGTAGCATAAACGACGGCTGTTAAATGTGCCTTCCCGATGCCTTCTCAAATTGCGTATGAATCTTACTCGGAACATTTAAAATTATATGAAAAAGAAAAACACTCCGAGTGGGGGGGGGTAATGTCAGAAAACCTTCTTTTTTTTTTTCAGAACAGAATTTTCAATTTTTTTTTTATTGGTGGACAATTTAAAATTAGAAGAAAAAGTTGTCTAAAACAAAACTTAAAAAATACATTATAGTACTTGGGGGGGTCTTTTTATTTTGTCTTACGTAGTTTTTAAGGCATTTTAATTAATCTAAAACAAAGTTTTTACGAGCGGTTTACAAAAACATAAGCATCAAACATTTTTATGTTTTTCGTTTCTTTTTTGGGGAGGGGGTTCAATTATAGAACTTGTGTGGGTTAACAGGTGCTTCTGCAGTTTAATAAAACATTTTTCCGTAAGTAACGCGCTGATATTTACCGATTAGAATACCATTTAACATTTTTAGGAGATTTTACTGTTTTCTGTTTACATTGGGGGAGGAGGCGGGTGAGGTAGGGTAGTGTTGGGGTGCAGATTGCATTATGAAACAGGAAATAAATCAGCATGCAAAATGCCAGATAGTGAAAATATACACAACACCATATTGCAAAGTGTGAGTAAACGTTTTCGTCATATATATTATGGCACATCTTTTGCCAACGATGAACTGATTTCACCTAGAACTGAGTGAAGCCATGGTGCTTTTCAAACAAAATTGATATTATGTGTAGAACATAAAGAGATAGCTGGCAAAGCAAAAACTATAAAAATATGCCGTGATATAGGAGAGTAAAGTCGAAGTTGCCTAAATGCTAGTAACCTCACAGATGAAACGAAGTCAGCTGAGTACTTATGGAACTTTTTGAAAGCTGAAAGTGAATGCCATTTCTTACATCCATAGGCTTCACCTTGTGCAGTATTGCTAGAAGTCAACTGAGCCACCAAGTGACTTTGTCACATGAGCCAGGGTGTAGGCACAAAAATATGACTTCACAGATAAAGAACTCAGTGAGAGACTTTTAGAGCTCATCATATTTTTCAACACAATATGGCGCCTATCAGAACAAGATCTATAGTAAAACAAAAGGCTACAGTATAACCACTATACTGACCAAAGGCAGTACAGAGCCAGAAATGACTAGAACAACCAGCTCAGAATGTTGAAATAATATATAACATAAACTGAAGCATAAAGTGTGGGAACTGCAATATAAGCCACAAGCTTCAACAGAGCTCAACATACAGTGATGAGTGCTCTGCATGTGGAAACAAGGAATATTAGGTGAGGTGCTGCAGAAAGACTAAATCTGGTGGCCTGCAATGACAGCTGGATCTACTGTTATGACCCAGAGACCAAGAAACAGCGTCCCCAGTGGAAGCATGCTGGCTCTCTCAGACTCAAGTAGGCCACACAGAGCAAATCCACCCAGAAACATTTGACAGCATGAGCATGATCTACATGCACTGAGTTCCAACTAGAAAGATAATCAAAACGAAACTATGTTGAGGTTGTAAGAGAGATTTGTAAGAGATTCTGTCAGAAGAGGCTAAAATCAATAAAATCAGATTAGTGGCATTTCCACCAGGACAATGCACCAGTCCACAACTCTATCCTTGTCATAGGTGGGCATCAAGACAGTTCCTCACCCTCCCTATAGTTCAGACCTTGCTCCCTGTGACTTTTGGTCATTCCCTAAGCTCAAGGAAAACTTTAGAGGCTGTTGTTATGAGACAATTGAGGGGATGAAAGAGGCTGTGATGAGGGTCATTGACATGATTACACAGGAGGACTTCCATGGAGCCTTCCAAAGTTGTTGGAACAGTACAACAAGTGTGTTGCAGCCGAAGGAGATTCCTTTGAAGGGGACTAGTTTTAGGCGTGTACTATGAATAAAAGAATACCGAAAGAAAAGCAGACACTGGAGCAAGTCTCACAACCACCAGCACCAATCACCAAGGAGAACTGAATGCAGTAGACAAAAAGAAAACACTGACTAAATTGAGATTGGAAATGACAACGATGATTACCTACTAAATGAATGGATAATATAACTAGGGACCCCATGGATGAAGCCTAAGCCTAACCCTAACCCTAAATATCAAACCACCTCACCTGAAATGAAGAACTCTCCATGTGAAAATCCATTTTGGAGCATCCGGCAACATACTCCCAACTTTCCAACAGGTGTATGGAACATCACTAAAAGCCGTCTCCATTCTGAAACCCTGCCCACATGTGAAACACACCTCAAATGGAAGCAACCGAATTCAATGTCTTAGAACCATCATTTTGCCTTCAGTATAGGAAGCCAGAATTGACAAATAAAGTAAACATAAAGTATTGACTTTATGTTACAGACGTACCATAACCTGCTGTTGCAGGGCTTCTGACATGTAAAAAGCTCAAGCTAATAACGATACTTGTGAACACCTTTCAAAAGTATTTAAATACGCCTATCTCTTTTATTAGTCAACATAATACCCCAAGCAGTTTGATAGGAGTTGAAATTTTAGTGGGATTCCCAAACTCCTACTAAAAGAAGATGCAGAAACTTTCATCAATCCTCCACACAAATGAAGCATCCACAAAAAAACAAACTGAAGGAAGAAATTAACAGGCTCTTTGAGGAAGATGTGCTCCAGAATGTTGAGGAACACACAGACTGGTGCTCCAGTTTAGCATTCAAAGAAAGGTGGTGTTAAAGCTAGAGTTATCAAACTTGGTGGCATTCTCCTATATATTTAGTTGTGCCCCTTGTCTCGAGTAGATATTCAATATGGTGTCTGGTAAAAAGTAGCACATGTTTATCCTACGTCGTGGGAAGTACTAAGTGAGCTAACATTGGTAACATTGGAAGCAGAGCGTAGTTCTTTCATGCGACAGATATTATATCTGTTCAGCTTATGTTGGAACACAATTGAAAGAAAGACGTCGTTATTTACGAAACAGCCACCTATTTTGCAGAGTGAAGAAATGTACATCGAATGGAAACAAGACATAAATATATGGTCTATATTCGCGAAGTTAACTAAGGAAAAACAGGAGCGAGCAGTATTTTTGTCATTGCCACAAAACATACGAGAATACGTTGGTCAAAGTGATGGATTAAAAATAATTACAGACAAGTTGGACAAGATATATTTATGGGACGAAAACAAAATGGCATGCATGTCATTCAAGGAATTTTACTCTTACAAAAGAGCTGCTAGAATAGACATAAACTTTTTGGTGCCTTACGAATTCTTGCACCGGAAATTCGTCTGAACTCCAATCTCTGGTGCCCCCCCCCTCGCCAATCTTTCACGAAAAACACCCGTCTAGCCGAATCCACTGTGAAAAATTTCCCCCACTCTTTATTTGTGCCTAAATCAAAACGTGGATTCCATGAACAAAGCTTCTTTCTTAGAACTGCACGCTTGTGGAACTCTGTTCCGTCTGCCTGCTTCCCACCTGACTACAACTTGGATGTCTTCAAGTCCAACGTTAACAAATTCCTAATGAACCGCCCCCTTAAGTAAACACTTCATCAAATCTCCACACTAACGTAATGTACTTACAATAACCCTTATCCCTGAGTGGCTTCCGGGCCTTGATAAGTGGTGACCACTGTGTAAAAAAAAAAAAATAAAAAAAAAAATTACATAAATACAGAATTTCTCTGCTGGAAGGAGTCCAAGCATTTTTTGTTTTAAATGCAGTGAATCTATCGAAAGAAAACGAAAAATTAGCAATGGCAGCATGTGGAGGTTTAACTTATACACCAATGAAGGATACTTTAAGAAAAGTGTTTTCTGATATTTCTTCATTGAAATGCAAAACAGTTCCCGCTAACAAGGAAGACATTGAAAAGCGGTTAGTGAAGACTTTTAAATTCAACAGGACATTTTGTTTTGATGATGAAGAGGGGGTAAAGTCAATTAAAGCAGTTTATAGGAGGCATAAAAGGTGTCAGAGCATACATAGAGGTTGTCATTATCAAAAATGATCATATATCTATGAAAACTGCTGGCATGATACTAGATTTTAAAAGTGACAGCTGTAAGATCTTAGGCAGATATATAAAATTGCAAAAGATAACTTCTGGGCATTATAGTCTTCCATTGACAAATATGCTTTTGCAGGCTGAAAAGTCACCAAACTTTGTGTTACATTATGAAGTTTTAAAAAATGGTCTAGAACGAAGAAAAGAAAGAAGGCTGAGAAATTACAAAAACAGTTAGCTCATGCATCAAAAGAGAAATTGGTATCATTGGTGAGAGGCAGTATCGCCTTTCATGATAAGGAGTTTCTGGCTCTTATTAAGGATGTCTGTGATTCGTGTTTAGTTTGCCTAATAAAAAAAAACCTGGACTCGATTCTCAGCGACACTCTCGGCTCTAACCACGCCAATCCGGTTCTCGAGAACTCAATGGCTCGACTCTCTCAAACATCTTAACTTCCGGCCTTATATTATCTCATTTATGCAAATTAATGCGCGATCTACCTGATGATTTGTCGCCTTCTCGTCTCCCATCGCTCGGGTTTTGAGTTCGCACATGCAGTCCACCTCCATGACTGCAGTCACATTCAATTTTCTCTACACGCCCCCCCTGAACTCTTGATCATAAACTGGGTAGGAAGTAGTATCCGTCTCCGCTAGTCACAGCTAGCGCCCAACACTCTGCTAGACACAACTAGCGCCCAACACTCCGCTAGATACAGCTAGCTCTCACTACTCTCCGACAAAGACAGATACTACTTAGCAAAAGTGGGGCTACACAGCTAGACACAGAAATTAATTTTTAAATTTCACATTTAAAAACGACTCAATCGCATTGTGATTCTTTTTTACAGTGACTACTTTTTCTTCAAAAACAAAATCGATTTGAATTGTACCAAAATAACTATATTTCAAAAACGGCACCTTTTTTCTTCTTTTCAGCATGACACGATTTCACGTTACATTCAAAAAATAACTTTTAAATACATACAAGTCGTCCGAATCACATTTTAAGTTCTTTTAACAACGACGACTTTTTTCAAATGCAATAAAATCCGACTCGAATTGTACTTTTATAAAATAAATCTATCGTTTAAAAACGACACCCTTTTTCCTTGTCAGCACAACAGAATTTCATTTTAAATTCCGCATTAAAATATGACTCCTATACATACAAGTCATTCGAATCGCATTTCAAGTTTTTTTTAACAACGATGACTTTTTTCAAACAATAAAATCCGACTCAAATTGTACTCAAGTGAAATATTTTTCGTTTAAAAGCGATAACTTTTTCTTTTCAATACAACAGGATTTCCCTCTAAATTCCTCTATGAAAAACGACGACTTTAATACACTCAGGTTGTCCGAATTGAATCTTTAAGTTCTGTTAACAGCGACGACTTTTTGTTTTTTTAACAAATTTAAGCAAATTTCATTCCAAATTCCACGTTTAAAAACGACGACTTTAATACAAACAAGTAGACCGAACTGCATTCCAACCACGTTCTTTTGATGACGATAGTTAAAGAAATCCAACGAACCCCACTGGGATTAACAAATAAAAAGACAAAAAAAAAGTCCGACTCACTTCATATCTTCAACTTTCGCAGTTTGACAGAACTCATTCAATTTTCTCTTTGACAATACTTTTCAATTTTCAACGAGACTTTTAATTTTTCATGTTCGACGCGAATCATTTAAAATTTCCCATTTCATCTCGGCCGCATTGGTTCCATATTTAACGCCGAAATAGCTTCTAATAGAAAAAAAAAACAAAAAAAAAAAACTGGACTCAATTCTCAGCGACACTCTCCGCTCTAACCAGGTTCAATCCGGTTCTCGAGAACTCAACGGCTCGACTCTCTCAAACATCTTAATTCCTGGCATTATATTATCTCATTTATGAAAATTAATGCGTGATCGAACCTGATGATTTGTCGCCTTCTCGTCTCCCATCGTTCGGGTTTTGAATTATCTCATCTTGTTTTGTATTTTTAACTGTACGAGTTACATCCCTTGGCATATAATAAAAATGGCTTCTTGAACCCTAAATACGTCTCGTCGTTATCTGTACTTTATATTTACTTATTCATCCTAAAAAATACAACGGAATAATACAACATGGTGGCAGCGATAAAACCCAAGTATTAAACGCTACTATAAAAAAAAAAAAAGGAGAACATTGAGGAAAGCCCAACAATGAATCAGATTTCTTACCAGAAAAAAGAAACCATGTGCATTTCTGAGAACTCAATATAGAATTCTTACTCGTAAAATTGTGAGTTGTTTTTTGTTTAACATCTTCTTTGCATTCCCTTACATTGTAAGAAAATAAATTGTCTAATGTGACAATAGAACTACACATGTGCTGGTGCTGGGATACTACTAATTTGGAAGAATCCTTCAAATTCTTCAAGCAACAATGTGAGTTATATTTTGCAGTCAAAGGCATTGACGAATGCAAACAAGTTGATCACAAATTATTGTTATCAAGGAAAGAAGGGTTAAGAAGATTTAACTCATGGTCATTCGCAAATGAGGCCGACAAGCGCAGCCCGGTGGTGATTTGGGAAAAATTCCTGGAGCAAATAGAGCCTCAAATCAATTTTAGAATTGCACGCTTCTACTTGCAAAAGTACTCGCAGATACAGAAAATATTGGTAATTTTCTCTCCGGGTGCAGGCTGCAGACGCAGAAATGCAAGTTTAGGGATGAACTTGAACTTGAAGAGCACATTATCGACCAAATAATTGCGGGAACAAAATTTATAGAATTACAAAAGCAACTACTGAGCAAAAACAAGACCATGCCAATGCCAGAAGTGATGGATATGTGCAGAAGCTATGAGGCTGCAGCCGATTACGTGAAAAGGATGGGCGAGATTCGGGGCAAATGTGAAAAAAATACAATTAGGCACAAAACCGAGAATGCAAACGTCTGTGGTAGGTATAGAATCTGACATAAGTCCTGCTCGAGGCAGTATTTGCTCAGAATGTGGTCGGAAGAACCACTGGGCTAAAATGTGCCAAACCCAAAATGCCAAGAAGAACACTAACAGGCAAACACAAACAAACAGGCTGACCAAGCATAAAAAAATTTGGACCAGCATAGACACGGTAAGAAACTGCCAGAGCTGCTTAAAACATGCAAGAGGAAATGGCTAGTGACTTTGAGAAAATGGCTTTCTATTCAGTGCATGAACACGGAGAAAAAACATTTCGAACAAAAGCATTCGCCAAACTGGATGTTGCACTCCCAAACAGGGAAGATATTCATGAACTAAAAATTAAAGTGGACACAGGGAAGAAGGAAATACACTCCCCTTGCGTACGTTCCAACAAATGTTTCCAGAATGTATGATCAAAAATGGACACCCATGTCCAGGCACCACACATAAAGAAACAGCAATTCTTGCAGCAAACAATGGTTCTAACATCCTGCAGCATGAATCCATTGAAATGTGCCTACAAGGGCATATGGAAATCCGTAAAATTCTATGTGGTAAAATCCAATGGACCTACCATATTAGAAGTACTTTCCATCTGAGATCTAAATTTGGCCACTCTACACTGCTCCATACGGAGAACAAAATGTACCCCAGCTGATCCTCTAGCGAACACCACAATAAAATCTACGAGAGAGCTGATAGAAGCTTATCTGAATCATTTCGATCAGATTGGTAACTTTAATGGGGAGTACCATATTGTACTCTTTCCAAACAATCATCCCATAATCCACACACCCATAAAATGCCCCATCAACATGAGGGACGAGATAAAGGCAGAACTGGATAAAATGGTGTCCCAGGGAATAATACAAAAAAGTAGATGAACCAACGGGTTCGGTGAGCAGTATTTTATATGGGCAGAAGAAGAATGGCAAACTTCGCTATGTTTCGACTCTAAAGATCTGAACAAGAACATGATGCGTTGCTTTTACAAAACCGCAAACATGGAGAAGCTCTCATACAGACTGTCTGATGCAAAGTCCTCCAAGTTCGACACAAAAAACGGTTACTGGTCAATCAAACTCGACAGAGAATAACATCACGTTCAACTCACGATTTGGGAAATATTGTTTTAAGAGAATGCCTTTTTGATTGGTTATGTCTCAGGATGTTTTCCAACAAAAAATGGACATGATCATTGAAAAATGCTTTGACGCGTTAGCATTAATTGATGATGCGATCATCCATGGTAAAACCAAAGAGGAGCATGACCACAACGTAAGAAAGTTAATGAAAACTGCACAAAATGCTGGCCTCACATTCAACAGCAGCAAATGTGCAATCAACCAAAAGCAATTACAATTCTTCAGTGCGATCTTCAATAATAATGCGATGCACCCATATCCCCTAAAAGTGGAGGAAATAAAGTCACTCCCTAACCCAACCAATGCTATCGAACTGTAAAAAGTACTGAGAATCATTACTTATATGGCACCATTCATTTCGAGACTTTCAGACTTCACAGCAAAACTGAGGGAATTCTTAAAAAAAGATGCTGACTATCAATGGAATAATAACCACCAGAAGTCGCTGAAACAAATAAACGACTTAATATGCAGGGAGATGCTACTTCGATATTATGACCCTTCCAAAAAGTCCATTATGCAAGTTGATACATCATCCAGAGGATTGGGAGCAGCACTAATATTAGAAGGCAAACCCATAGTGTTTGCTTCAAAATCATTGACGAAATGGAGCAGCGCTATGTCAATATCGAGCACAAGCACCTGGTCATCATATTTGGTTGTGAACATTTCCGAACTTATATTTACAGCTCTTTATTCGAAGTTGAGAATGATCATAAACCGTTGGGAAGGATTTGCCTAAAAATTTTGACAGTAGCTCCTCCTCAACTTCAACAGATTCTTTTGAGGCTCCAAGAATATAACCTGATTATAAAATATCGATCAGGCAATGAAATGCTATTGGCTGATGGACTATCTAGGCTACTCAACAAAAGGAGTAAGAAAGTCATAGACTTGGACATCAAAATAGACTTTGTTCAATTCTCGACTGAGAAGCTAACACGGATTCTTCAAGCAACGAATGATGATTCAATACTGTGTGAGTTAAAGATGCTGATTCTTAATGGTTGGCCAAGATCTTGCAGAAAATCAAACAAGAACTGTCAACTGTACTGGTCATATTGAGATGAACTCTCTATTGAGAATCGCATATTACTCAAAGGTGATAGAATTCTCATCCTTAAAACAATGCACCCAGAGGTATTGGAAAAGGTGCATTATGGACAGCAAGGGCGTAACAAGTGCAAATTAAGAGCCAAGATCTGTGTTTTCTAGAGTGGCATCAATAATGGCATTGACCCAACTGTACAGCAATGCGCCATATGCCAAGAACTGCAGAAATCCCAAACTGCTGAAACCCTCATGCCTCATGAGATTCCTGTGCAACTGTGGAAAATCCTAGCCACTGACCATTTCAACCTTAATGGAGCTAATTATCTTGTAGCAGTGAACACCCGCTACATCACAGGCAGAGACTACTTCTCCCGACTTCGAGATTTGAAATCCATTTCTCCCTGGCTTGTCCAATCACAAGCCAGCTCTCAATCATGTGACCAAGTATATAAAAGGTGAAATCACGAACCTTTAATTCTCTTTCTCGTTGATCTACCCAACAGCAAACATCGCCGAGAGGCTTTGGCTCCCAGCAGAACGTGAGTACTACGAGCTAACAATGGCTCTCTTCTAACTATACCATTTATTTCCACGTGCTGTACCTAAACGAACTTTATTATTCTACAAGGTTACCGAAACAAACATTCTTTGTCATCTTAAAGAACATACAACTCACACACGACAACACATTAACACTCTGAAGACTTTGCCCTTTGTTTCTCCTATAATCGGTTTCCTTTGCCCCAACGACTACTAGCTATAAACATATGTGGACTGAACTATTCTCTCCTTCAAGAAGCCAGCAATATATTAATTCTATCTTCACACAAGAACACTTCAACTTATTAACCCGTTTCTCTCGGACACTCCTCTACCAAAGCTACTAACGAACACTAATAACATTAATAAACCATCTGGAACAATCAAAAGCTACGACCTGTAGAAGAGGTTCATATCCGAAAACTCATCCAGCAAATCCTGCTTGATCAAATATTTCCTTTATGGAAGAGGGATATCAAGATATGGGTTATCTCATCTTGTTTTGTATTTTTAACTGTATGAGTTATGTCCCCTGGATTATAATAAAAAAAATTCTTCTCATACCCTAAAGACGTCTTGTCGTTATCTCTCCTTTATGTTTACTTATCTGTCCTACTATAACGGAATAATGCAAGAAGGCCCAGTTTTTGTCCAGTGGTGGGATTGACTCTTGGAAACCGGTTTAATGACACTGTATGTATGAACTTAAAAGAATCCAGACATAACCAATTCTGAATTGTACAACAAATATTGATGCATCCACTAGTTCTGCTGCCATATTGATTAAAACCAAGAACAGTGAAGAAACTATTCGCAGCATATTTTTAATGTAGACAGCATATTTAGAAGTTCCCAAGCGCTTCTTGAGTGATAATGTGGGGAGAATTTAATAACGATGGTTACAGAGAGATTAATGAAAAACTGAATATTGAAACCTGCACTACTACCTCTGAAAGTCCATTCAGTAATGGCACTTTGGAACGTTACAATCTAATATTGGCTGAAGCAATGGAAAAAACATTGGAAGATGAGAAATGTGAACTAGAACTAGCTTTGGCTTGGGCTGTTAGTGCCACAAATGCTCTTCAGAATCATTCTGGACATAACCCAAATGAGCTTGTTTTTGGATTCAACATAAACATGTCATCAATTTTTATAGTTCAGTTACCTGCATTAGACGCTTCAACAACCATTGATATGGTTACAATAAATTTAAATGCCTTACATTCTGCGAGAAAAGGGTTCAAGGAGGCTGAATCAAGTGAAAACATTTGGAGAGCACTGCAATTTAATATAAGACATTATGCAGATGAACAATTTGTGACAGTGGACAGTGTTTATTATAGAAGACAAAACTATAAAGGATGGCGTGACCAAAGTTTTGGGTAAAGAGGATCAACATGTATCGATCTGACATGGAGGGGCATTCTACAGGATGCATCCGTGTCACTTGATGAAGGTAAATAAGGAGGTTGGAAGGCCAAGGAATAAAGAAAATGCAATTCTTTTAAATGAGATTAATGAAGTCTTGGAAGTGTTCGACTGAGCTTCAGTCTATGGTCCCCCCTCACCTACTTTTCACAAGAAACACTCGTCTAGCCGAAAACACTATCAATAATTCCCCCAACTCTTTATCTGTGCCTAAACCTAAACATAGATTCCATGAACAAAGCTTCTTTCTTAGAACTGCACGCCTGTGGAATTGTCTTTCCGTTTTCCTGCTTTCCGGCTGACTACAACATGGTTGTGTTCAAATCTAACGTAAATAAGTTCTTGATGAGCCGTTCCATATAAGTTATCAAATTTACCGAATTTTCATTACTAATGATTACTATATTGTCCAATTTCTACTGTACACTCTTTAACCCTTATCCTTGAGTGGCATCTTGGCCTTGATAATGTGGTGATGCCTGTGTAAAAAAAAAGAAGAAGTTGAAGATCAACATGATGAAAATTCCAATAGTAACAGGGAGGAACTGAAAGACAATATTACAAGGTTGAGTAACTGGAAACTAGTAGAATAAGTAATGAATGGAAGAAAGATTATGAGTACGAAACCAAAATCAACTGGAAATTATGGTCATTGGCGAAATATAGAACCAGGCGCAAAAAATAAATGTCCAGTGTGTATCAATTGAGATAAGGTGGATTAGTGGCAGGAACAGAAGGAGATCATGAAGAACATGTTTCCATCACAACTGAACAAGAACAATCAAAAGATGTGATTGATGCAAAGGAGAAAGAAATAAAAAACACGAAACTCATGAAGTGTATGAATGTGTCGCTAACATAGGTCTTAAATGCATAGTAATAACAGAGACATGTAAGGATAACAAAAAGATTATAGTATGTGGCTATGAAGAAAATTCACACAACCTAAAAACAAACTCTCTAACATGCAGGTGTGAAGCTATGCGTCTTGTAATGCTAACAGACAATTTCGATTTCACCTCAGTATTTTTGAAAGGTGATATGCTAAAAAGAGAAGTATTTCTCAGACCACCATCTGAGGCATGTCAAGTGTGAAAGCTGAAAAGTTGTATTTATAGATTGAATGATGCGTCCCATTTATGTTACAAGAGAGTTATTTAGGAATTAACTAAACGGTACTCCTGCAGTATTTTACCCACCGATTTCACGATCTTAGCCGAGCATTGACGAACGCTTTCGGCGTTAACGCCGACGAAACCCGAGAATTCGGATCTACTACGGTGCAAGAACGCTAAAAGTATGTGAATAGCAACAACATTACAAGGAAAAGATATTACACACACACACACACACACACACAACAAAATGGATAAAATTAATACAAAAAATTTGGATAAAATAAATTACAAACACTTACCGTAAGTTTTTTTTTAAGTAAAATAAATTTATTTTGTTGAATATTTTTTTTTTTTTTGGTTCATTTTGTTTTCCGATAGCTTTTTTTTTTTGAGGGGGGGGAGCAACAGTAATAATAAACACTTCAATGTTTTTTTTTTTTTTTTTCAGTAATGTTTGTAGGGGGGGGACAACAATTACTGTTTATCTTTAGTTCCGACTGGAAGATGTTCTACTGACTGTATAGAGGCAAAGTAGGGAGCAAAGGGTTTTCAGAGGATGTGGAAAGAAGCTCCTTCCCAAACCGGGTAGCCTTCCGCGATTTGATTTATTATGGAGACAAAAGGGTTGTGTCCAAATTTTTGTCTCCACATAAATTCGCATAAATATGTTTCCAACAGCTCCCGGTTTTTTTTATCGCTAAATTAAATAGCTGAAATGAAAGGCTGTGTATTTTTACTTTGAACAATAAAATAACTGAAATGAAACGCTATGTGTGTAATTTCAATGAAAATTATCCGTCTGCTGCGCGTTCGTTTGAAGCGCCCTGATTGGCTGATAGAGTACCGCTCGCCATGTTCCGGCGTCTTCCGACGGATGTCGATCAACGCTCGGCTAAGATCGTGAAATCGGTGGGTAAAATACTGCAGGAGTACCAACTAAACTAAAAGGAATAGTAAGTGCATATGACAATGCACTGTTTCTCGAAAATTTGATGGATATTCTGGCAATGCATGTAGCTGACTTCATATTTTGTAGAAATTATTATTTAAAAACAAATGTGATTTCAGAATTAAAGAAAATATTCAAGGTTGGAATGCATGAAAATGGAACCTTCAGATTTCTGGGATTGTGCGTTAGACAAACGGAAGATGGGAAACAATTATGTGTTATCTATTTCTCCATAGATATAAAAAAAAAAGGAAGATTCGCAAGGAAAAAAAAAGAGAAGACAGATTTAAAAAGACTAACAGGCCAAATAATGTGGATATCTGCCCAGACTCAACCTGATGTATTATTTGATGTGAGGAGGACGAGTAATACCGGGAAATCTCCTAAAGTGAAATTTTTAAGCCAACAAGTCACTATTAAAGCTTAAGTCAAAGATAAGTCCATATTTTTTCCAAAGTTGCGAAATCCTTTCAGATTTGAGTGTGGTTTGCTATTCTGATGCTACCTATGCCAACTTGGAGGATGGTTTATTACAGGGTGGATTTATCATCTTTGGTTACGGTTTAAGAGGAATAGACTGACTCTTATATGTTGGTCATCTATAACCCCTCCTTGTACATAATCCCTTATTACATAATCCATTGGGGAGCTTTAGAACCCCCCCCCCTCCAGAGGTCCCAGGAGGGGTCGAATAACTACGCTGAGATAGCTAATCATTCCGGGGTGACGCCAGATAACCCGAGGATTTAAAATGGAGAAAATAAATATATATTTTTTATTTCATGTCAAAATAGATATTGTTTGAAACCAGGGAAATATATTTTGCAGCTAAAGTTGATGACAGGAACTTGAAGCATAACATTGTCTGGCCTTGGTGAACTCAAAGTCGGATGTCAGAACTGACATCTGACCTTAGCGAGTCGTGAGAATTAGTAATTCAGATCCCAGGTTTGAGAATAGCATACATGAAAAAAACTGAAGCTTTTCGATTTTGGGGCGAAAGCTTATTGGCTGGGGAAATTTCCATCCCATCCACATACCTCACTATATATACGCCTGTCGTGCGAAAATTAGTTGGAAGAAGAACGGAGAACAGTGAAGATCAGAAGAGAGGAACAGACCGTATAGAGACATGGCTCCTCTACCTTCCTCATCCACCCGTCTGTCGCTGTCTGTGAAGAGATTTGAGACTTTGAACAAACTTACTAAGAACTGAATAATATTTGTAAAAACATTTGTACATAAGTTCTGAAAGTTAACTCTGTAGACTAGAGTACATGAGTTTGTTTTTCTTCCTGCCTGCGGCTTTGATATTCGCTTTCAGCATACAGGATTCCATGTAACAACCTTCAGAGAAGACTAGACAACACGTGCCGAGATTTCCAGAAAAACAGGGGTTCTAACCACCTTCTTCACAAGGAGGGGTTACAGCTTGGTGCCATGACCAGGATATCCATCAGCGTCTTGTGGAATCGCTCGACCTTGGAGTTACTCTAGGAGTGATAAGGGGAGGTCAACACATGCTGGATACCTAGCTCCTCAAGTACCTCCTTCATAATCCTAATCACATTCTCTGCACCATTGTCGGTAACTAATTGTTCTGGGGACCCATACCTCGGATTAATCTCACCTAGGATTACACTGGCCACCAACCGGGCAGTCTTATCTGGCACAGCATAAGCCTCTGGCCAGTTAGTAAGCCACTCCATTATGCTCACGATATATTGATTACCACCAAGGGGGTAGGGTCCGGAGATGTCTAAACTCACTTTCTGGAAGGGATACTGTGGAACATCTGTTTCCGCCAGTGGAGCAAGCGGGTGGTATCTACTGTGAGTCTGACATGTTACACATCTATTTACCCGTTCTACAACATCTTTGACCAGTCCAGGCCAATAATAATTTCTAAATATCAACTGATACGTCTTCTCGATTCCTAAGTGTCCTGCCTTCTCATGGGCTTGATCCAGGACTTCTCTCCGTAGACGGGCTGGTACCACCATCTTTAATCCCATTTCTCCATCTCGACCAGCAATATAATACAGCCTATCGTGGTGGAGGGTGTATTTTTGGGTTCGACCCTCCTTCACTCGAGCTCTTAACCCTGCTAATTTCTAATCTTCTTGACCGGCTTCAATTATTTCGACCCAATGTGGGTCGACTATAGGCTCAGCTTCAGCTACATCTGTCCCACTCCAGTGCGGTCTTTCCTTTATGGTGTGGGAATTAATCACTCCCATTTGAAAAGCCCCATCATCCACTGGATCTGAATTACTAACTCTCACGACTCGCTAAGGTCAGATGTCAGTCCTGACATCTGACTTTGAGTTCACCAAGGCCAGACAATGTTATACTTCTAGTTCCTGTTATCAACTTTAGCTTCAAAATATATTTCCCTGGTTTCAAACAATATCTATTTTGACATGAAATAAAAAATATATATTTATTTTCTCCATTTTAAATCCTCGGGTTATCTGGCGTCACCCCGGAATGATTAGCTATCTCAGCGTAGTTATTCGACCCCTCCTGGGCCCTCGGGGGGGGGGGGGGGGTTCTAAATCTCCCCAATTGGGGATTACGTCACAATAAAAAAACTGGACCGAGTAATAAAGAGCCCATTGGCGTCCGAGATTCTTGCACTCAGTGAAGCTGCTGATGCAGGTGTATTGATGGCTGCCATGCTGCAAGAAATTTTCTGAATACCCAAGTTGCCTGAAGTACTTTGCAAAACAGACAACACATCTTTAGTAGAGACCTTAAAATCATCAAATCTTCTGAGTGACAGAGGTTTCAGAGTTGATGTGGCCAGAGTAAAGGAAATGTTGGTAAAGGAAGAAATCCAAATTGAATGGATCAAGGGACAGGAGCAGGTCGCAGACTGTTTGACGAAGATGAGAGCCTCTACTGAAATTCTAAGAGACTTGTTGTGTTAATAAGCCGGGTTTTTTTTTTTTTTTTTGGAACTTTGACTTACACCTGACACCAGAAGGCACAAGTAATGTTACAGTTGGAGTTATCGAACTTGGTGGCCTTCTATATATTTAGTTATATCCCTTGTCTCGAGTGGATATTCATTATGGCGTCTGACTAACAGTAACGCGTGTTTATCCTACGTTGTAGCAAGTACTAAGTGAAGTTTCAGATGGGTCTCTCTGAATATGCATGGATCCACAAAACTCAATACTAACTTTAAAAGATGTCTACACAAAATACAGACAGTGGAAGAGCTAAACCAAGCATTTGCAAAAGCCAAGATGTTCAATAAACTTGATGCCATTACTGATCGATCCACTTGTATAAGGAATCCCAACTGTTGACAATCTGCATCACGCAATTTTCATGAGTATGCTGAAAGTATCTACATTTGATCTCAATGTCTCTCAAGATATTTTGCAAGCAAAAATGAAACAGATCCTAGAAGGCCTAGATGGCATGGCCAGGATAGCCAATGGTGTATCCATATTTGGCAGAAACAATGAAGACCATAACAAAATCTTGTACAACTTCATAGCTCGCGCAGTGCCGAAACTGAACTTGTATTCAACAGCAAGAACAGTTCCGTAAAACAACTCTATATATCTTTTTTTGATACATGTACCTGCAATTAAACTGGAATTAAAGGAGACCTGAAGAAAATGCGTGAAATCAAGCAAATGCCAAACCCACAAAACTAAAGAGAACAACAGCATTTTCTAGGTATGCGAAATTACCTTCCCATTTATGTTTCAAGCTTCACTAAAAAAAGTTAATCCATTACACGGTCTTCTTAAATCCTAATCGCCATGGATTTGGGACCCTGACCTTCAAAACTGCTACGTCCAACTCAAGGAAATCATTACCGATGACACATGCTTTCATACTATCATAAGAGTAAACCCACATCATTGGGGGTGAATGCCTCACAGAAGGGTCGAAAGTAGCATTAATGCAAGATGGCAAATCAATTGCATTTAGATCCAAAACATTAACTGATATATAAACCAGATACAGCAACATCAAACAAAAGATGTTTGTAATTGTGTATGGTATTCAACGATACCACATCTACCTCTATGGAAAAGCTTTTTCCATCATCACAGCTCATAAGTCACTCGTTACATAAACATACATAAACCACAGCATTTCTGTACTACACCGACTGCAGTGAATACTGTTCAGAATCCAAACCTACCTATAACGAGTAATATATAGACCAAGTAGCGAAATGATCCTTTCCAACACCCTAAGTCGATTGGCTTTTTTTTAATTCTTTATAGTATTCAATTGTGAAGGGTATACATGTTAATAATAAAACAAGAAGAAATAACTGAACATGTGTGTATAGAACAAGAACTTTTTTATTAATTGATTGCTATTATTAGGTTTAGCATGGAAGTGGAAGGTTGCAGTCCATTAAAAGAATTGCAATGGTCAAGCGAGATAACTCCTCTTTGACTACATACAACAAACAGAAACATACTTCAGGACAACAGCAACAACAAAGCCACTGTTGTATTGACTGTTAAGGATGCACATTTGGATAGTATGGACAAGAATACATAGCCTCAAGTTTATGTATAAATTCGTTTATTAAAGAATTATTAGCATTCACTGTTTATTTTCTTGCCACACAGCAACAAGTTTTATATGGTAATAAAAATATAAAGTGTTTCAAATAAAAATATAGAATTCACGCATGTTTACAACTACTTCTGCTTGAAAAAGCAACTAAAATTATGTTACAAACTCTACATAAAAAGAATACTTATATTTAATATATATTATATTAAGAACTTCTTGACAGGAAAGATAAATCACATCTTGGCCACAAATTCATGTGATCTCAAGAATAAAAGTATATTTCTTAGAGGACTTTTGGCCAAATACAACTCACTAGAAGAAAACGACTCAACCACAGTTTTGTGACTGGAGCTAAATCTGAGGTATGCAGCCATCACGACGCATTTTGAGAGGTGCTTTTACACCAACTTAATATATAATAGTCTATTGGGTAGCAAATAGGCATCTTGGAAGGAGGAAGTGGCAGATGCTGGGCCTGATGAGGTGTGGGAAATTCTCAAACAATCACAGCTATTTTTGCATATTGGCAGAGTTTTAACACAGAGCTTAACCCTGTTGTCACATGTTGGTGGTTTTTATATATCTACCACAAATGTACAAGCCCAGACGGTTGCAATCCGGCAATGGGATAGAGAGCAAATTCTGTTACAGATAAACAGTGGAAATTCTCAGCCAGTTACTTCTAGGTTCTATTGCTGCAGATATGACCTTCCCTTTTGACCCAGTTCTTAAGAATACAGGGATAACAACTTAATAAGATTATCTGAATTGAGTTCTATTTCAAGATGTTTGGTAGTCGCCATAGGAAACACACACTCGAATCAATTGTGCAATTATTATAATTCATGTCATTATAATAATCAATGATTCATTAAAAGAAATACCCTGACGAACGCTTACTTTTTATTTTAGTTCCATTAGTTCTTAGAGATCAAAGAAGTCCTCCTTGGGCTAACAACCCAGTATGTGGTTTTATGGGTGCCTTTATTTAGTTTTCAAACTGAATGCAATATGATATATTTAATCATTGTACTCTAAAATTGAATAATCAGATTATAAATGCTATAAGTACATTGTAAAGTGTGTGGCCACAAATTCATGTATAAATTGTTTTATTGAGTACATGCTAATTATCAGCATTTATAAGAATTATAATTGTAATTATATCTAGTGTACATATGCTATATGCAAGGACACGTGGTGCAGTTGTTAGAGTACTTGGGAAAGATCAATTGTAAAAGTGAAATTCTCCTAAGGGTTGAAGGTTCAAATCTTAGTGTGGGCGACCAAAAATACAATTGCAAATTACTTAGAACCTCTATCCAGTCATGGCTGGCAGAACGAGGGCATGCTACACCCGTGAATTAAATAAAGGGTTCCATTTGAAATTCTGTCCAGCTTCCTGAATTTGATAGAAATATTCCCAAGTTCGACACGATACACCTGAAGAAGGTCGGAGGTTACATCGACTGAAATGTGAAAATACTACTCTAGATGAGAACAATAGTCAAAGAATCTAAATAATATCAATAACCAATCCTCATCTCAAAATTTCAGAAACGTACATATGCTATGTTATAAAGCTGTTTTGCAAGTAAAAATAGTATCTAAAAAAAAAAAAACTGAAATGAAAAAATATTGACATAAATATCAATTATTTAATGGGGAAATTATGAGCATTTATAAGAATGAAATATAAAACAAAGTGTTATAAATTAAAACAATATCACAAAATAAAGTCTTTATTGATTTTGTGGTTTAAAGAGTAACTCGTTCTTATATTTCTAAAAATGTTTTCTTGAATAGAGTCAATGAAATGTTAGCACTATGAAATTTGTCCAGTTAAACACACATCACAATTCATATTTTGCCCAATACTTAATATATAGGATATAACTTTAGGCAATTAAATACCCTGATAAAGATTATCCTTGTATTTTTATTCAATTAGTTCTCAGAGATCACGGGACCTGTTGTGGGGTTTCATGAGTGCCAGTAAATGTTTCTGACATACTAATAATCGTATCGATTTTTCAGGGAAAGATCAGGAAAATGATATCTGAAATATTTCTGAGTTTAGCATTTTTGTTTTAGCATTCAATACACATGCAGTTTTATAACATTTAAAGTCAGGAAGACTTTCTCCATTCTACATGATTTTAAACGTAATCCATATGAACGAAATTAATCACAAACTTCAAGTCTCACTTTAATGTCTGATTCTAATATTTCTCAAATAAAATTAGAAATCATTGAAGCAATCATTTTGATAAATACAAGCGATAGAATCAATAGGACGTAAATTTATTAGGTAAATAACAAAACGTTCTTCTAACTCATTTTTTCTAATAATGTAATTGGAACAGGAATATGTCTATATGATGTGTAACAAAAAAAATTATTAGCATGCTGTGAGATATAGTAAACTAATACAGTACCGTATTGAGCAAATCATTGTTCATTCACTAGCAGATTAAGGGTTTTAAGAAATAAATTTACTACAAAAATATTGCTTTTAATAGGAGTTTTCCTTTTCAGAGAATAACATTTGTGAAGAGTTAATTTATGAACTACTAATTATTCTTTCATTACAAAGCACTAATCAGATTCCTTTAAAAATATTAATGATCAAAGAGACAAGAGAAGTGTAAAAATAAGATTTAAGTGTATTTTGGAAAAGGAATTTTTGGAAATGACGGGTGCAAAACCTCATGAGAATGACATTTTTTTAACATTTAATTTTTATTATAACTTTTTGCTACAGTTTCTGAACTGTTACACTTTCTATTTCTTGCAGTTTTTGCTTAATTTTTCTGGATTCCAAAACTAAGCTGGAATTTTAAACTTAGTGTCGTTTACTCTTTTTGTTAGCATTGTTTTGCTCATAAATTCCAATGTGTATTTATGCTTAGTAAATCTTTACATTTTGCTATTTTGTCTAAATTTTCAATTTGTTTCACAGTGGAAGTGAAGTTCAGTTAATTTTCTGAAATCAAAGAGCCTCCATCTGGGCTAACCCTTGATTTCTCGGTTAGCTATATTCAATGCAGAGATCTTTAAAGGAAAATATTATCTTTTTCTGGGTCTAGTATACTGATTTACTTCTTCATTTTTCAGATGATGAGAAAGTGAAGCAGAATATTTACTAAACACATCTTTTTTTTTTTTTTCATTTTTCTTAAACTTTTTCTGCTAGGGGATGGGACAACCAACCAGATGTCTGACATTTACCCCTATTTTAGTGAGTCCAACCAAGAGATCTTTTCAGGATTCTAGCCGTCCCTTTCAGTGCAATCGTTTGTATTTCACTTGCACTTGGTTCACCGGGTATGCTTGCTATGTACATTTTAAAGTTCTTTTTTATAAGCCCAGTTGCTCCTATGATGACTGGTATAATTGAAACGTCTTACTGCCACATATCTAGAAAACGCAGCTGTTAAACCAGATATAGTGATTTGGGACGGAGCAAACACATCCAGTGTGAGTTAACAAGTGTGAACTTAAATGATTTTTTGACTTTTTTGTGTTTTTCAAATCACATGTGGGACAAAATAATAGAAGAAATCCGTCCAACCCCAAAACTATAATAATATTAAACAGAACAGAATAAATACTTTACACAGCTACAAATGCATTGGGCACACACACACACATCTAAACAATGAGATGAGTTATCGCAGATTAATAAATCTTGTGGTTTACAGTTTTACAAAATATTCTTCGGAGGAAATATTTGTATATAAGACAATCTATGCTAAATAAAATAGCTCAATATACAAGATAGAGTAAAGTAAGGATTGTAGGATTTATATTTAAATTTTGTGCAGTAAAACTATAGAATTTTTAAACAAAAATTTATTGTTTGAAACAAAGGAATACACAAAATTTTAAGTTCTTTTCATGTATTTTCAATGCATTGCTCATTTTTTCAGAGAAAATGTCTTTAGTAAAATAATCATTATGGATAAACACAATTTTACTTTTTAGCACATATACAGAAAATTAATTAACAATATTTTTATAGGAACATAGAAAATGGATATCCTTTTAAGGTAATTCAACAAGAAAAAGGATATGTATTCCAAGAACATAATTCAAATGATGCCCTGAGAATAGAAATGAATAGTATTTATGTATTTTATACTGGTTAATGATGCCAATATTGAAGGTAAAGTCCCAAATAGTCGAATCCAGCATCCAGAAGAAATGGTAAAGATCCTTGGAAACAGTAAAAGCTTGGAGATAATAAATCCAATTTGTTTTAGTATTAGGCAGTCCATAGAAAAAATATTTTATATGTTAAAATCCAACCGGAACATGTGCATTTGCCAATTATCAAAACCAGTCATCATACATATATGAATTTATATATAGATTTAAATGTAGGATATTTGGGCATAAAACAGATGGATTGAAGGAAGAACTTTAAATTTCGTGTATTTCTTGTTTCAAATAGTAAATTTTTGTTTAAAAATTCTATATTTTTACTGCACAAAATTTAAATATGAATCCTATAATGTACATATTTATGTAGATGTGTATATACATCTATATATATGTGTCTATATATGTATATATATATGTATATATATATATATGTGTATATATATGTGTATATATATATGTATATATATATATATATATATATATATACGTTTTATTTTTTATTACCATATCTTTCTGTTACGTTACATTATTGTTTCAGCTACCCGGCTGGTTTTTTTGGCTGTCTGTAGCTTCCTCAGACTTTTACAGAAATGTTCGTTATGGTGGGATGGAAGAGTGAATGATGTCAGGGGAGGGGTGCAAGAAGAGGAGAAAAAGAGGAAGGGAACAAGGGGGATGTGTGGGAGGGAGTGCATGGCATGTCGGTAATATTTTAGTTTTGGAGTTGTAGGACCTTGTGGGGGAGGGTCTGAGAAGTTCATTTCTGGTGTGCCTGAGGGCATAAGGATACATGGAGGGGGAAGGAGGATATGTGGGGGTAGGAGGAGCCGGGTTACTTTAAAATTCGAGTCTTAATGTTAAAGTTTTTGGTGTCTCGTTGGTGAGATGATTTCTTGATAAGTATGTCTTGACCTGTTGGGTGTTCACTTAGGTTCTGAGGCGAGGGGGGGGGGGCTATGATTCGGGTTTTTTATTTGGTTTTTATTTTTATTTGTTGTTAATTGTTAAGAGAGGGTCAGCTAGCAGCCACACGCGAGCACACAGAAGCGCACGTACACACATATATACTTAAAGAAACGTTCATATGTACACATACATCTCCGCCCTGGCGTGCAAATATATATGTGTCTATACATATATGTGCATATATATATATATATATATATATATATATATATATATATGTGTGTGTGTGTGCATGTGTATGCAACTTAAATTAGCAAGTAGCTATCATTTTACTTAAAATGTAGATTTGGGACATGGACTTACACAAAACACAAATAAAGTGGTCATTAAAAATTATCAATTAATTGCCTAAATTGTTCAAAAGGCTTAATTAGAACCTATTAAACAGAATTAAAGAAGATTCAGTTTTGAAATAATTTTGCTGAGATTTATTATGATTCAAGGAAATTTAGTAAAACTGCTTTTTTACTCAATCTACCAATGTTCTTAGATAAAAATAATTTTTTTCAACAAAGTTTGAAGTACGTGAGACGTATGATATCTACTGCAAATTTACATACTGAAATAATCATTTAAGTTTATATTTACATATTGAGTTATGACATGCTATGAAAGTTATGAATAAAAAAAAATGCTTTCCTGGAATTTTTTTGTTCAAATGAATACTATTCTTCTCCTCAATAAACATGTCTTTAAATTTTTGTTTCCGTTTACTTCAGTCAAAGTTTTCAAAAATCAAACACTTGAACTCTATATGAGATGCATAAACATTCACATATTCCACTACCGTTCTCTTTTATCTTTCAAACGCTGAATTAGTAAAGAAGTTAAGAATATTAATTCTTTTCCCTCACATTGACTAGTTAACTACGTTATTGTATATATATATATATATATATATATATATTTTTCTGGTCTCTTGGTCTTACCAGATTCTCAGACAAGAATTCAACTAGTTTGCTGGAATATCTAGTTTAATGTTACTATAGGCAGCATCACTCACAGAAGATTCGCCAATCCTTGTATAAATCAGTGTAGGGTCGGCATACCAAGAATTTTTATGAATAATGTTATTTAAATATTTATAGAGAAGTATCATGTCAGGTTGTCCTTACAAACCCATGCACAAAACAGGAATGAGCCTCTTTTATTCCTATTTTAGAAGTGCCCTTTTCAGGTGAATGTACTATGCCTGTTCCCCACCATTACTACATTTTTGCCGTTATTTTTCACTTGAGTACCTGCCTGTAAATAGTTCTCTGCACGTATCTCGTATACAAAGATAGTGTCTAGAAGGCATTTAGGTTATGTCTTTTTCGTTTCAATTTACTTCAGTTGAAGTTCTCAGAAATCAAGAGGTCCCTTTCTAAGAGCTATCACTGTCCAGCATGAGTTAACATGTGCGAATTTAAATGATCTTTCCGTGTAAATGCTGAACCACATACTTCACAAGAATAAGGTTTATCTCCGGTGTGAGTTTGTATATGCCTCTTTAAATCTGACTTTCTTATAAAAGACAAGCTGCAAACTTCACAAGAATAAGGCTTATCGCCACTATGTCTTTGCATGTGTATGCGCAAAGAAGATTTCTCTGTGAATGATGAGCCACACAGGTCGCAAAAATAAGGTTTCACTCCAGCATGCTTTTGTAGATGTCCCTTCAGATAACCCATTGTTGTGAACGACGATTCACACACATTGCAGGAATAAGGTTTCTCCCCAGTGTGTATTTTTACGTGTCTCCTTAAAATAGACATTGTCCTAAACGATGAGGAACACACTTGACAAGTGTGAGGTTTCTCCCCCGTGTGGATTTGCATGTGTATCTTTAAGTCACATTTTTTTGAAAATGAAGAGCCACATACTACACATGAATATGGTTTCTCTCCTGTGTGTGTTCGCACATGGATCTCTAATTCTGATTTAGTTGTGAATGAGGAGTCACACACATTACAGCTGTGAGGTTTATTTCCAGTGTGGCGCCGCATGTGTATCGTTAACTGAGATTTTACTGCAAATGAAGAATCACACATTTCACAAGAATAAGGTTTCTCTCCAGTGTGCGAACGGACATGAATCTCTAATTCAGACTTTGTGGTAAAAGTCGAATCACACATATCACAATGATAAGGTTTCTCGCCAGTATGTCTTCGCATATGTACTTTTAACTGAGAACTTTTGGCAAAGGATGTGCCACACATTTCACAATGATGTTTCTTTTCTGTGTGTTTTTGCATGGTTAATTTTACAATGAAGTTTTTATTAATTCCGAGTGTTGATGTGTTTTCTCTTGAGCCAAACACTTAAGATATATGACAGTTTTTCAAATAAGCATTTTTAGTAATTTATAAAGCACACACACGACATAATCGCATTGAAATATTGGTTCCCATTTGACCAGCAAAGTCAATCATTGTCTTTTGAGATGGAACACGAAAAAAAAAAAATCACACCATCACAAACATCTTTTCTTAATGCTGTATTTGTATATTTGTCAAAGGATAAAGTTTTGTTGTTTCATATTAATGATTTCAGAATGAAAGCTTAGTAGAAATGTTCATCAACTCATTTCGGATGAATAAGTTTTATATTTCAAAATTGTTCAATTTCCTCCATTCTTACTGTTACCTGCAAACGAAGAAAAGATTTAATCAGAAAGTTTGTATATTAATCAAAACAGAAAAATAGATAGATATTCAAATAGAAATGCAGCGGTTCCAGAACATTTTGTCAAGGTATGGAATATATAAAACACACATATCATAAAAATATTTTCTCCATTGTCTAGAAATTCCTTTTGTATTCCAGGTTTTGACGAATCTTCTCCTGAGAATGCTGAGCCAAACACTTCATAAATATTTCTTTTCAAATAAGCGTTTTTGTAAGTTATAAAACAAACACATTACAACAATTTTTCAATGCTGTATTTATATGTTTGTCTGGAAATAAAGTGTTGTTTCAGATTTCAAACGGAGACACATAAAAATACTTAGAAAACTGTCAGGTGACAGTAGTGATATGACAAACTTGCATGATACTGATGGATGTTCGTCAGATTTATTTATATAGCTTAGCATATGGCATTTTTTAAGCTTAACTGATCTTCACAGATGGTTGAAATTCTGTTGCACATTCATCTATATGGTTTTCAAATCATATGTGGTGTGATACAATAAAAGTAAATCCCTGTAATTACAGAGCCATAATAACACCTAGTTCATTTAGATAACTCCCTAGTTAAAGACTACAGCTATAATTTATAATATACTACTACTTCACTATCTTTAGGTCGATGTGACCTTTTGTTGTGTTTTATGTATCTTTTTAATTTTGATGAATACCTCAAGAATAATAATAATAATATATATATATATATATATATATATATATATATATATTATTCTTGAGGTATTCATAAACATTAAAAATATACTCCTATAAATTTTGTCTTTTTAATGTATATTGCTATTTATATTAAACCCCCTTTTTATTTATCTTAAAAGAAAATACAACTTTCTTATATATGTGTCGTGGAATTGCATTCATCTGCAAAAGATCTAGCTAATTTGAATATTCTTTTAAAAATTTATTTTAATTAATTCCCTATTGTAAATTAATTTTGATTTCTAATAACATAAAAAAATATAAAAGTGAATTTTGATTTTTAACAACATAAAAAATATAAAACTGATTGTAAATTAATTTTGATTTTTAACAATATAAAAAATATAAAATGGATTTTAAATTAATTTTGATTTTTAACAACATAAAAAATATAAAAGTGATTGTAAATTAATTTTGATTTTTAACAATATAAAAAATATAAAAGTGATTGTAAATTAATTTTGATTTTTAACATAAAAAATATAAACGTGATTTTAAATTAATTTTGATTTTTAACAACATAAAAAATATAAAAGTGATTGTAAATCAATTTTGATTTTTAACAATATAAAAAATATAAAAGTGATTGTAAATTAATTTTGATTTTTAACAACATAAAAAATATAAAAGTGATTTAAAATTAATTTGGATTTTTAACAACATAAAACATATAAAGGTGATTGTAAATTAATTTTAATTTTTAACAAAATAAAAACATATAAAAGTGATTGTAAATTAATTTTGATTTTTAACAACAAAAAAGATATAAAAGTGACTGTAAATTAATTTTGATTTTTGACAACATAAAAAATATAAAAGTGATCGTAAATTAATTGTGATTTTAAACAACACAAAAATATAAAAGTGATTTTAAATTAATTTTGTATTTTTAACAGCACAAATATAAAAGTGACTGTAAATTAATTTTGATTTTTAACAACATAAAAAATATAAAAGTGATTGTAAATTAATTTTGATTTTTAACAACATAAAAAATATAAAAATGATTTTAAATTAATTTTGATTTTTAACAACATAAAAAATATAAAAGTGATTGTAAATTAATTTTGATTTTTAACAACATAAGAAAATATACAAGTGATTGTAAATTAATTTTGATTTTTAACAACATAAGAAAATATAAAAGTGACTGTAAATTAATTTTAATTTTTAACAACATAAAAATATAAAAGTGATCGTAAATTAATTTTGATTTTTAACAACATAAAAAATATAAAAGTGATTGTAAATTAATTTTAATTTTTAAAAACATAAGAAAATATAAAAGTGACTGTAAATTTATTTTAATTTTTAACAACATAAAAATGTAACAGTGATTGTAAATTAATTTTGATTTTTAACAACATAAAAAAATATAAAATGATTGTAAATTAATTTTGATTTTTAACAATATAAAAAATATAAAAGTGATTGTAAATTAATTTTGATTTTTAACAACATAAAAAATATAAAAGTGATTTTAAATTATTTTGATTTTTAACATCATAAAAAATATAAAAGTGACTGTAAATTAATTTTTATTTTTAACAACATAAGAAAATATAAAAGTGATTGTAAATTAATTTTGATTTTTACCGACATAAAAAATATAAAAGTGATTGTAAATTAATTTTGATTTTTAACAACATAAAAAATATAAATGTGATTGTAAATTAATTTTTATTTTTAACAATATAAAAAATATAAAAGTGACTGTAAATTAATTTTGATTTTTACAAACATAAAAAAATATAAAATGATTGTAAATTAATTTTGATTTTAACAACATAAAAATATAAAAGTGATTGTAAAATAATTTTGATTTTTTACAACATAAAAAATATAAAAGTGACTGTAAATTAATTTTAATTTTAACAACATAAAAAATATAAAAGTGATTTAAAATTAATTTGGATTTTTAACAACATAAAAAATATAAAAGTGATTTTAAATTAATTTGGATTTTTAACAACATAAAAAATATAAATGTGATTGTAAATTAATTTTTATTTTTAACAATATAAAAAATATAAAAGTGACTGTAAATTAATTTAAATTTTTAAAAATATAAAAAATATAAAATTGATTGTAAATTAATTTTGATTTTTAACAACATAAAAAATATAAAAGTGATTGTAAATTAATTTAAATTTTTAACAATATAAAAAATATAAAAGTGATTGTAAATTAATTTTGAATTTTTACAACATACAAAAATGTAAAAGTGATTGTAAATTAATTTTGATTTTTAACAATATGAAAATATATAAAAGTGATTTTAAATTAATTTTGATTTTTAACAACATAAAAAATATAAAAGTGATTGTAAATTAATTTTGATTTTTAACAATAGGAAAAAATAAATATGAAAGCTATAAAAAAATAATTTTTTTTCTCACAACATGAACCAATAATTATGCAAACTATTGTGAATTAATTCCGATTTTTAACATGAAAACATAAATATAAAAGCCATTGCAATTGTGTTTTATTTCTAAGATAGAAAAAAGGCGATTGTAAATTAATACTGATCTGAACACACACACACGCACACACACACATATATATATTTATTTTTTAAAATTTATTTTTAAAACAGCAATCTATGGGCATGCATGTCTCGGGGTTCCTACCTCTCTTCAGCATAGCTTGGCTGTGCCTCTAGGAATCGAAACCCGGACTATGTGTATTACACAGTCCGGTGCGTTAATACACATGGTCTGGGTTGGACACAGTCAAGCTATGCTAAAGATTGGTATGCACGTCTGTAGATTACTGTTTTAAAAATAATAAGAGATAAATAAAAATATTATTTATCTACATCCAAATAAAATATGAGTGATTTTCTAAGTAAAATGATCTTTGAGGCGAAGACACTAATTAACTGCATTTATCGTTTTAAAAAACATCAACAAGAAATATATTTATACATATGCATATATATATATATATATATATATATATATATATATATATATATATATATATATATATATGCAGCTCAAATAAGCTAGTATCCATTAATCGTAAAGCTTTAGACTTTGTGTCACCAATGCAGATTTGAGATTAAAATTGAGATAAAAACAAAAGCTCAAAAAATTAATTACTGCTAAACATTTAGAAGATAATGAGGTGTATCGTTATCTATCTATCTATCTATCTAAATCATTAAAAAACGAAAATGATATAAAAGTATATAGTAATGGATTTATCCTTTATTCAATAAGGGTATACATCAATTTGGGTGTAGGGTAACTAAGAACTCTTTATACGATGGTATCAGGATCAAAACTCGACTGCCCAAACGATAGTCAGTGCTTCTAACTGTTATGCTATTCTGCTGCTTCTATGCAGGTAGTGAATAAACAATGTTTTGACATTGTCCAAATGCCTAAGCTCAATTTGTTTACACAAAGAGCGTTGCTTAATATCTTAATGGCAGTTTTTTTTATCACTCCCCAATATGCTCAGCCCAAACTATCTTATGTTAAATGGTCTTGATATTATACATTAGTGTCTTGTACAAATGTCAGATAGAATTTTGTATGTTCACTGGTATTTCAATGTCCGTGTGCACATATATTGATTTTTATAAGTGGTGATGTATGTTAAAATTGTAGAAGACCAACTGAGCTGTGTGTTCTTAAGATTCATTTACAGTTATTACTTAAGGAAACTGATAGAAAATTAAACAAAATATGCCATAAAATTATTGCAATGGTTGGTTTGGCATGACCTAAATGCAAATAACTAAACGTGTCAGAAGTGTTCCTGACCTTGGAGAATGTATCTATAAAATTTTCAGCAAAATTATTTAATCAATTCATTATTATAATTTGAAATGATTTTTTAGAATGCGAAACCAATATAAGAAATATTTGTATACAATATATTTTCATAAAATAAAAAAATACATACAGTGTAATGTAGATATTAGGGACTTCTTCTCAGGCCCCTACACTGCTCCTATATCCGGGTTACACATATCCGATGTTCTTATATCCGGGTTACATTTTACATTAACACAGGCTCTTATCTGGGACCAGAGAAAATCTCTCTTGTATCTGTTTTCTTATATTCGGGTGTCTTATATCCGGGTTACACTGTATTTCAAAAGTTTTGGAAAAAAAATTATCTGAACATTTATTTTTTTGTAAAACAATCGACACCATTCTTTAAAACAATTATTTAAAACAAAAAACATTTTCTTATGAGAAAAAAATACACATAATAATTCATTAAAAAAGAAGGAAAAAAAGTTGATTATTTATTTTTGGTAAATCAATTATTTTCAATAACAAAAAAAAGAACAGATATATTTTATATTTCATTAACCCCTCCCCCCAATACAGATTTGATTACATATTTTTCTAAACAAACATAATAAAATGTGTTAAACAATTAGATAAAACATACAATCTTAAATTTGCAGTGGCAAAATATTATCTGATTTTGTTATTTCTTAACCTAAACTACATAAGTGACTAATTTCTATCATTCACCGTTTTGTTCCGAGATATTTCTAAACAGGAAGTCGGGATGATAGACTCATATTTTTATATGTGAAAATGTTAATTAAACAAAAATATTTACAGTGATGTTTTGACAACAACAATGACGATAATAATTAATTCAAAATAAATAGTATACAATTTATAGATCTACTGGCTGCTCGGATCAAAGTGTAGTATCTGTGTCCATATTATGCCCCATCTTTTGTGATATCAAAATGATTGTTTCTTGTCTAGAAATCCTCCTGTATCTAAAAAAAAAAAATTTTTTTTTAATAAAGAAAAATCTGTCTGATGTACGTACCTGTGACAACACAAAAATATTATATTCTAAAAATCACGTAAATTGATAAAATAGTTTTATATTTTTAAAGAAAATAAATTTAAGCGATTAATCACTAGCAGTGTCAGAAACCGACATTAAAAATGCGTGGAAAAAAATTGAATAATTCGACCTCCTATCTTTCCAAGCTTATAACTACTTGGAAAATGCAATTCAAGCCCTAATTTTTTTTCAATTAAAAGCGCAAAGACCAAATTTAAAAAAATAAAAAAATAATAGGTTTAATAGCAAATTCTGCAATATTTGTTTTTTTTTTTTAAATCGGGTTTTTTTTTTTTAAAAAGCCTTGAAGAAAATCAATGAAATTTTACTTACTTCGATTATAAAAACTTTATATAAATTCCAAAAAAATCACTTACCTATAAAAATACTATTCAATGTGTACTTCTATTCTTCATTGTTAAGAATTTATCCATATTTATATTTTAAATTCCATTTATTTTTTGAATAAAATCATTTTTTTAAACGACTATTTGAAAAAGTCGCCATTATGTAAACATTTTTACATTGTTATCGAAACGCCGGATGTAGTGTTTGTTCTTGTTTTGAACTATGGATGGACAGAAGGAAGTAAAAACCACACATTCGACTTAGCCGTTTAGCCCTGTGCGTGAAGAAATATGTGTCCCCATAAGTGAAAAATAGTCAAATTTTACTTATAAGTTTTTACCTTAAAAAAAAAAACAGTTGATTATTATTTTTTCTTTTCTCAAAGAAATACATAAATTTTTGATTTAATATATTTTAATTCTTCTTTATCGAGTGATTTTTTTTTTTAAATATCTAAAAAAATAAAACTTTGAATGAAATAGAAAAAATTGGCATCAGCGTCCAATATTTACTTGACAATATTTACTTAACATAAGCTTCCACTTAAAAAATAAAACAAAAAATCAACGTGGTTAAAAAAAAAAAAACAGTTTTACACTTTGGACCTTACAGGTAAATTTCCAAAAAACACTTCTTTTTTTGTTGTTGTTGTTTTAAATTAAAATATTTTATTTATTGATCTTTTATCTTCAATTTGTGATATATAAAACTTTGGTGAGTAAATTAATTATTTAAATTTTAATAGACATTGCAAAATGGGGGGGGTGAATTTACAAAGAAAACCTTTGTCTAAAATATTATGTTCGGTTTATTGGAAAGAGCATAAAATTTCACATTGACCCTGAAAATATCGTAAAAATTGAACCAATAGAAAAATTTTGATAGATTTTTGAAGTTTAAAAATTGAAAAATATTTAACTCGTAAAATTCAATTGATTTCATTACGTAAAAAAAAAAAATGGCTGCATGAAGGCGCGCTGGCACTTCGTAAACAGTTTGTTTGTTTTTTTTAAATAAAAATAATATTCTATTATTTTAAAAACAACTTTAATAGTTTATTTTGGAAGCATATTCCATAAAGAAAATAAACAACCCACTTTAAAAAGAGAAATTACGAGTTTTTTTTTATATTTTATTCGCAGTTTTGTGTAGCACTGTAGCGGTGTCAAAAATTCCGCCCAAATTCTGAGTGATACACCTAATTAATCACAGACATTTAAAAATCGCAAATTTGAATTATTGTTACGTTATCGCTCTCGTGTTTTTTATAGATTATTTTCAAAATGGTGCGCCGGTGCGGTGCGGTGCGGTGCACAAGATGACACTCTTCTGTTAATCATAAAATTTTATTTTCTTATTTAAAAGTAAAACCACTTGATCAATTTACGTAAATTTTCGAATATGATATTTTCGTTTCGTCACGGCTGCGAACATCATACACATTTTTCTTTTTAGTATAGAGAGAATTGTGGAAAAGAACCAAATTTTTGAATGCTGACGCGCCCTGGGAATTTATTAAATGATTCTGCTCGTCAAAATGGTTGGCCACAATAAACTGACCATGTGTCACATCTTAACAGTTTCATAGATCTCCTTCCCAAAATAAAAAAACTGCTATCAACCTTAAAAAATACAATAAAAACAGGCAACTAGCTTACAAGAAAAATCACCGAAACATCACCATTCCTTCAACTTGGGTCCAGCAACTTCATTAAATTAAGAAAAACTTATCGCATTTCCAACGCTCCGTGATGTAAGTCGAGAGAGTTTACGGAATTCTCCCACTTAATAAGATAAAGAAATTGGCTGCACGGTGTATCATGAGATTGTGTCACGTTTTTCTGTATGAAATAAATACATTACACTGGTCAACAACAAATTTACTGTCTACGTTTTTTTCTTATCTGATTTAAGACGAATCTGATGCGTTGAATCCAAAAATTACAGGTAAATTTATACAAATACCGTGACAGCGAATTAGTAGAAAAAAATGTACCCTAACCCTAACCCTAACACCCTAACCCTAACCCTAACCCAGTTTTCAGATTCGTGTTCAGCACACCGAAACGTAACAGAATACTACGTAAAAGATTTTACTAATTCGCTGTCACGGTGTTTGTATAATAATACCAAATTACATTTGTTTTCTTAAACCAGGTCAAGTTTTTGAGCTATGGCCACGTGCCGTTTTATTTTTTATTTTTTACGTTTTTTGTTTATATGTACGCATATCTGGAGCATTTTAGAGAAATTGTCTATGGGTAAAATGCCATATCGAATAATTGTTTGGGTTGGAAATGATTATCTTAATGACATGAAGTATTCCGGTCCATGAAGTGATTATCTTAATGACATGAAGTATTCCGGTCCAGTATATTAGTTCTGGATGATTATTTTGAAAAGGGATCAGTTTAAAGTCATAAAACCTCAATCTCCCAAAAATTGGTGCTCAGGAAGGATAACCAAACGCACTTGTTTATAATCATACTATGAATAAGATTCTGCTATTGCTTTTCTAGTACGCATAAACTGTAAGCAAATTCTGTAGTAGGTGTATCAGAATTTTTGTAGGAATTTTTGACACCCCTAACACGAAACTGCGAATAAAATATAAAAACAACTCGTAATTTCTCTTTTAAAAGTCGGTCGTTTATTTTCTTCATGGATTATACTTCCAAAATAAACTATTAAAGTTGTTGTAAAAGTAATAGAAATTTCTTTTTTTATTTAAAAAAAACTAATGAAATGAATTGAATTTTACGAGCCTAGTATTTTTCAATTTTTAAACTGTAAAAATCTATCAAAATTTTTCTATTGATTCTATTTTTACGATATTTTCAGGGTCAATATGAAATTTTATGCTCTTTCCAATAAACCGAATATAATATTTTAGACAAACGTTTTTTTTTTAATTCACGCCCCCCCATTTTCAAGTGTCTATTAAAAAGTAAATAATTAATTTACTCACCACAGTTTTATATATCACAAATTGAAGATAAAAGGTCAATAAATAATATATTCAAATTTAAAACAAAAAAGTAGTGTTTTTTAGAATTTTACCTGTAAAGTCCGAAGTTTAAAAATTAAAAAAAAAAAAAAAAAAAAAAAAAAAAACGTGTTGTTTTTTTTTATGAAACCTTGGTCCTTGCTTCTTTAATTGAAAAAAAAAATTAGGGCTTTAATTACATTTTTCGAGGAGTTATAAGCTTGGAAAGACGGGGTGGAATTATTCAATATTTTTCACGAAATTTCTGACACACCTAACTCAACAGTGATACTCTTTTTTTGTTCTGAACGCAATTTTCCCTCTGCAACTAACTTCTAAAATTTACTTGGGAGAAAAATAAAATGAAATAAGGTTTTGATTATTAGAAGAATCAACCTAAATAAAGCAGTTTAGCATAAATTTATAAATACTAAGGCATGATGTGACCAATTGATTAATTGGATTAGATTTATCCGATCTCCGGTCTAGCCAAAGTGAGGCTCGAAGTGAAGTCTTGCAAGTCTCATGACCATTTATGCAACCAGGAAGATCACATCCTAAGAAACCATGGCTGCTAGTAGCAGCGTTTTCATGAGAGGTGTTACTCCTCTGCATGAGTTTGTGGTTAATGAATTCGTGGATGATATATAGAAATATATTACTGTTGTGGCGGAACTAACCTGTGTTACCTGCTAATAGACTATTCCAATCTCAATAAATACAAGACTAAGCCGTAAAGTGCCAGTCAATATCCACTGGAGTAACCTAGTTTATATTATTCTGTTGTGAATAAGTAAATATAAAGGAGAGATAACGACGAGACGTCTTTAGGGTATAAGAAGACATTTTTATTGTATTCCAAGGGACATAACTCGTACAGTTAAAAATACAAAACAAGATGAGATAATCCATATCTTGACATCCCTCTTCCATAAAGGAAATATTTGATCAAGCAGGGTTTGCAAGATGAGTTTTCGGATATGAACCTCTTCTACAGGTCGTATCTTTTGAGGGAGTTTTACAACACGACTCGATCTTGTGATTGTTCCAGATGGTTTGTTAGTACTGGACTGTGTTATATGTGCAGGACTGTATGTTTCTGCAGATTGTATGCTTATTGGGAGTTTCTGCAGGATGTATGTCTGAAATATTGGGTGATGTAAGCAGAATATGATGCGAGGGTGTATGTTATGTGTAAATGACTGCGTCATATCAGAGGTGTGAGCAACTTTCTTGAGATGTCTGCGGTTTCTGCGAAGAATCTGTCCTGATGGTGTCTCGACAATATAGGAACACGGTTCAGCACAGGCTTGTCTGATGACAGCTGGAGTCCATCTACTCATCTTGGTCTTGTACCCTCACTCGTTGTCCTGCGCTAAGATTAGTGCTGCCCTTAGCATATTTGTCATGTTGTCTCTTTTTCGAAAACTGTCTCTGTAATAAACGGCTCTGTTCCTCCTTATAGACATTTTGGTTCACACACTTTGTCAGGAGATTACTGACTAGTTTGCAATTAAAAAGTAATTCTCCCGAGGATGGGATAACATGATCCATCAGAGCCGATCGGAGACACAATAGATTCATGTTTATGTTTCGATTGCTCAACATGGCTTTTTTCATGGCTGCTTTGATTGTCTGTACACAGTGTTCTGCCATGCCGTTCGATTGGGAGTATTTGTGAGAAGAGGTGATGTGTTTAAAATCCCATACTTTAGCAAATTCTTTGAAATGCTGGGAGCTAAAATGTGAGGCATTATCACTAACGAGCTATTATGAGACTCCTTGCTTAGCAAACATTTGCTTGAGAAAACTAATGACTTCCATGCTGAAGAATTACCTGGGTCTGTGGATGAAGGAGAACTTTGAGTAATAATCTACAATGAGGAGATAATTAGTTCCATTTAGGTTGAAAAGGTCAGGAGCTAAGATTTGCCACAGTCCCTCAGGAATCTCATGTGACATGAGGACCCCAGCAGTTTGAGATTTCTGCAGTTCTTGGCATATAATTCATTACTGTATAATTAGGACAATGCTATTATTGATGCCACTCCAGAAAACACAGGTCCTGGTTCTTAATTTGCACTTGTCACTTCCTTGGTGTCCATAATGCACCTTTTCCAATACCTCTGATTGTATCAATTTAGGGATCAGAATTCTATCACTTTTGAGTAATATGTCATTCTCAATAGGGAGTTCATCTCGATATGACTAGTACGGGTGAAGTCCTTTGTTTGATTTTCTGCGAGATTCTGGCCAAGCGTTAAGAATCAGCATCTTTAACTCACACAGTATTGAATCATCATTCGTTGCTTGAAGAATCTGTATTAGCTTCTCAGTCAAGAATTGAACAAAGTCTATTTTGATGTCCAGGTCTATGACTTTCTTACTCCTTTTGTTGAATAGCTTGGATAGTCCATCAGCCAATAGCATTTCATTGCCTGATCGATATTTTATGATCAGATTTTATTCTTGGAGCCTCAAAAGAATCCGTTGAAGTCGAGGAGGAGCTGCTGTCAAGTTTTTTAGGCAAATCATTCCCAACGGTTTGTGGTCACTCAACTTCGAATAAAGAGCTGTAAATATAAGTTTGAAAACATTCACAGCCAAATACGACGGTCAGGAGCTTGTGCTCGATATTGACATAGCGCTGTTCCAATTCGTCAATGATTTTGAAGCAAATACTATGGGTTTGCCTTCTAATATTAGTGCTGCTCCCAATCCTCTGGTTGATGCATCAACTTGCATAATGGACTTTTTGGAAGGATCATAATATCGGAGTAGCATCTCCTTGCATATTAAGTCGTTTATTTGTTGCAGCGACTTCTGGTGGCTATTACTCCATTGATAGTCAGCATTTTTTAAAGAATTCCCTCAGTTTTGCTGTGAAGTCTGAAAGTCGTGAAATGAATGATACCATATAAGTAATGATTCCCAGTACTTTTTACAATTCGATAACATTGGTTGGGTTAGGGAGTGACTTTATTTCCTCCACTTTTCGGGGATCTGGGTGCATCCCATTCTCGTCGAATATCACATCAAAGAATCTTACTTGTTTTTGGTCGATTTCACATTTGCTGCTGTTGAATGTGAGGCCAGCATTTTGTGCAGTTTCCATCAATTTTCTTAAGTTGTGATCGTGCTTCTCTTTGGTTTTACCATGGATGATCACATCATCAATTAATGCTAATGTACCAGGGCATTTTTCAATGATCATGTCCATTTTTTGTTGGAAAACATCCTGAGACATAACCAATCAAAAAAGCCATCTCTTAAAAAAATATTTCCCAAAGGGTGAGTTGAATGTGATGAGTAGCTGTTATTATCTGTCGAGTTTGAGTGACTAGTTGCCATTTTTTGCATTGAGCTTGGAGAAAAACTTCACACCAGACAGTCTGTGTAAGAGCTCTTCCATCATTAAGGTTTTGTAATGGCAACGCATTATGTTCTTGTTCATATCTTTAGGGTCTAAACATACGCAAAGTTTGACATTGCTCTTACACACATACACAATACTGCTCACCCAATCTGTTGGTTCATCTACTTTTTTGTATTATTCCCTGGGACACCATTTCGTCCAGTTTTGCCTTTATCTCATTCCTCATGTTAATGGGGCATTTTATGGGTGTGTGGATTATGGGATGATTGTTTGGAAAGAGTACAATGTGGTACTCCCCATCAAAGTTACCAATCTGATTGGACTGGTCTGGATAAGCTCCCATTAGCTCTCTTGTAGATTTTATTGGGGTGTTCGCTGGAGGATCAGCTGGGGTACATTTTGTTCTCTGTATGGAACAATGTAGGGTGGCCAAATTTTGATCTCGGATGGAGGGTAATCCTAATATGGTAGGTACATTGGATGTTACCACATAGAATTTTACGGATCCCCAGATACACTTGTAGGCACATTTTTATTTCAATGGATCTATGCTGCGGGATATTAGAACCATTGTTTGCTGTAAGAATTGCTGTTTCTTTATGTGTAGTGCCTAGACGTGGGTGTCCATTTTTGTTCACACAGTCTGGAAACATTTGTTGGGATGTACGCAAGGGGAGTGTATTTCCTTCTACCCCTGTGTCCACTTTAATCTTTAGTTCATGAGTACTGTAATATATGTAAATAAGGTTCAGACAGAGTAGTTTCCATTGAACTCAGAAACCAACTAACATCCGGGTTTCCACCACACGTATGGACGCCATGACAGTTGGACATCATTGTAAATAGTGGCAAATAAAAACAAGTTCTCATTTACTGTGCTTGTGTGAGTTTATTACAAATACCTTCCCTGTTTGGGAGTGCAACATCCAGTTTGATGAATGCTTCTGTTCGAGATGTTTTTTTCTCCATGTTTATGCACTGAATAGAAAGAATTCTCTCCAAATCACTAGCGATTTTGTCCGGCACGTTTTATGCAGCTCTGGCGGTTTCTTACCGTGTCCTGTGCTGGTCCAAATTTTTTATGCTTGGTCAGTCTGTTTGTTTGTGTCTGCTTGTTAGTGTTCTTCTCGGCTTCCGCTCACATGCTGAGCAAATGCTACCTCGAACAGGACAATTTCCTTGCTTATGTTGGATTCCTCACCTACCACAGACGTCTGCATTCTCGGTTTTGTGCCTAATTGTATTTATTTGGCTTTCACATTTACCCTGAATCTCGCCAATCCTTTTCAAGAATTCAACTGGAGCCTCATAACTTCTGCACATATCCAGCACTTCTGACATTGACATGGTCTTGTTTTTGCTCAGTAGTTGCTTTCGAAATTCTGGGAATTTAGTTCCCCGCAATTATTTGGTCGATAATGCGCTCTTATAAATAGGAATACTCGTGAAACAACTATTAGAAGATGAGGTAATAGTCCAAAATAAATAAATGGATAAAAAATACAATTTACTCATCTCAATAAGAATTCCAATTAATTAAATAATATATACCATTCGGTACGGATCCGACAATGGAAGATCAGATAATAAATAAACGTGGATTTATAAGACTAAAAATCCAAGCTGGATCGCCCTTCAGATGAAGATAACTGTCCGTAATAAATACATGAATAAGTGATTAGCCGTACATGCCACAAAATTAGAGTTCATCTTTGAGAAACTAATGCTTATATTTCTCAAGAAGAGCATTGAGAATTTGGTGAAATAGACAGAATAGAATTATAATTCATTACATAAATAAGAAATGAGTAATTTCCTCTTAATGAATCTACATTTTGCTGCTTTTTTTTTTTTGCAAAAAAAAAAAAAAAAAAAAATGGCGTTGACATAGTGTGTGTATTTATTTGCTTCCCCACTGAGCAAATTAGGCACAAGGCCGTTTTTTAATGTGGAGAGAGAGGGGGGGAGGGAAAAGGGGAACCAGCTCCCAAGAGGTGGGAAATGGGAGCTGGATAGTAACTGTTGGTCTGTAGGGTGATCCCTACATTGACCAAGTTCAGATATGTGGGGTTAACCCCACATATGGTCTTTGCTAGTCATAGCTAGTCTTTGCTTGCAGCATCTGCCAAAACAGATACTACACTTTGAGCTTGTCGCCTGTGGCGTCGACATAGTGACAATAATTTTCTGTCTATTATAAATATGTGAACAACAATGGTTGGCATGTGTGACGTCATTTATTTACTAAGTAAAAAGTGAAATCAAAAAATACTTTTTCTACTGATTATAAAAATTTGAAACGCATATAATATTTGAGTCTCAATTACCAAATTAGTTTTAACTAGCAGGACCCGTGGAAATTCAATGGAATGGATACTATATTTAATCAACAAATATGTTTTGATAGACCTGATATTTTTCTGGATAGCACAAAACATTAGATTTTTGGACAGAAAAACTAATTACAGGCAGCAAATATTAGTTTAATAAAATTTCTATGTAATTAGTGTCCATTGTATTTTAAACATAGAGTTGACCGAAATGAGACAAATTAATAAGTACTAATTAATAATCAAAAAGTTATATTGTGCTACATAGTTCAATACAAATTATAAAATCGCATTGTAAGAGACAATCTTTAATTCACTCCTTCAGTCCAGCATCTCTGGGTAGACAATATTCTTTTTTTTTTCCCTGTTTCTTTTGACTGTGCCCTTTTTATGTAACATTTCACTGATGTCTTTCTTCGTTTTATAAAAGTACTGCTGTTGAAATAACTATGAGTTCCATTCTCACACCATTACAACAACGATTATATATTATTATATTATACGAAAACGATACTCGTACTGGACTGGTGGCTGAAGTGTGGTGTCTGCTTAGATGCTTGACTCAAATTAATTGTCCTAAGTCAATGGGGTGGGGGGGGAGAGCCTTCTATACTAAGGCAATTCTATTTTTGCAGAATGCTCCTTTTTAGGGGAGCTGGTTATCTCCCACATTAAACCGACTATGTGTCCCATTTTGTTTCATGGAAAACAAATAAATAACCACTCTCGTATTTTTTCGAGTGTTGTCAGATTGGCCCTTTTAAAGCCAAATTTTGCAAATCTGGCCTTTTTAGAAGTAGTTTAGAAGCCTTAAAAATTATACTTTTTGTTGTTTAAGCACAATGAACGGATCAATTAAGGAAGGAACAAGCAGAATCTCTACAATTATATAAATGCAACTTTGTCTGTGTGTAACTTTGTGTGTGTCAGTTCATTCCTTATATACTCTGAAATGACTGAACAGATTTTCTTTAAAATTTACAGAACTTTAGTGCATAAGTCTGGGAGTGATCTTAGTCAATTTTTGTCTCAGAATACACCGATAATTACTGATAATTGAAACTGTTATTTTAATTTATCTATCATCGGTAAAACCATTTTTTCCATGCTGCTTAGCAACAATGATAGAACAATGGGCCGTGAAAATTCTACTGTGGGTAAGTTGATAACGTTTCTTTTTTTTTGTATGATGTCGTCTGTAGGTTCAAACTCTGCACATAAATTTCTTAATCTTTTTTTCATTAACTGCAAAATTTTTTATAAAACTTGAAAATTTACATGTTTAAAAATTTTTTTTTTTTTTGAATGACGTGTTCTGAAGGTTCCAACCCGGCACATAAATTTCTTAATGTTTTTTTTTTTGTTAACGGAAAAGAAGTTTATATAAAATAATTTTATAAAAGAAACAGCAGATTCTCTAGAGTGCAATGTAGAATAACATATATTTTGGACTAAGTTACTGCATGGAGGCATGTGAAGCTTCCTTCCGGGCGATTTCACGGATTTTGATGACAATAAAAATATAGGAGAGTGAAATATTTGTTGATCAGCATTCAATCCTGAGAAACGTCGGGTCTCCCTGCTAGTCTTATATAGACTTTAAAAATACTTAATTTTGCTGGTTAAGGAGAAATATCAAATGTTGCTGATTCAGGTTTTTTCTTGCAAAAAGTGAAAGAGTCACCTGAGTAAATCACGTGACAATTTCCTTTTGATAATAGTAAAGAAAATATTAAAAAAATAAATATTTCAGTTATCATGGAAATTAAAAATATTTCATGGACACTGATAAAAATGACATATATCCAGATCGGATATGTGCTTTCTTAGGTACACACGAGTTAACAGAATTTTTAGCATTTTTACAAAGTTCCACAAAGGCTGCTGTCTACGTACCATATGCCTATTAGACACCAGGCTTTGAACTAAAGGTTTCATTGAGTTTGTCTTTATACACTACTAGTCTGGGTGTTCAGTGTTGCCTGAATGTTTGGAGGTGTGTGTTGAGCAAAAAAAAAAAAAAAAGTGGTAGTAGGCAGGCTTGAACCCGTGACGTGAAGGCGGAAAAGAAAGTGAAAGAAAACCTGACGTCTTACCCCTACTCCATGATGCGAGCGGAAGTTCGGGACGTTAAAATTAGGCAAAGTCAATTGAACCGATACGATGACTTGCAAAAATGGCTCACAAAAAATCGACCCCTCTTTGTAGAAAATTGCCCAGTTGAGGATGAAGGAATTAATGTTTTGGGCCAACGTTTCCATATTTGTTGTCAAAGATGTCGAACTTCAAAATGATACTGATCTTGTAAAAATCAGTTGCCTCTGTTGAAAGTTTTAGGCAGGCATAGAAACATACATAAATTTAAACAGATAGGTGAGATTTATACAATCAAATACAGTGAAACTCGATTCTTCAGAATACTGTCTCATCTTGAGTGTCATTTCCACAACTTTTCGGTTCATGTCAGCTCTTACATTTTTCAGATGTATCTTATCAAACTCTGGAATCTGCACTGAAATTAGACCAGGACTTTTTATTTAATCCATATTGTTAGCATGATCTCACTCTGTTAGCCATGACTAGGTAGAAGTCCTAAGCAATTGTATTTTGAGTGTTGAACGCACTGATAGTGAAATCAATTTCCAGAACAGCGTAACTTAAAACTAAATTTACCAAGCACTTTATCCACTACACCAAGGATCCTTGCGGAAATAACACTCAAGATAAGAACAGTAGTTCACAGAATCCAAATAATACGAATAATTAATCATCATCTAAAAACTGCAGAAACACAATGAAACTATTCTCAGTCACATGAAATTTGTGTATTTTCTTTGGAATATTTTTCCAGGGTTTTTTAGAGTATAGTATTGGCAGAACCTTATATTTTAAAACATAGACATAAGCTTTATAATAGAATTATATCTTAATTCTAACCTTTGTAAATGGGCAATAAAGGTAATGCAAAACTGCTGTGTTTGAAGAATTAATTCTATCGATCTTGCCTGGGAAGAGTATTCTTTCATTATATAATCAGAGTGTTCTTTGTTTTAGATGCACGTCTTAATGAAGGGTTCATTTCTCTCAGTGGATTAAATACGACTCCAGATACCAATCTGGAAATTTCTACATCCCCGTGCAGTACATAGAACTCCTAGCATTGTCCAAATGGTCACCCATGTGGTACTGGCTAGGCTCTTCATTACTTAAGTGATCCAATGAGAACCAGTGTGTCACCTTAATTATGCTGTACATAAAACCTGAGGTTCACTATCTTTTCTGCCTTGTGGCAGCCATTGAACTGAATGAGATTAGCGGTTTTTACCAAAAAATGTGTTTTGATCTGCACAAAGCCTTCATCACTATAAGCAAATCATCTGTGTGGATTTCTGGACAACTTAAGTTGTTGTGCTGGACTTCATACATAGAAATCAGTGGGAGTATCACTATATATTTATATATAATAGTCATACATAGAAATTGATGGGAGTATCACTATCTATTTATATATAATAGTCATACATAGAAATTAATGGGAGTATCACTATATATTTATATATAATAGTCATACATAAAAATTGATGGGAGTATCACTATCTATTTATATATAATAGTCATACATAGAAATTAATGGGAGTATCACTATATATTTATATATAATAGTCATACATAAAAATTGATGGGAGTATCACTATCTATTTATATATAATAGCAATACATAGAAATGAATGGGAGTATCACTATATATTTATATATAATAGTCATACATAGATTGTTTCACTGTATCAAAGCTGTTCAATGCAGCTAGATTAGCATCCGTTCTGAGTCAGAGATCGAACTTACAATTCTATTTTTGATAATTGACAGCTGTAACCACTAGCTCATGGGATCAGCACCCACAATCGATCTCGTCGAATGTTTATATAAAAATTTTGACCGCTACTTTTACAGTGCTCAATTTGCTTATTTACAAAGAGTTATGCATTATGCTAATTAAGTAGCAGGCACAACCATTTAAAACAATGCTCAACCCAAATAGTAGACCATATTAAGCATATATTCATAAGATAAAGATCCAGAAAATATCCGCCAGATTTATGTATTAGCGCTCAATAATTAATAAAGCTATTTAGTTCTCTAAATTAAATCTTTTAGTTTCAAAGTTGTCAAAGCTCATTCTTCCTGGGAATAAATTTATTCCCTAAACAAAGAAATAAAAGACATTTTTTCATATTTGTACTGCATAAAAAATGAAACAAAAAAACTCAATTGTAAATTGAACAAGATTTTTATCATCAACTATTTAATACTGTTGTGGGGACTTACCCATGCACAGAAGATGAACTCTTTCAAATTGTATAAATTAACTGAGAGTTACGATTCTAGGGGAAGTCAGTGTACTTTCGTAGTCCACCTTCTCGACGGTACTTACTACAACAGTTGCTCTTTTTATATGCTGTTTTTTTTTTCAATATATTTTATCTTTGCTAACTCATTTCTATGTCAGTTTTTTCCTTAGTGATCTGTTCACGGCCACAACTTCGCAATGAGTGATTCAAACTTCCAAAGAGAATCCTCACAAAATATACTTACATTCATATTGATACTGATTTCCATTTAAATTTAGATAATCCACACATTAAGATTTAAATACGGTTTAGCTCAAGTATAAATTATTTTAGTGTTTAATCCAAATACAAATTATTTTACTGAGAAATTATTAGCTTTCAGAAGAATTACAATCGTCTTTAGAATCGGCTTTGTAGAGTTGCATGTTTCATAAAAAAAACATGATATGTGCACATACAAAATCCTGTGCCATAAATAGAATTGTATCGCTAAAGAATGTCCATGAAAGTAACAACTGACATTCAAATGAAAGTGGATCCTAGATTTATTTTTAGCAGCCTTGTAACAATCACTTTTCTTATTTTTTCCTCATATTTCATGAACAATGTTTTTGACAAGATGGGAATATTACTGTTAATGTATTCTGGCTCGGAATATATCTTTCTAACACTTACAGTTGACTAGTAGTATTTTGAAGTAGTATTTTAGAGTTTCATGTTTTTGTAGTTTCATGCCTTGTCTGGAACGATTTCCATAAAAAATGTAAATCCCATTTGTATTTAATTGCTTCTCTAGGGCAGCGATATGTGACACAAAGTCGGTTTTTTGGGGAGGAGGGGGGGCTGGTTTTCCCCCCTCTAATGTGAGGGAAAACCAGCCCCCCCCTCTTTATCTTTCATATTTATTAAGGGGGACTCTGGAAGTAGGAAAAATAAAATTGCCTTAGTATACAAGTGTTTCTCCTACATGGACCAAGGACAAATTAACTTAAGTTTAAATTCCAATACCAAAATACTGTTTTACAGATTTTTAAAACAATTAATTTCTTCAGTTTCTGTTTGTAAATTTTAAATAAAAACCCGATTAAATTATTTAGCCACACACTTCACAATATTAAAGCTCATCTCCAAAAACTAATCTCTATATTTCTGAAGAATCGCATAGAGAATTTGGTGAAATGGGCATATCAGAATCAGCAAACTATTAGCACATTAGTGTGAATAGCATCAATTTGCCCAATAAAAATCTTGACACCAGTTGCTTTGTTTATTAAGCAATGATATGTCCTTGATAATTAGTTTTGGATATTTTGGAGTTGATTACTTGGTTTTAATTGAAGTATGGTTAAGATTACACTTAGGGTATTCACCCCCTCAGGCTTCAATTTTTCTCTTTGAGAAAAGAGTAGTTTATTGGAGAATGGGTAAGGTGCCCTTAATGTAGAATACTAACAGAGCTGCTCAGACATTTTTGTAGACCAGTGTGCACATGGCTCTTATATAATATCTTTTCCATACCCAGACAAGAAAAGTTTTGATATATTATCTATGGACATAAAGAAAGTTTATGTTGTATATTTTTTTCTTACAGGCATTTTCATAGTTTTGCTTAATGTGAGACCCAGCATGTAGTATCCAGGTTAGTGATGTTACTTGTTGTAGCATAATTACTTTCTTATCTTATTTGTGCAGGCATTATTAATTGAAATTTGTTTTACATATTCCGATGCATAACTTTACTGATTTTTCTCATATTAAATGCTAGTTTTCTTTTTTTTTTTTCTAAATTATCATGTTTGATAAGTTTTACCTTCTATATCACTTTCATAAGTCATCATATTTTTGTTGTAGTTCCGTTCATGCAACGTTAGTTAAACATCAAATACTATTTTACTTGTATATTTCAGTATATAGCAACTTTTTAAAAAATTATTTTGGTCTCCACTTTTTTATAATCTTTTTCATCCAAAACAAGGCAAATTGCCACTTGGAACATAAGAGGCTACTACAGGGTGACCCCCCCCCAAAAAAAAAAACGTTATATCTCCATTATTTATTCACCGATTGTCCTTATTTTACAGGATATGGCAGAATCAACGACCGTGAGTACACGAAGACCCCAGCAGGAGCTGGGACAAAGAATACACTGTGTTAAATTTCGTTCAGACAAAACGGGGCCTAATTAGAGTTGGGCCCGTTTTTTTTGGTCACCCTGTATTTGGGATTGCAGCAAGAAGTCTGTTCACATTACATATAAACTTCTGTAAGTGACTAAAGTCGGGGAAACAATAAACAGGAAGGGCTTTCCAAAACCTAGCAGTCCAAAAAAGGAATTATTAGGTGCTTTCCCGCATCTAGAGATCTCAACAGTGAACGAATGGTATTTTGCTGTTTGTTGAGTAAATCTGAAGGAATGCACATCGTGGGTGGGGGGTGGGGGAACGAGTGCCAATAGTTTATGAGAGCACATTCCATTCAAGTACTTGTAAAACAAGCACAGAGATGTGACATTGCCACAATGGGGCAAGGCTTAGTTTGGTCGATAGTTCGGGACCTATTAGATTTGAGACTCTTTTTTTGGACCCTGCCTGAGAGAAAGAGACTAGTAGTAGATACATCAGCTCAGATGTGGCAGCAATAGTTTACCAAATGTTGAGTTATGTATATACAGAACAGAAAAATGCTATTTACAGGGTTTGATTCATTGTCTTCTGAATAATTTGAACTTAACTATTATTAAGCTAAGTCAGTCAACATTCGTTTTGCTAAGGATTTTTTTCAATTCAATATATTTTACTCACACAAATAACATACTAAAATATAATTTAGTTCTGGGATCGAGATACATTTGTAAACAAATTATGTTTTAATTTTTATAATTAGAGATAATTTATAATCAATAAATGCCCTACAAAGCCACAATTCGCCCATGCATGTGTAAGAGTGAGAGACTAGTAGTAGATGTACCAGTCTTGATGTGACAATAATACTCCATGCATAGGTGAACTATGGCTTTGTAAAATAATAGGATATCCGCTGGTGTAATTTTCTAGCATGACTGAGGGAGCTTTTAACATTTGCAGCAGCCTTAGCAATGTCTTTAATGTATTTTTTTCAATTAATGTTGCCTGTGTATGTTAGGCCAGGAAGTTTATTTCATTTTCACGTTTATTAATGATCAGGATTAACATTATTGCAGTATTCTATTGTTTGTATATCATGACAAATCTTTTTTTTAAAATTCACTTTAGTTAGTTTCAAGAGATCAAGGGGCTCCCTTAATTCATTAAGATTTGAATTTATATCCGAGGGCTCTTTTATGGCTGCTATCTGTATTTAGCTATAGCTTTATCTTCCAATGATTGTTTCCAAGTATTCTTAATGTTTTTATTAGGTTACTAGCCTGGGTGCTCGGCGTTGTCTGGGTGTTTGGAGGTGTGTGTTGAACAAAAAAAAAATGTGGTAGTGGCAGGCAGGCTTGAACCCATATTGCAAAGGAGGAAAAGAATGTGAAAAAGAAAACGTGACGTCTTTGCCATTGCATCCATCACCAAACGGGAAGCGGTGAAGGTTTAAATTAAAGCTAGTCAATCGAAAAGAGGGGATGACTTTTGAAAATATCGGCGAAAAAAGCGACCCCTCCTTATAGAAAAGTGCCCAGTAAAGGGTGAAGGAATTAATGTTTTTAATCAATTTTTGATATTTGTCGTCAGAAGGAACGAGCTTCAAAACGATACTGATCTCGTGAAAATCCTTCAACTCTCTCAAAAGTTTTAGGCAGACATACAAAAAAGCATACATTTAAACAGACGTGAGATTATATAATAGATTATTTCCTATCACAATTTGTATAATGCTTATTTCTTTTCAGAAAACATGTCATCTTTAAATCATTCTTGAAGTTCTGACAAGAGTAGGGAGCTGAAGAACATAGCCAAGGAACTCAAAAGTCAGAGCCCAGCGATTGGCAAAAGAATAAAAAAAGAAAGCAACAATAGAGCAAAAATCGAAAATAAAATGTTCAAGCAAATTTTCACGTATTCTTCCATAGCTTAATAATCTTAATTATCTTGAGTGTTGGTTTTCGTGTGTTTTATTTTATCTTTACTTGTAAATGATTCACTATTCACTTCACAAGAATATGACTTTTTTTTTTTTTAATTTACTTTAGTTTTAAAAGATCAAGCTAATACTTGATTTCATTATGATTTGGATTTTTATCCGAAGACTCTTTTAAGGATAAACTTTGTTCCTTTTATGGTTGCTATCTGTATTATCTTACAGCTTGGTCTTCCAGGGATTGTTTCCAATTTCTTAAGATTTTTTTTATTAATAGGGTAGTTGCTCCTATCGCAACCGGTATAATGTGTATTTTTTTTTTCAGAGACCATGTCAGTTTTAAATAATTTTTAAAGTCCTCGTATTTTATTTTTTTCCATTCCATTCCCCTCCCCATAGTTATTTGAGATAGTGAACTCAATCAGTGTGTTAACTTGGTCTTCTGGAGATTGTTCCCAAGTGTTTTAAATATTTGTTATTTTTTTATTAGGTCAGTTGCTCCTATAACGTGTATAATGCTTTTTTACTTTTCAGAGACCATGTCGCCTTTAAGTCATTCTTGAGTTTCTGATATTGTGTTATCTCCATTATGTATGCCTTCTTTTGCCTTCACTTGTGAATGATACATTATTCATATCACAAGAATGTCTTTTTATTTACTTCAGTCAACTATAAAAGATCAAGGGAGCTAACTCCTCCTAGAGCTAACACTTGATTTTATTATGATTTGGATTTATATGTAAGGGTTCTTTTAAGGAAAAACGTTGTTTCATTTATGGTTGCCAACTGTATTTTGTTACAGCTGGATCTTCCAGGGATTGTTTCGAAGTATTCTTAATATTTTTTTTATTTATTAGGTTAATTGCTGCTATCACAACCAGTATAACGTTTAATTCTTTTTAGAGACCATGTAGCCTTTAAGTCATTCTTGAGGTTCTGATAATTTCTTATCTTCAGTGGGTTTTCATCTGTGCTTTTATTTTGTCTTTATTTGTAAATGACGCCTTATTATCTTCACAAGATTTTTGCTTTGCTTCAGTGTGTTTTCGCATGTGCACTTTTAATTTAGCTTTTCCTGTGAATGCTGCACTGCACACTTCACACGAAAAAGGTTTCACTCCAGTGTGGATCAGCAGGTGCATTTTTAAATGAGTTTTCTGTGAAAACGAAGAGGAACAGACTGTGCAAACATGGGGTTTCTCTCCCGTGTGAATCTGTATATGTCTCTTTAAGGCTGACTTTGTCGTAAAAGACAGGACACACACTTGACAAGAATGGGGCTTCTCTCCCGTGTGTATGTGCATGTGTACTTTCAAAGAAGATTTCTCTGTAAATGACGAGCCACACACTCCACAAGAATACGGTTTCCGTCCCGTATGAATCTGCGCATGTCTCTTGAGATCGGATTTTCGTGAGAATGCCGAGTTGCACACTTCGCAAGGAAAAGGTCGTTCACCAGTGTGTGTGCGAACGTGGCTCTCTAATTCGGATTTCGTTGTGAATGATGAATCGCACACGTCGCAACCATAAGGTTTGTTGCCAACGTGCCGTCGCATGTGCACGGTCAAGTGAGATTTTCCGGTAAACGAAGATCCGCACATTTCACATGAGTAAGGTTTCTCCCCAGTGTGGATTCGCACATGGATCTTTAATGTCGATTTCGTTTTAAACGATGATCCACAAACCTCACAAGAATGCGGCTTCACTTCCGGATGGGCACGTGAATGTATCTCAAATTCGTTTTTTGAAGTAAAAATTAGGCCACACACCTCACAACTGTAAGATTTCTCTTCCATGAGTGCTTCCATGTTTTCCTTTTTGCAATGGATTTTGGCATAAATTTTATGCGGTGTAAAAATCAGTCTATTGTGAATGACGAGCCAAGCACTTAAAAAATTAAACTACTCTTAGAATAGAAAATTAAACTTTGGTTTACTTCTGACAGCCTCGTAATTCTTAGTTCCCTAATTCTGTCCTTTAATCCTCACATTCCATGAACAAAGTTTCTAACAAAAAGGGAAGAATTGCTGTTTTCTGATTTGGAATTTATTCATCTAACACTTACCATTGGTCAGTTTTTAACTTTAAAGTGGTATTTTTTAGTTTTTTTACATCAAGTGGCTTAATGTCTTGTCTGTGGCGATTTCAATAGAAGAAAAATGATCTTTTTTGTGTAAATTATGCAGCACATGCATTACAAATAACCCCCGCTTTTGCCAAGGTTAACTTTCTGTGTTTGTCTAGAAATTAGAATCTGTTCTTTTCAAATGAAAATTCAGATGAAATATTTATCTGTTCAGATGAAGAAGCTTTCATTTCAGCGCACTTGCATTTTTATCCATTGCTTTTGTTAGCTGTGAATAAATAAAAAAAACAATATTTTACAGCTTGTATGCTAATTTAAATAAAAAGCAGTCATATATGTGAACGAAACCCTTCAAATTTGTTTTTTTAATTTAATAGTTCAAGAAGCTTTAGCCGAGGTTCTTAGGCTAATGAAAAATACTGGAGTGCAAGCTTTCAACCTTACATGATACTCACCAAGTGCTACAGCAGAAAATGGAATGCTGAATAAAAACACTTTGGTCTTCTTTTTATAAAATATATAATTTATTCATTAAAATCCATGATACCCCATGCATTGCCAACCAAACACCATATGAGAGCCTATAGTAGTCATCTCCATTCATAGCAAAATCAGCTTGCAAAATGAAAAAAATTAATCAGCACCGAAACAAAGAGAAAGGATTACAACAACATGCTGTCAACCATTACTCTTCCTACTTACCTTTCACTTCTGGTGCAGGTACCTGACAACTTATGAGTTTCTGACAGGTTTAAATCTTTGTATTGTTGTACTCTCTCACCTTTGGGCCATGCTAGTAGAGTACGGCAACAATTCACAACTCAATTATTTATTCACTTAACTCTGAGTCGATCCATTATCATACAGACAACTTCTCACTCCCAGTAAGATTTAAATAAAAATCAGACATATATTAAAATTAAATCCTTAAAACATGTATAAAAATTTGGTAATGAAAGAACCTTTAGTTGAGGTCCTTAGGATAATGAGATATACTGGAGAGTAATATTCAAAACTTATGTGGTATTCACCAAGTACTCACTCTTCTCTCTTCCCTGCCACCTCTCTCCCACAGAAGAGACGTTGCAAGCCTGTCTTTGTATTATCGTTATTTCCATGGCAGGTGCTCATCTGAGCTCCAATCCCTCGTCCCCCCCCTCGCCAATCTTTCACAAGAAACACCCGTCTGGCTGAAACTACTGTCAATAATTTTCCCCACTCTTTATCTGTGCCTAAATCCAAACATAGATTCCATGAGCAAAGCTTCTTTCTTAGAACTGCACGCCAGTGGAACTCTCTGCCGCTTGCCTGTTTCCCACCTGACTACAACTTGGACGTCTTCAAGTCCAACATAAACAGACTTCTGACAAGCCGCCCCCTTAAGTAAGACACTCTATCAAAACCCCCAATACTAATGATTACTACAATACTATCTCATTGATTTCTGTACATGCCATAACCCTTATCCCTGAGTGGCCTTCGGGCCTTGATAAGTGGTGACCCCCATGTAAAAAAAAAATCCAGTTTTACATCTACCTGATCTTATCATGTGTGATATTATCATAGTCTGGAGAGTCATTCGCTATTCATATATGCTGAATGTCTCAATAATAAAACAGTATAAATGCTACTATGATTATAAGTGTTCCAACTAGTGGGTCTAACAGATTTAGTCTTTATGCAACTATGTCAAGAATTGGAGGTAAGCCAGTCGCCTTAGCATTAATCATTAATTCTTTGCTGGCTAAGAGAATTAAGATTTTAGTCTCTATGATTTTACTGCCGAAAATAGAAGGTTGAATATAAAATAAAACTTTGGTCTTATTTTTATAAAATATATAATTTATTAAAACACAGTAGAACCCCGGGATATGGCATTAAAATTAGTAACAAAATACAGTACAGTACATAATACACATGTACATTATAAATAACACTGTAAGGCATGACAGATACCGTAACCAGGGGTCGGAAAACACTGTATTCCACATCCTAACCTGAAAAAACAAAACAAAAAAACGTATCCTAGAGCCACCGTATCTTGAGGTTCTATTGTACATTATACTTTTTGCTGCAGCAATCAAACTGTAGGGGGGGAGCCTCCAGTAGCCGTGTCAATTCGTAGCAAATGTGATAAAAGGATTTATCACAGAAACAAAGTAACACGATTACAACAACATGCTGTCAGTCATAACACCAACAACATACCCTTTGTTGTTGCATGCAGCTAACAGCTATCACCTCACTCAAGTATGGAGGTAATTGACAACTTTCGTTCGTTTATAGTTGTTTCCCCTTTAATTAATGAGGATTTCGCATGATGATTGTATTTCTCATTATACCTAATACAAGGTTGCACAAAAAAGTGCCTATGTTCTTTCAACAACATACATATATCTGTGTGTCACTTTCCAAACATATTTGAAGTTAAACTGTGTACAAGAAAACAGTACACCAAAATTTATGATAAAGCCACCAAATACATTAGCTTATGTTTGGTATGCTTAGTATATATGCCAAAAGGAAACACTCATAAAGCTTTTACTCTTGTAAATTCTAATTCACGAACGATATTGAGATTAATTATATTGACAATTTTTACGAAACATTGATTTGAAGGTAAGTTTCGTGAATAAAGATTAGTTTTCTTGAATAAATAACAGCAAAGAAATTTTGTTTTGAATTTCTTATGAGTTTTGTCATTTTTATGAATTTTTTTGCTTAAATCATATAAATATTTGAATAAAATAAAATATGTATTATATACGTTTGAAGCCAAAACAATGCATTATTATAAATTAAACAGACATTTTGTTTGAAATTTATATTGAAATTCATAAATATATTTCGAAGCAACGCTTCATCTTCAGTATGTATTTCTTTTTTTTTTGTTGCCATGTTGTTGTTGGAGCAGAGAATCAGCAAGTAGAAGTCCGTTTGTTGTTTTTATGGTAGTTTTTTTAAATCTCGGGACCGTGCGTTGGTCACACGGGATACACATTAAGATTTTTGTTCCTTATAAGCGCTGGTTGAGTTTGAATAAAATAAAATACATATTATATATGTTTGAAGTCAAAACAACGCATTATTACAAAATAAACAGACATTTAATTTGTTTGAAAGTTATATTGAAATTCATAAAGATATTTGGCTTCAAACGTATATAATACATATCTTATTTTATTCAAACTCAACCAGTGCTTCTAAGGAACAAAAATCTTAACATACAAATTTTTTTTTAAATAGTAAACCAATGGTAACAAATAATGGGTGCTTAAATGAAAATGGCTACTGCAATTTCACTAACTCAGCATTTCGACACCTGGCATTTTATGAAAGAAAAGAATATATTTCCCCTATTCAGCCAGTTAGCTTTGCAAAAGCCTGACCTGAAGTCATAATCATTTTCTGTTATAGGCTTGTCCCTATTACAATTATCACTGTTTGTTGAATATAATGTTTGTCGAAGATCCTGTTTGTTGATTGTAGTGTCTGTTGACCTCTTGTAGCCTTTGGATCGTTCATTCCTGGAAGTTTAAATCAGTAAAATGCTGACTGACATTTTTCTTGCTGTATACAAGAATGTATATGTTAGTTTTCTTGTAGAAGTTAATGTGTAAGCATGGTCCATGGTTCACTTTTATTTACAAGACAGACATAACTTTCCTACATCTCTATATATAAAAATTACTTCTTGGTTCGTTCAAAATTGATAAAACCATATTTCTACATTACCAATTTTCAGACAATCCATCTTTAAAGTCGAGGGATGTTTCTATGTTATTAAAATAAATTAACATCTCCAATTATAAAAATATTAAATAAAATAAAAATATTTTTTGTAAGCCAATACTGCGGACCTGTTTTTGTTGGTAGAACTGAACTTCCGTTTCAATTCATTTCATACACCACGATTTGACGACATGAATAAGATTTCATTTTCTGTTTACTCGATAAGTAAAAAAAAGAATTCCCTATTTTAAAAATTTAAATTCATTTTGTATCTTCCAAATTTTCTAAGTTAAAAATTTTTTCTTTATTATATCAGGCAAAAAAAAAAGTTGCTCGCTTGCGCTTTGAGTTGAAGCATAAAAGTTGAAGTCGAAGTTGTTTTTTGTTTTTGTTTTTTTAAACAATTGCTTCGATATAAGAAATATGAACTTTTTTATTATTAAAACTATAAATTGTTAAGTGAAAGTACAAGTTCATTCTGTACAAAATTTACGGATTGGTAACGTGCTTAAATAATAAATCGGTGCTAATACACTTACTGATCCGTGCTATTTTTTAAATCGTATTTCTACATTTAATTAAAGTTTTATATGTTTTTAGCTACAAAACACTCTCCCCTCGCCATGTTAAGAATGGCTTTTTAAATAATAACGTTATTATTTCAGCACTGATTACCGATTAATGTTTTATTTTTTTTTAAGAAAACCTTTTTTAACAAAATTGAAAGTACACTTTTTTCTTTTTACAGAAGTTGTTGTTACATAAATATGAATGTTTTTCTTTATTAAAGAAATTGGATACTCATGCACTTATTGATCCATGCTGAAATAATAATATTATTATTTAAAAAGCCATTCTTAACATGGGGAGTGGAGGGTGTTTGGTACCTATTCTGTACTTTAACCTTACAATTGAATAATAAATGGTAAATTTTTAGATTAGGTCCACCTCCACAATTTTCTTTTAACTGACGACTTTTATAGGCTAAATATGGAAATCGAATTAAAATTTTGCAGAAATAAGTAGTTATCGAGATATAAAAAGTTGTATAATGCATTGTAATCACTGGCGGCCATCTTTTTTTGCGCGCGTAACAAAGATGTCCGCCAAAGAATACAATGCATAAAACAACTATTTATATCTTGATAACTACTTATTTCTGCAAAATTCAGTGCGATTTCCGTATTCAGCATAGTTGAAAACCTATAAAAGTCGTCATTTAAAAGAAAATTGTGGAGGTGGACCTAATCTAAAAAATACCAAAAAAACATAAAACTTTAAACAATACAATTAAAAAATACAATTAAACAATACAATTAAAAAAATAGCGCGAGTCTGTAAGTGCATTAGCACCCATTAATCAACTAACATGACCTTATTGTCAAATAAGCTCTGGTTACAACGTTGAATGCGCCGTTCACATTGTTTTTTTTTTTTTTTTTTTCAAGTTAAATTCAACTTTCAATATATCTTTTTATTTTTTATAATTTCACGATATCTTTTTTAATAAAATAAAATAAAAATATTAGGTACTAATGGAGAAAGTGATCCGTGCTGAAATAATAACATTATTTAAAAAGCCATTCTTAACATGGGGAGGGGAGGATGTTTTGTACCTATTTTGTACTTTAACCTCACAATTGAAAAAAAAAAACATATAAAACTTTAATCAAACTTGGAAATACGATTTAAAAAATAGCGCGGATCAGTAAGTGCATTAGCACCAAAAATTGTTAGGTGAAATGCAGAAAAGTTTCTACCAACAAAACTGTTATTTTTTCAGCCATTCTTACCAAGGGGAGGGGATGGTGTTTTGTCACTATTTTGTGCTTTCAACTAACAATTTATTAAAAAAAACAAAAGGTAAATTTTCACATTAGGTCCACCTCCACAATTTTTAACATGGGTAGGTTGGGGGTGTTTATTCCGAAAGCCATTCTTAACATAGGGAGAATGGTGGTATTTATTCCAAAGGCCGTTTTTAACAGACGAAAGACAGGTAAAAGGTTAAAACACATGGTTAGGCATGGGTGTTGTTTATTTCAAAAGCCGTTCTTAATATAGGGAGGTTGGGAGTATTTATTCATGGCCGCCAGTGAATTATAGTGCATAGTACAGGTCTTTATATCTCAAAAACTACTTGTCTCTGCAAATTTTAAATGCGATTTTCTTATTCAGCATAGTCGAAAATTGTGAAGGTGGACCTAATGTAAAAAAAAATACCCCCCCAAAAAAGATATTGTGAAATTTAAATTTAAGCGCGGTACCAAAAATAAAATTAGGCAGAAAAATACCCCCTTTGGGTTTGTACTTACACAAAGACTTGAAAAAGTTGTCAACAAAAACAAATAAATAACAAATAAATATTTTCAAAGGCAAGATAAGTTACTTTTCTACCTAATTGGATAATTTTTAGTGTTTTTATTGGGTTTGTACTACTGTACATATAGATTCGAAAAAGTTGTCAAAAAATAAATGTATAACAAATATTATCAAAGGCAGAATATGTTACTTTATTACCAAAATGTTTATTTGGCTCGAAAAACAGCGTTTATTGCTATATTTGAAGATTACAAATGGCGACAGACTGTATTAAACATGTTAAATTTGGGAAAATGAGTTAAAACTAAAAAACTATACAAAATACTGTAAAAAAAACACCGAATACATGTTTGCCTATATCACGGTAACATATATTGAGTGAGTTCCTGACAGTATTTTGCATAGTTTTTTAGTTTTAACTCATTGTCCCAAACTTAACGTGTTCAACACAGTCTGCCACCATTTGTATTTTTCAAATATACAGATAAACACTACATGGTTTCGAACTGATTAAACATTTTACACTAAATAAAAACACTAAAATCTTATCCAGTTAGGTTGCATTTATTTATTATATTTATTTTTTGACAATTTTTTCGTTTCTGTGTTTAGTAATAGAAACCCATTTTATTTACTGTAACGTTTAGTCGGCTTGAAAAACAGTGTTTATCAGTGTATTTGAAAAATACAAATCATGGCGGACACTGTTGATGATGTTAAGTTTGTGAAAATGATTTAAAACAAAAAAAAAATATACAAAATACTGTCAGAAACCCACCGAATATGTTAGCCATGTCATGATAACGTATAATCAGTAGGCATCTGACACTGTTTTGTATAGTTTTTTAGTTTTTAACTGATTTTCCCAACCTTAACATATTTAACAGAGTCCGCGACCATTCGTCTTTTTCAAATACATTGAGAAACACTGAGTTTTTCGAGCTGATTAAACATTTTACATTAAATAAAAACACTAAAAAGTTATCCAGTTAGGTAGAAACATAATTTACCTTACCTTTGCTTTCATTTATTTGTTTTTAGACAACTTTTTCGAATCTGTGTATAGTACCCCCTCACCCAAAAGCTCACATTTTTTAATACAATAAAAAACAAACTATTTAACGTTTCAACATTTTAGCAATGTTCGGCTTCATCCACTGAATGTTGATTGAGCCTAAGCCATGATTGACGATAACTCTCAAGGATCCAGATCCAGTTCTGCAAGAGTACCATTTTTTTCATTTTCGCCTTTTTTTTTTTTACTTTTTTGATTGGATTGCTGTACTAAGAATATAAGAAACATGCATTTTCTCTTATTATTAGAATTTTCCATTACACCAAATTGAGCCACAGCAACGCATGGCAGGGTACAGCTCGCGATGTAATAAAATACTTTGATTTTGACTAATTATGATTTAGATGATTATGAGCAAATGGTTCAAAGAGATCAATACAAAATCGAATTTAATCAGAAAATAATCTATAATAATAATTCAATATTGTTCATTAAAATTAAAGTTAAATTTTTTCCAACTAGTCGGGATTGAATGAGGATGCGTTTTTTCAATAAGTTAATCACAACACAGTACTTTCCTTGTTTTTACTGCTCCCTCATCCAGTTTCGCTCACAAATATTGTTGGAAGAAGCTGAAATGTTGTAAAACTCATTACATTAATGGCTTATACATATGGTTTAAATTTAATAAAAATTGGATTTATGTATTAGAAGTTTAAAGGGGATTCCCTCCTCATGGGCCACTTAGTTAGGGACATGTAGATTTCAATACATGAAAGGTAACAGAAATTGGTACAACTTCTATTGTTTTCCCTGGAAAATTTGATACAAATGATATAAATTTCATCAAAGTAGGATATATTTGAAGTTTTGATGATGTTCAAACCTGACAACTTTCTTAGGAAGCCAATTAGAGATTTGGGACCACTCCCATGGTATTAGTATAATATGAAAAAATGACGCTTAACACACTTTATTATCACTTAAAATAATTATATTCAATGTACTTTTTTTAGTACACTGTATAAAATTAGCAAAGACTACCAAGTTTTTTTGTTCATATGAGTTAAAGTCGGTTCACTATAGTTGCTTCTCTATACCCACTAGTAATAATTGATGGTACTTATGCAGTATAAAAACCAGACTATGATCACAAATGTCTGGGCAATTTATGGAAAACACTATAAAGTAGTGGTAGGATGATTAATCGGAATCAGAAGAATCGTGTATTTTGGGGGAAATCGGAAATTGGACCGCATCGTTAAAAAATATCTTAGATTTATGATTCTTTCATTATGATTCTCGTATATTTTTAAGTTTAACTGTTTGTTTGCTGTCAAAAATTTATGATAAAACCGTCATAGAACTTTTCATAACATATTTAATATGATGTACAAGAATTTTATTAACTACTTTAAAGGTAATCTTTATTTATCTTAATGTGTTTCGAAATTTCTTTGAACCTTTTTTCTTTCTTTAATTCTTTCAATTAAAAATTTTTTATTTACTTTCAGCTTAACTTGCTTTTAAATTTCGTGTTTTAGTAATAAATGCTTCCCCACAGTAAAAACCGACCTTGTGTCTAACTCTGCTCTCGTGGGGAGGCAAGTAAATGGGAAGTAATATGGCAGCTGAAAAACGCTTTTTGACCACCATAAAAGCATTACAATACACTTTTTCCACTTTTTCGCTGTACCAAATTTTTTCGATACACAAAAACTTTTGATTATATAATGGTATATTTCAAAACAACAATTTCACGGGAAGTGGTATTGGAATCGTTAATCAACATTTTCCTGGAATCAGAATCGGAAAAATTTTAGGAATCGTCCCAACACTAGTATAAAGCTAATTCAATGAAAAAATAATTGAAAAATAAAAACAATTTCAATGAAAAATTAATTGGAAAATTAAAATAATTTCCTTGAATAAATACTGGAAAATTTTTACGAAACTTTTAGAAACCTAAAATGAAAATCAAAACAAAAAACATTAATTGTAATTTAAGTTTGTGAATAAATGTTTATTTAATGAATAGCAAACAAAATATTTTTTAATGCAATTTTTCTTTTTTTATGATATTTTTATGATTTTTTTTGTTCAAGTCAAGATAAATATTTAGATTTTTTTCAAGAATAAAAAAAATGAGACCAAACAAATTTTTCCTTTGTGATTTTTTTTGTATTAAGGTTAAAGGGCTCAGCATTTCGGCATCTTTTGGTATTTTCCGTAAATTATCTGACAATAGACCAGCTCTTATAATGCATAAGTACCTAATTGATTATAAGTGATACAATATTTTAAAATATTGCCGATTAGATTTTTTTTTAGAATTTCATTTAAAATTAGTACTAATATTAACTACCAAAATTTGGATGAATTATTTTACAAGTTCTTTATTAATTTCTGTTTTTGTTGGTTAAAAATGTTTAAAAAACAGGCCATAGTTAACACATCGTCGAATGCAATTCTTAAACAGTAAAACACTTTTTTTTAAATATACAATTTTTGGAGTGGGATTAGATATTGGTGCATTTTTATAAGAAACAAGTTGTTTGAATTTTAGTGGTACATCTGCAGTTTACCGACCGTGCTGAAATAATAACGTCATTATTTAGAAACCCTACTTAACATGAAGAGATGGGGCTTTGTTAGGTGTTTGTAAAGACAGAGTCAATAGATCTATTTTTTAAAATATGTTCTTTTTGCTTAAAACAACAGTACTTACTTGTCATGTCGAAAATAGTTATACATTCAAAAATTACGAAAATTCATTGAGTAGAAAATTATTTAAATGGAAAATTTGGGGAAATGGCATTTTCCCTAGATGTGAACACCTTCAAGATTCAAATACAGTGGTCATACGTATCTCCCTTTTTGCTAGTTTAATGGCGGACGTTTCATTTTAGCCAATAGCAATAGACTTCTTTTTTTTTACTAAAAACAGAATAGCAATTGTTCTATTCGATTACTTTTCGTAATTACTATTTTCAACACAACAATTAAGTAAATACTGTTGTTTTTTGGTTAAAACCAGATATTTCGAAATCGATCTTTTGATTATCTTAACAAGCATCCTTCATTAGTGCTGTTTTACAATAGTTCACAGCACAGATGGAGTCAACTGTCTTTTACTAAGAGATTCGTTCATTTTTCTTCTCATAATTTAGGATGCTCGATCAAACGATATTTTTTATTAAATAAAAACATTAAAAAAGAAAGCTGCAACAATTTTTTTTTTAATTTAATAAGTTGATAACATTAATAATACAAAATGTAGTCTTTACACGATTATTAAGAGAAAATCAACGATATTTTCATTAGATGAAATCATTTAAAAAAGAAGCTGCAGCAATTTATTTTATTAAAAATAAATGTTATGGTAAAGTTATTTTTTTAATAGTCTTTAACCTTCAAAAATACAATAAATGAAATGCTTTAATAAAACAAAGATGAAACTTTTAAAGCTGTGAGGACTTTTTTTTTACTGTAACAAAAACAAAGCTTATAATATTATTAACCCCAACATATAGTTTTTAACATTACAAAAAAAGATGAAAATGCATGATAGTTGTAGAGGAATTGTAAATGCACCTTTAAGTTTCATCCTTGTTTTTATTAAAGAGTTTCATTCTTTGAATTTTTTTAAGGTTAAAGACTAATTTTTTAAAAATCTTACCATAGTCACGTACAGACGACATTTTGCATTATTGTTATCAACTTTGTTACATTAAAAAGAAAAAAGTTTCGCAATTTTTTTTTTTTAATGTTTTGATTTAATAAAAGAAATTTTGTTGGATCCTAAATGACAAGATAAAAAAAAAATTAACGAATCTCTTAGTAAAAGACAGTTGTCTTCCTCTGCACAGTGAACTATTGTAAATATAGCGTCCCTTTATAAACTATTCTATATTTTCACCTAACAAATAAACAAAGGATACCGTAACAATTAAATTTAACCTGAAATTCCTTTCTAAAAACATAGCACAGTTTGTAAACTGCAGAAGTACCATTTTATTTTGTAATCATACTAACCATATCATAACATTATGGACATCATCAGGTTGTTTATGTCGGTATCATACTATCACAGGACTAGCAGTGTCAGAAACCGATCTTAAGAATGCGTGAAAAAAAATTGAATAATTCGACCTTCTATTTTTCGAAGTTTATAACTACTTGAAAAATGTAATTCAACCCCTAATTATTTTCAATTAAAGGAGCAAAGACCAAATTTTAAAAAAATAACAGGTTTAATAAGCAAATTATGCAATATTTATTTTTTTTAAATCGGTTTTCTTTAAAAAAGACTTGAAGAAAATCAATGAAAATTTACTTACTTCGGTTATAAAAAAAATCGATATAAATTCGAAAAAAATCACTTACCTATAAATACTATTGAATGTTTAGTTCCATTCTTCATTGTTTAGAATTTATCCATATTTATATTTTAAATTCCATTTATTTTTTAAATGAAGGAATTTTTGAAACAACTATTTGAAAAAAAGCGCGATAACACAAGCATTTTTATGTCTTCATAGAAAAACCAGAAGTCACCATTTGTTCTTGTTTGAACTATGGATGGACAGAGGGAAGTAAAAACTACACGTTTGCATTAGCCGTGTAGCCTTGTGCCTGAAGATATATGTGTTCCCATAGTATAAAAATAGTCAAATTTTACTTATAAGATTTTGCCTTAAATAAAAAACAAACACTTGGGGATTTTTTTTTCTCAAAGAAATACATAAATTTTTGATTTATTATATTTTCATTCTTCTTTATGGAGTGAATTTTTTTTTTTAAATATCTAAAAAAAGAAAACATAGAATGAAATAGAAAAAAATTGTCATCATCGTCCATTACTTACTGGACAGTATAAGCAGTGAAATTTAAAGTCGACTTTACACAATTTGAAATGTATGACATCGGGTAGTTGGAGGAAAAAGGTAGAGGGCAGAGGTGGAGGGAGTAAAACGGACAGGTTTCCTTTTCTTTTCAAGATTGGCATCCGTAGTTACTGACGTGGAAGGTTTGTATAAATTTTTCCATTTTTTAATTTAACTATTTTTATGTTCCTGTTTTTAAATTTTTTTTTTAATTATTGTTTAATATTATACAAAAAATATGTTACACCGAAAGTTTCACATTCTTGCAAACAAGGAAATTATTAAAAGCTTGCATATAAAAATTATGTGAAACCTATAATTAAAAAAAAAAGAAGTAGAAATATTTTTTGCAATTATAATTTTTTTTTCTGTCAAAATATTAAATAAACAATGCTTAATTCAATGGTAATATCGGTAGTTCGAGAAATTCATTTTTCATTGAGTTATATAGAATTCATTAATATGGACTTTAGGAGCTTTTTTCGTAATTTTCCTGTAAAAATTCTTTTTTTTATTTTATTGTTATAAATTACGATGCTTTATTTATATAAAAAAACACAAAAATAAATTCTTCCGTTTTTTATTTACTACTGAAAACCATAACTTTAGTAAAAGTATTTTTTGTGTAAACAAAATAATACATTCCCCTAAGATTTAAATAAAAATAATTAGTTCATTATATTCCGCGATAATTATTTGATAAATACTGAAAATTTTATTAAAATTGGTTAATTTCCTGATTTTTGGTGAATTTTTAAGTAAAGGGAGGGGTCAAAATGTTTGGTGCTAATGCAGAGAATGATCCGCGCTATTTTTTAAATCGTATTTCCAAGTTTAATTAAAGTGTTATATGCTTTTTTGGTAAATATTCAGATACGCTACAACAGAACACCGACCACTCTAATTTGTTTTTTTAGGGGGTAATCAAGGTCGCTGACAACGAATCTGATAATCAAACCCGGGGCAAATTTACCGTTTGCATGGTATTAACCCCTGACCCCACAAACTACTTCCCACCATTTTACAGCTTCCGTTTACGCCACGCGCGAGCGCGCGGTAACATAAACGTAGCTTTTAATGCGGTTTACAAAATCATAAGCACCAAACATTTCAGGTTTTTCGTTCTTTTTTTTTTTTTTGTTTTGCAGGAGCGGGATTCAATTATGGAACTTGTGTGGCTTAACAGGTGCTTCTGCAGTTTAATTAACCGTTTTTCCGTAAGTAACGCACTGACATTTACCGATTAGGACACCATTTAACATTTTTCGGAGATTTTACTGTTTACATTGGGGGAGGCGGAGGAGGGGGCGGAGTGGTATTGTTCGTACGCCATGTGAAAAGGCAGTTTGCTCCGTGAAGGCACATTCAACAATCGTTGGTTATGTTACCGCGCACTTGTGCGTAGCGTAAACGGAAATTGTAAAATAGCGGAAAATAGTTTGTGGGTTCAGGGGTTAATACCATGCAAACGGTAAATTTGCCCCGGGTTCGATTATCAGATTCGTTGTCAGCGACCTCGATTACCCCTAAAAAAAAACAAATTAGAATGGTCAGTGTTCTGTTGTAGCGTATCTGATTCAATTGTAAGGTTAAAGTACAGAATAGGTGCAAAACACCTTCCCCTCCCCATGTCAAGAATGGCTTTTTAAATAATAACGTTATTATTTCAGCACGGGTCACTCACTCTCTCCATGAGTACCCAATTCCTTTTAACTGTCATCGCATTTTCATTGTTACAGTAAAAAACAAAAAAAAAAAATGGTCGCTGAATCTTTAAACGTTTCATCCTTTGTATTTTTTAAGGTTAAAGACTATTAAAATAAACAAAAAAAAACTTACTATAATATTTACTTTTTAATAATAAAAAAATTTGCCGCAGCTTTTTTTTTTTTTTTAATATTTTCATCTCGTTTGTTCGTTCGTTCTGGCATCGTAAATTTTGATATGAAAACAAAGACGCATAAAAACTACGTTTTGTATTATTAATGTTATCGGTACTGGTAGCGGTTTTAGTTCCATGCCGAACACCATAAAAAAAAACAAAAAAACTGAGTTCTCCCTCTCCCTACGCATGCGCAAAGAACATGTTTTAGTTGCCATAGTAACTAAACGATCATGAATTTTTATCGACTTTTTTTTAATAAGTTTTACTGTTTATGAATATTGAAATAAATGAAATTACTACACATTTATTAGTAATAATTTTATCGACTTTTTTTTTTAATAGCATTTTCGGTACTGGTAGCGGTTTTAGTTTCATGCCGAAAACCACAAAAAAAAAATTGAATAAAAAAAACATTAAACTTTAATTAAACTTAGAAATACGATAACACCCATATTTTTTTATTAATAAACTTTAAATTTTTAAAAAGTCGATAAAATTATAATTAATAAATGTGTAGTAATTTCATTTATTTCAATATCCATAAACAGTATCGACTTTTTCTTTTCTCTAATAGCATTTTCTTTTTAAATGACGACGTTTTACTGTTTATGTCTCACTTTTATCGACTTCTTTTCATTTAAAAAAAAATGTAAATATAAAATGTAAATATATATAAAAAAAATTATTACTAATAAATGTGTAGTAATTTCATTTATTTCAATATTCATAAAACAGTAAATCTTATAAAAAAAAGTTGATAAAAATTCATGATCGTTTAGTTACTATGGCAACTAATACATGTTCTTTGCGCATGCGTAGGGTAGGGAGAGGGAGAACTCAGTTTTATTTTTTTTGTTTGTTTTTTATGGTGTTCGGCATGGAACTAAAACCGCTACCAGTACCATATTATCAACTTTGTTATATTAAAAAAAAAAAAAAATGCCGCAGCTTTCTTTTTTTAATGTTTTGATTTAATAAAAATATCGCGTCCTGAATTACGAGATGAAAAAAAAAAAAAAAAAAAAAACGAATCTTTTACTAAACGAGAATTGTCTCCCCCTGCACAGTGACAAACTGTAAAACAGCGCTTCCGCTTCATAAACTAACACTGGTTAAAGGTAAACCATCTCAACAACTTTAGAAATACTTCCTTAGCCTTTTGGCTAAGAATAAAGTGCAGTATCTGTTTCGATACTGCATTTTACTTTTTCTGTCCTCGGTCAGTGGAGGAGAAACCCTTCTAAACTGAGATAATTTTTATTTTTGTTCCTATTCAGAGTGCCCTTTTTTGTAGGAACTGGATTTTCTCCACATTAAAAATCGACATTGTGTTCAGCTCTGCCCTCGTGGGGAGGCAAGTAAATAGGAACGTTAGAAATATTCCTTTGACGAATTAAAAATTATGTATTTGCTTTCAAAACTTGTATTTGCTGAAAAAGTTAACAAAATTCTGGGAATAAAATGCACATAATGCTAAAATGCAAATAAAGCAATTTGCCCAGAAGAAGAAAACTCCGAAATATAACCATTCTTTCGGCCTAGTTAGTTCATTTGATTAAGAAATACTTACTTGTTTAAGAAAGTCTTGCGGCGTGAATATGTCAATCCACTGAGTAGGACAAAAGAATCGACTATAGCGGTGTAAAAGGACATTTTGTCCCCCATGTTTTTACAGATCAAATATCGACATTGTTCCGTAATTTTACTAATTTAAATGCATAACTTTATTATTATTATTATTATTATTATTATTATTATTATTATTATTATTTTAATTATCATTCGTGTTTAGAAGAATATTAGGGCGTTCTTTTGGTGCTTAAAATTAAATTTATATGAAAAAATACAGAAATATTTTTGTGGTGTACGTACTCGTCACAGAATGAAGATGTCATATTCCAAAAACTCAGGTAAATCAATGAAGTCGGTGTCTTTTAACTAAGAAAATAAAGTTTACGATTTGGGGCAATTTTAATACTACATTGGGTAATGTTGACTTTAGTAGTTCGCAAGATGGCGGCTGCGAACTGATATAAAAATTATAACGGAACGCAAATTTTAGCGAAACGAAATTAGCGAGTCGGTTGTACAGCCTGGAAAGGGAAATAAAACAAACAAACAAAAAAAACTCGACTGCTGATAGCAACAACTAATAATAAGCGTGTTGCAATTTTTAACTGCTATGCTAACAATGAAATGAAAAAACTAAGAAGTGGTTTTGTTTGTTTCAACTAGAGTGTAGTTTCACATAACATTTTGATAAACACAAGATACCGTAAAAATTGAATTTCATCTTCCTTTCGCTGCATAATTACCAAAACAAAACAATGAAATGAAAAAGAAAACAAAAACAATGAAATGAAAAACAAAACAAAAAACAAAGAAATGAAAAACAAAACAAAAACAATGAAATGAAAAACAAAACAAAAACAATGAAATAAAAACAAAACAAAAACAATGAAATGAAAAAAAAAACAAAAACAATGAAATAAAAACAAAACAAAAACAATGAAATGAAAAACAAAACAAAAACAATGAAATGAAAAACAAAAAAAAACAATGAAATAAAAACAAAACAAAAACAATGAAATGAAAAACAAAACAAAAACAATGAAATGAAAAACAAAACAAAAACAATGAAATGAAAACCAAACAAAAACAATGAAATGAAAAAGAAAACAAAAACAATGAAATGAAAACAAAACAAAAACAATGAAATGAAAACAAAACAAAAACAATGAAATAAAAACAAAACAAAAACAATGAAATGAAAAACAAAACAAAAAACAATGAAATGAAAAACAAAACAAAAACAATGAAATAAAAACAAAACAAAAAAAAATGAAATGAAAAACAAAACAAAAACAATGAAATGGAAAACAAAACAAAAAACAATGAAATGAAAAACAAAACAAAAACAATGAAATGGAAAACAAAACAAAAACAATGAAACGAAAAACAAAACAAAAACAATGAAATAAAAAACAAACAAAAAAACAATGAAATAAAAACAAAACAAAAACAATGAAATGAAAAACAAAACAAAAACAATGAAATGAAAAACAAAACAAAAACAATGAAATAAAAACAAAACAAAAAACAATGAAATGAAAAACAAAACAAAAACAATGAAATAAAAACAAAACAAAAACAATGAAATGAAAAACAAAACAAAAACAATGAAATAAAAAACAAACAAAAAAACAATGAAATAAAAACAAAACAAAAACAATGAAATGAAAAACAAAACAAAAACAATGAAATGAAAAACAAAACAAAAAACAATGAAATGAAAAACAAAACAAAAACAGTGAAATAAAAACAAAACAAAAACAATGAAATAAAAACAAAACAAAAAACAATGAAATGAAAAACAAAACAAAAACAATGAAATAAAAACAAAACAAAAACAATGAAATGAAAAACAAAACAAAAACAATGAAATGGAAAACAAAACAAAAACAATGAAATGAAAAACAAAACAAAAACAATGAAATAAAAACAAAACAAAAAACAATGAAATGAAAAACAAAACAAAAACAATGAAATGAAAAACAAAACAAAAACAATGAAATGAAAAAGAAAACAAAAACAATGAAATGAAAAAGAAAACAAAAACTATGAAATGAAAACAAAACAAAAACATTGAAATGAAAACAAAACAAAAACAATGAAATGAAAACAAAACAAAAACAATGAAATAAAAACAAAACAAAAACAATGAAATGAAAAACAAAACAAAAACAATGAAATGAAAAAGAAAACAAAAACAATGAAATAAAAACAAAGCAAAAACAATGAAATGAAAACAAAACAAAAACAATGAGATGAAAAACAAAACAAAAACAATGAAATGGAAAACAAAACAAAAACAATGAAATGAAAAACAAAACAAAAACAATGAAATGAAAAACAAACAAAAAATAATGAAATGAAAAACAAAACAAAAACAATGAAATAAAAACAAAACAAAAAAAAATTAAATGAAAAACAAAACAAAACAATGAAATGGAAAACAAAACAAAAAACAATGAAATGAAAAACAAAACAAAAACAATGAAATGGAAAACAAAACAAAAACAATGAAACGAAAAACAAAACAAAAACAATGAAATAAAAAACAAACAAAAAAACAATGAAATAAAAACAAAACAAAAACAATGAAATGAAAAACAAAACAAAAAACAATGAAATGAAAAACAAAACAAAAACAATGAAATAAAAAACAAAACAAAAAACAATGAAATAAAAACAAAACAAAAAACAATTAAATGAAAAACAAAACAAAAACAATGAAATGGAAAACAAAACAAAAACAATGAAATGAAAAACAAAACAAAAACAATAAATAAAAACAAAACAAAAAACAATGAAATGAAAAACAAAACAAAAACATTGAAATAAAAACAAAACAAAAACAATGAAATAAAAACAAAACAAAACAATGAAATGGAAAACAAAACAAAAAACAATGAAATGAAAAACAAAACAAAAACAATGAAATGAAAAACAAAACAAAAAACAATGAAATAAAAACAAAACAAAAACAATGAAATGGAAAACAAAACAAAAAACAATGAAATGGAAACAAAACAATGAAATGAAAACCAAAACAAAAAACAATGAAATAAAAACAAAACAAAAACAATGAAATAAAAACAAAACAAAACAATGAAATGAAAAACAAAACAAAAACAATGAAATGAAAAACAAAACAAAAAACAATGAAATAAAAACAAAACAAAAACAATGAAATGGAAAACAAAACAAAAAACAATGAAATGAAAAACAAAACAAAAACAATGAAATAAAAACAAAACAAAAACAATGAAATAAAAACAAAACAAAACAATGAAATGAAAAACAAAACAAAAAACAATGAAATGAAAACAAAACAAAAACAATGAAATGGAAAACAAAACAAAAAACAATGAAATGAAAAACAAAACAAAAACATTTCATTGTTTTTGTTTTGTTTTTATTTCATTGTTTTTGTTTTGTTTTCATTTCATTGAAAACAAAACAAAAACAATGAAATAAAAACAAAACAAAACAATGAAATGAAAAACAAAACAAAAACAATGAAATAAAAACAAAACAAAAACAATGAAATAAAAACAAAACAAAACAATGAAATAAAAACAAAACAAAAACAATGAAATGGAAAACAAAACAAAAACAGTAAATGAAAAACAAAACAAAAACAATGAATATGTTAATTAATGTAAGTCAATTAAGCTTTAAAGAAAACACAAAGGAAATAGCATGCAATACTAACAGGACTTAAATGAATAACAAAGAGATACTTTAAGAACATGAAAGCATTAACATTTATTAGGGAGAAAAGATCACAGAGGGTTGGGAGAAAGGAAATCAGCAAAGCTGCAAAGTTCAATTATCAAAATATACTCAAGTTCAGATGTTCACCAGTTCGACTGTAAAGTAGCTGCCTAGAATTGTCCTTCAGGCAAGCGCAAAGCTTAATTTAACAAATTAGAGAGAAATCAAGAATTAGAGGTTTTGAAAGGTATAGAAACTTACTGTGTGGTTATCGTTCAATAATCATCTTTTTTTCTTTAAATGTGTATCTTATATACATATATCCTCTTCGCCTTTTCCGAAGACGCGTAATTCTTTAACTCTTTCAAAGTTCATTTTCGATGAAGGAATTAATCCAAGTACAAGCACTGATTAGGTAAAATCCTTAGTCTGCAAAAAACTCTTCAGTAGGTATATATCCTTTATAGCGCCACGACAACGACCATAATTCAGCTTTTATCTTGACTGCTCCGTAGATGATATTTAAATTGCCGCATGTGCGTCACTTTCCACGATCAGATTCTAACTTGAAAAGATCGATTTTCTCTTTCTCTTCACATTACCAAGGTACTACAGCTTGGTCTCCTTTCCGGAGCATCTTCCTTGAACACTCCAGCATACCTTTATATTCATTCATCTGAATAATGAAATGCATTTCCATTTTAAAGACTAATATTGTCTGAGTTCCTCGAGACTTTCGTAACAACGTGTTATGTGCATCAATTCTTGTCTGAAACTGGTTGTTTGCTTTTCAATTTCTTGCCAAAAGAGGCGGTAAAAACCCTTAGCCAATCAAACGTCATGACGGATGGCGTGATCTTAAGTTATCAGCAGCAGCTTCTTAATGCAACATGAAAAAAAAACAAGAAAGGGAAGGAAAGAGATAAAGAAGGAAAGAAATTAAATTTCTGACAGAAACTCAATTTTTACGGTATCTTTTGTATATTAAAATGTTATGTGAAACTACAATCTAGTTGAAACAAACAAATAAAAAACATTTCTTAGTTTTTCATTGTGAGATATTCTCTCACCTAGGTTTTTCCATTGGCAGAATGAAAGAAAACCATCAGAAATCACAACAGGCTCACCTTTAAACTTCAACGAAAATTTTATTAAAGTAAAAAGATCCAAGTTGCAAAAGATGTGTCATCTTTAGCTCTCTGCCATGCAGGGCTGGTAACACCCGAAAAGGGTAGTAGTTCATGGTTTATCTTCACATAATGGAGGATATGTACAATACTCCATGCTCTTTGAAGTATAGCTGCAACAGGTCGATGAGTTCAGTGATGCCTTCCAAAGATGAATGCTGCGAGTCCAGTAGTTCTCGTGGAGTTCACTGAGCATAACCATCCGAATGGCAGACAAAGGTTAGGTCAAAATGTAGATCTTAATTTCGTTTCTGAGAGACATTAGAAGTAATGCTAAAAGTCAATCAATTCACAGAACAAAACAGTGTGTGACGAATATAATATTTCGCCCAACATGAGGGCATTTAGGCATCTCAATGAGACAAAGGGGTTTTGAGGCTACAAGCCTCGAGTGAGTTTTTGTACGTCCATTCAATCTGTTGCTTGTGTGAAAACTGGCAGATAAATTTAGCGCCAAGAATGCCCTTGTTAGTAAGAACAATCAATCTGATAGGTTCTAACAAAATCGTGGGTGGTCAAACCGACCAATGAGGAGCCTTCTTATTTCTGCAGAATTTCTTACATCATTTCATTGTTAACATATTCATAGTAGTTAAAAATACTGAGTAGTAAAAAATTAAAACACTCTTATTATTAGTTGTTTTTATCAGCAGTCAAGTTGTTATTGTCTTATTTTCTTGATCGGCTATACAGTTGACTCACTAATTTCGTTTTGCTAAAATTTACGTTTCGTTCCATTTTTTTATTTGTTTGTGGCCGCCATATTGCGGACTAGTAAATTAACATTGCCCTAAATTCTATTAATTACAAATACAAATTGATCTCGATAGTTCGAATTGAGTTATCTCCCTCTTATTGTGAGGATGTACTTTTCTGCAGGGTAACCAATCTATAGTCAGAAGTCGCCAATTTGTAGAGTATATCAGCAGAACGGTTTAAGGTAAATTTAACTGGGTCATCAATTCATAGAATGGTTCAACAATCCACACCCTTACATGAAGAAATAAAAAAATAAAAGAACACGAAAAGGCTGTATCAATATGAAATAAACAATATTTATTTAGATGTTTATGAATATTAATTTAAATTGTTCCAACATAAGTGTTTCTTGTGTTGAATATTCATAATGAAGGTTTTCTTAAGTGAAGATTTTGCGAGTATGGCACGAGGCTTGAAATTATTGATATTTTATGATAAGACTTTCGCACGAGGGCTTAAAGTCCATGTGGTTATTTTTGAGAGAAACAGGCCATAAATAATATAAGTGAATATGTGTGTGTGTGTGTGTGTGTGTGTGTGTGTTCGTATCATAAAAACAGTAGTTGGAAATAAATATATTCCAAATGAGGTTTCAGTCCTAACTATATGTGGTAAATTTCCATGTTAGCTGTTGAAGCTCAGCTGCGTCGCGCCTAAGATCATGACTGAAGTTTTTACGTCTCCTGCAGATGGAGTTCCTTCCAACACGTGTTGAGCTTGGGAAATTGAAGAAAAAATTGATTCGATTTTGGCGGGTTAATTTCTATAAACAGACTTCTCGAACGTTCCAGCCTGTTTACTGTATTCATACGCAAGGGAGCATAACATAGTTCCTTTTGTTTTATGCGTGTGGCAGTCACATAACGACGTCATGTACCTATGCATTCTTCATACGTGTAGGTGCATAAAAGCGGTGATGGCTGTGAAATGTTCATGCCAGACATTTATTCCAGTCGGGCATACTGGTTGCTACATCACTTCCCTCCTAGACGAAAAGTCGATAATAAGGAGAAAGAATAAAAATATTGCAAATATTTCACTTTGTGTACATAGCAAATCGGTGTGGATGCTTTATGTTTCTGCCAGATTTGGTGGAAGTTGTAGCACAAGGTAGCATGGTAAGGTGGCTTAACTGACACTTTTTGAAGGGTATATCTTGGTTGATGGCAGACCAAAAGAAAAATGAAATCATCAACTATGTTGCATGGTTACCTGATGAGATAAATGATACAATTTCAAAGGAAATGAGCCGCCTGTGTTTGAGAGGTATATTATGGATGTTGTGTCTGTTTGGAGTATACCAAAGATTTGAGCGGTAGCTAGGAAGGATGTCATAGGTTATATAATTCCTCGTCATTCTTTTGGTTTGGTGCGATCTGTTGGATATTGGCATTATTGATGGCTTGAATAGCATCAATATACATGCATAAAAATGTACCAGGATTGCTTAAGAGGTCGAAGTGCTTGTAATGAGCTCATTCTGAAGGTGTCATGCATGGTTTCTCCGGAGAGGAGGGGTATTTAATTACGCACGTGCCGAAAGTGGCGGTATTTCCAATATGGCCTCTGTGGCTGTGTTCGATGTAAGAGCATGTGTTTCTGTTGTATCACGAATTTCATGGGAGATTCGGCGTTAAACAGGCGTTGATAATCACCATTGGCGATAATGTAGGTAAAATCCCATTGATGGGCGAATTGTCCAACATACTAGCTACAGAACCACTAATCAATAGGAGGACCGTGTGTGTGGCGCTAAGTCTCTGTAGCCAGAGTCCGATTTGTAGGGAAGCTATGTTTTGTTTAATTTTCGATTTTTGAGCTATTATTAGCATAAATCGCTACTTTATTGAGACCAGTTTTGCTAATTTTAAGGAGGTCTGTGGTTGCCTGTGTTGCAATTTTATTGAAGTACCAGTTGGTACTATTTCATTGGATGACTGGAAAGATAAGTTTCGTGTTTTTTTTTCTTTTCTTCCTTTCAGAATCTGTTCATTTCTTTTTTTGTAATATTATTTTCACCTCATGCATTATTTTTTTTTAAATGAAGTGATCCACGATTGTTTTTTTCTTTTTTACAAAACTTATGAGAAATTTTATGAGAACCGCAAGTAGGTTGTAGGGAGCGCCGACGTAACATCTTATTTTATTTGAAATGTGCGATCCATATTCCATCTGGTTGTTCATCAGATTCCAAATTAACGGCGAACTCACCAATTTATGATCGGTGAATTTATAAAAAAAATAAATAACATTTTCTTAATTAGCCGCAAAAGATGTGTCTTTTACCCCATGAACATCCTGGAGCTCAAGCCCCAGAATTTCCCCACGGCCAAATATTACGTTTCCAGATATATATCCATGTGGTCTTGCTTTTTGGTAATTTTCAGCAAGATCAAATGATCAGAAAATATTCTATGTCCTAGAAAGTGCTATTTTGGGCCATTTTGATTCATTTTAACACCCTGGGGACGCAACCAGAATTTTTATTCTTATTTTTAATTTTTTAATTTAATTTAATTAATTTAATTTAAATTTTTTTTTAATTTAAAATTTTTATTTTTATAAATTTTTAGAAATGTATTTTTATAAATGTAATTTAATATTACATTTCCTCTCTTGGGAAGTTGTAACTTCATGCAAAATTTCAGAAAAATATAATTAGTAGTTATTGAGAATTTTGGGAACGAACGGACGCGCTGATGAATGGATGAACAGACGAGGGTGAATTCTAAGGTCCAACTCTGGCTAAGTCGGTGGAGAAAAAATGACTCTATGCATGGAAGATGAAGAAATAACTGCTGAAATAGAATAAGCTAAGGAAATATGCTGAGAAAATAAGTCGATCTAAAGAGAAAGAAAACAAAATGCTGCAAGTATTTCACTAGCTGTAGGTAGCAAACTCATAGCGTCTGCCGGATTTGGTGGAAGTTGTAGCACGAGGGAGCATGGTATCATTAGACATGGTGGCCTCGCTGACTGTTTGAAGGGTATATCTTAAATGGCTGTTTGAAGGGTATATCTTGGTTGATGGCAGTCCATAAGAAAAGTGATATCACCAACTTTTGTGTTGCACGGTTGCTAGGTGAGATAAATGGTGCAAGTTCGAAGGAAATGAACCGCCTGTGTTTGCAAGGTGCACTGATGCAGTGCATCATGGATGCTCGTGTCAACTTGGAGTACACTGAGGAGTAGAGCGATAGATAAGCAGAATGTCGTAGGTCATATAATTCCTCGTTATTCCTCTCGTTTAAGTGCAAGTGAGTATGCATGATTAAAAGTGAGGGTGCAAGTGAGTCTGCCCGGTTATTAGTGAGGAGTGCAAGTGAGTCTGCGCTGCCAAGCAAGCACAAGTGGTTCTGTACTGGCGTTGTTGATGACTTGAATGGCATCTATATGCATACGTGAAAATGTACTGGGATTGCTTAAGAATCCAAGGTGTTTGTAATGAGCTTGTTCTGAAGATGCCAAGAAGCGTAGTTGAACTGAGGGGTGCATTATCATTCCACATGTGCGCTATCTCCGATGTAGTTTATTGGAGAGCATAGCATCTGTCTCCATTAGGAGATCCAGCATTAAACAGGCGTTGACTGGCAACAATGTAGGTAAATCCTATTAGTGGGGGAATTGTCCAACGTGCCGGCTATAAGACGGCTAATCCATAGGAAAACCATGTGTGGCGCTAATTTTGCTAGAATGAAGGGAGGACTGAGGTTTCGTGTGTCGCTGATTTACTGATGTTATGTCGGAATTTTATTTTTTTTAGGACCTCGTCATTATCAGTGCAAAGGGAGAGGGTGGAGGTGTCAGCATTTTCGCCAACTTGTAAACTTCACCTAACCTCTACCCTCCTCCCCATCTTGACCGCATCTAGCAGTGAACTGAGGGACCTTTCAGCGGGTGAAGATGTATACGTCTCTCTCTCTCTCTCTCTCTCTCTCTCTCTCTCTCTCTCTCTCTCTCTCTCTCTCTTGATGTTTTCCCTTTTTCTTGGTAGCCATCAGCATCAGCATTGCTTAACGCTGATTGGCTGGACAATTCCAGAAATCTTTCTTCTTCCACTTTTAAATCAGTTCCATAGAAGACATCGGACAGTGAAGTCCTGTCTTTTTTTTTTTTGTTTTTTTTTTTAAATTCCGTCGGGCCCAGCGAGCGCCGAGCGACGTAAAATAATCAACTTCTTCATTAAGGGTGGAAGAAGGCCCATATTAAAAATCGGTATTTCAGAAAACACCATTTATTGAAGACGGTAACCCCTTTCAGAGAAAGGAGACCAACGGAAGGAGCGTGTCAAAAAGAAAAATAACATGACCTTCGCTACCAGGAAATGAAAATTATTTCGGAAAAGAAACCTATCAGATATAGGAAGAATTATTTATGAGGATTCTGAAGAAAAGATAACCCCTTTCACAGAGAGCCAGGAAAAGAGAGAATAAGACCCCTCCCCCCACCTTTTTCAGAGAACTTTCTTTTAAACCTTTTGAAGGTTTTGTTTGTTAAAAAAAAAGAAAAGAGACAAAGAAGACAGGGAAAAAAAGAACTTTGAAAGAACTTCGCTATCTGCATGTTTTTCTTTTAAAAAAAACAAAGAGAAAAAACTTTTTATTGAAAAAAGAATATTTTAGAGCATGTGCTTTTATTTCAGCCTTTCTGTCAAGTAAGATTGGTGTTTTTATTTGTTTTTATTCCATGTTACAGGTTTTTAATACCTGAGCTTAGGAAAATATAAGCAACCATGACTAATTTCCTTAAATAAATTCGAATCATTTTAAATTCAATTTGGGTTTATATTTCATTTGCTCATTCTTTACTTTGCTTGTTTATTTTCCCCCCCTTTTTTTAATTTGTTACTTAAAAAGCGGATTTTGGAGACGACCGCCCAAAATTCCGTAAGTTATATTAGATGACTGGAAAAGAAATATTAGTTTTGTTCTTTTTTCTTTCTTTCAGAATTTGTTTGTTTCTTTTTTTTTTTTTTTTTTGTAACAATTTTTGACCCACTTTTCTTTTTTTTTTTTTTTTTTTTTTTTTTACAAAACTCATAATAAGAAATTTTATGAGAACCACAAGTAGTTTGTGGGGAGTGCCGAGGTCTAGTGTGATAGCAAAGCCCCGATGTGGTTAAGCTTGGTAAACTCATTGTGGATCCTTTGAGTATAAAATTGGGCCTCTACATGTGAGAATCAAAGAGTGGGATCATCTACCCCAAAACGGCAAGACCTTTACTCTCACAAGCATAGTTGAATTTCATAAAACAGTACCATTCTCCATTGTGTGCCGCGTGGATGTTCTAGTCCGCCATTATCATCTGGTAATTCCTCAATTACTGTCCGTATGCCACAGGAGTTATGATTTATTTAATTAATAAAATGTTTGCCGTCGCTATTGTATTAGTGATGTTATTTGAAATTTGCAGTCCGTATTCCGTCCGAAGTCCATCAGATTCCAAATTCACATTCAGAATCACCAATTTTATAATCGGTGAATTTATATAAAAGAAATAACATTTTCTGATGTGTTTGAAATATTACAATAAAGTGTTTACCCATAATGGTTTTCTCTTGGTGGAAAGGTTTCCATAATGAAAGGTTTGAGGAGAATAGCACGAGGGTTGAGATTACTGATATTTTTTATGATAAGAGTGCTGCACAAGGGCTTAAAGTCCATGTGGCTATTTTTGAGAGAAACAGTCCATAAATCAATATAAGCAAATATGTGTGTGTGTTTGTGTGTGTATTTGTGTATGTATTTGTGTGTGTATTTGTTTGTGTGTGTGCGTGCTTGTGTGTGTATGTGTGTGTGTATTTGTGTGTGTGTTTGTATCATAAGAGCAGTGGTTCGAGATAAGATTGTCTAAAAGAAGATTTTTTGACCTTTCCTAATAAAATATATTTAAAGAACACATCACCAAAGAACAATTTGAAATATTTATTTGTAGCAGGTCGGACTGCGAAAAAGGAAGAAGGAAGAGAAAGTTCTTTTTGAGGTCGTCGTTGGTCAGTCAGTACTGTGTCGTCCCCAGCTAATAGTAGTTGTCTCCAGTGGAGGCCGTTGATGCTAAAGCAAGATGTCCGGTGGACGGGGGATGAGAGAGGATAGGTGTTGCTTGACTGAAGGTCCAGTTCTGACTGCTTGATGTTCCCTCAAGACTTTAGGAAGCAGATGAATCAGTGTGCCCTGTTAGCTGATGGGTCAACCTGTGGCCAAAAAACTCACAGAGGGGGGGGCGTTGATTCATCAGAGAAAATAGTTCTCTGTAACTGCTACAATTTAAATCCTCACTCAATGTAGTAAATTTCCATGCTGGGTCCATGTCTGTTGCACGCATAAAATCATGACTGGTCTTTTTATGTCTCCTGCAGATGGAGTTTACTCGAACATGCCGAACTCGTGAAATCCAAGAGAAAAACTGATTTGATTTTGGCAGGTAAATCTTTGTATACAGGCTTTCTCGAATGTTCCAGCCTGTTTACTGTATTCATACATGAGTAAGCGTAACATAGTCCCTTTCTTTTTTATGCGTGCGGTGATTGCATCACAATGGGCATTTATTCTGGTTGGGCATAGTGATAGCTGCACCACCATTATTCCCAGGTAAGTATGTACAGGTACACACAGCACCCTAGAACCTTTATCGAGAAGGATGAAAGACCTAAAAGCTACATAATAGAATTGCCAAATGGAATTAGACTCAAGCGAAATCGCACTCATGTGCATGCCATAACCAATTCCGGTTACAAAAAAGATTCATGTTGATATTCTTAAACCTGACACCATACAAGACAAAATAAGATCAAGGAAGATTGATGTTGGAGATGAACTCATTAAACCCAACATCACCTGAACTACGCTGGACAAAAAGAAACATTGCCTACTTCAAACTAAATTAGGCAGAATTATAAGAACATCCTCACAGTATAAAGATTGATTTTAGCTCATAGACTAAAACACAATCACATGCTATAAATCTAAGACAGACAACAAATATACACATACAACTAAACGGGGGGAGGGTATGTTATAGTACTGCCGATACTATTTGCCTTGGGACTGAATGTAATCCTTACTGGCTTCGCATTATCTCTTGAATAATGTTCGCTTTATCATTTAGCTCTGATTTCTTAATTAAAAACCAACAACCATCACTTCAGGAGTTATTGTTTTTTGTTTGATTTTCGATTTTTTTTTTTTCAGTTGTTAAAGATACAACATCACACAAATTATGAAAGTCACCTGTATTTTTATTAGAACCTGTGGCAACGATACAAATTCTGAAAATGGAAAGACTTTACATGGTATAAAAAATTTGAAAAGCTATGCAGGTTGCTAGGCAATTAAATTTTCTTGTGTTTGTTAAAATTATTATGATTACATATATATATATATATATAACTACTTCATTTAATCACATAAATTAATATACGAAAGCATAATTTTATGCATAAACTTTAAGTATTTACTTCAACAGTGCTCAATGCATAAGTAGAGCTAGGTAGTAAGTAATAAAAAATATATATGGCAATATATATATATATATATATATATATATATATATATATATGTATATATTATATATGTGTGTGTGTGCGTGTGTGTGATAATTAATAATTTAAAAAGGAATTATATATATATGTATTTCATTCCTTTTTACATTAATAATTATAGCACACCTCATAGTGACCGTGATTTTGTGACTTTTCTAAAGAAAAAGATGCAAAAATCGTTGACATGTGTGATGTCATTTGTAAGTAACAAGTTGAATCCAATGAAACCTTTTAATTTAAAAGAAAAAAATTATGGAAATGTGCTAAGAGTCAAGTAAGGAAATCAATTCGATTCTTAAATTAGTTTAAAAAAATAAAATAGTTTCTTGAAGTTGAAAATATGTTTAAAGTGAATGAGATGATTCTGGTGCTAAATTCAAACATAGAAATACATAAAATGAATGACACGTTTGCGATTGAAAAATAATGAATGAATGAAAGAAGTACAAAGACAATTCACACAAATATTCATCGAAATTTATTCATAAGTTCTGTTTAAAAAACATTAAAAAAAACTGGAGTCTCTTTGATGGAAAGAAAAGATTATTCAGTAAAATCAGAACATTTGAAGTTTGTAGAGTTAGGTCCAGCCTCTCAGGTTTTGCCTTACTACCATTTGTGAAGGGATTGGTTATTGCTAATCGTCCGACGCGTTCTTACTGGAGCATGCTAATAAGCTACCTGCGCATCTTCCACTAGCAAGAATGCTCTTTCACTTTTCCAATCTCCCTTTCCCGAACCTTGTGTCACGTCTTCCTGTCATGGGGGAGAGATGAAGTCTTGATGCATCTGTATTCATCTGCAGCAGTTGCATGGTAGATCTATTTTATTTATATCTATTGCAATATGTTTGATTCATAATGGAGTAGGCTCCCTCAAAATTGGAAGATTCTATTTATAAACGCTGCTGATAGGTGCTGACGAATCAAATTAATCCACCTTCTGCTATCAACCAATCAAAAACTAGAATTGCTCTATAAAAATTAAATCTTTTTAGCATTCCAGCACATAATTTTTTCGTGTCAACACGAAGAGATTCTTTTGCTCTTTTGCTGCAAAATTATAAAGTTCAGAACCTGTACAGAACAGCTACCCACCGAATAACTAACCATCGGAAAATCCTCTGAAATTAAACATGACTTCCAATTCAAGGTATGCACATGTTGTAAGTATTAGAGTCTCTTGGTTGATTTTATTAACTTGAAATGAAAATAATTAAATAATGTACAATGACTAATTAGACTGAGCCCGAATACAAATACATTTATTAAATATACAAATGAATGCAAAGGACATTACAGTGATAAAACAATACAAATATTTATTAATTTACTATTTGAGTGGAATCTCTATCTTAAACGAGACGAAGATATTCTGTCAATGCTGGAATTCACTCAGCATGGGGAACAAGTGTCATCTATGTGAGTTAGGGTGTTTTTTCTCACTCTCATGAATTGCCCCTACCATACAAGGTAAGATGCCATTTATCTTACAATGAAGTGTTACTGAGCTCAAGGGCTGCAGTATGGAATTGTCATACAGCCTCAATTTTGTGTGAGAAGGCTGTAGTTGTGCTTTTGTGAAGTCGGCAAGGGCCAGGATACTGCAGCTTGCTCCTGTGTCAATCTGCACGTGGTCCTTGTGCTGTCTCCTGGGATGGATAGACAAAGCAGGATAGCATCACCCTGCACCATCCCATAGGGATTTTGACTCATCTTGAGGGAAGCATGCTTTCAGGTCCTCCTCTCCGAGTTTTAGTGCCAAACAGAAAGTTGCCCATCAGTATCCTAGTTACCTTTGTTTTTCATTATTTTTCTACGATATCACTCCCCCTCCCGAAACAAATATGGAGTGTCTGAAAAGTTACATCAATTTATTTTACATTTATACAAAAAATATTCTTAAATATTCGTCAAAGTGTTGACATCAATGGAAAGTTCCTCCATGATGGGATCAATTCCATGTGACAAGACATCCGCTGGGATGTTGTCTGTTCCTTTGACATGCTGGATGCCAGCTGTAAACTGGAAGATGTAGTCTATCTGGCGAATTTCTTGGTACATTCTGTCTTGGGTGCAAAGCAACTTTATAGAGGCATATGGTTTGTAAGTATGTGAAACTGCTGAGCTTTCAGGGATTGGCGAAAATGGCATATTGTGGAGAATGCAGTTAGCAACTTTCTGGAAGACACACTGTAACATGTATTTTCCTCAGTTAATTTTCTGGAGAAGGAAATATGTTTTCAATTCATGTCACATTTTTGTTGCAGAATAAATCCAATAGAGTTACAGGTGCATCTACTGCCAGGCACAGTTCAGAGTCAGGTTGAATGTGAGCTTGATGGTTTCCTTGTATGCAGACCTTACCTCGTTGAACACTGTTTTTGCTTATGCAAATAATAAAATGTCAGTTCTTCACATTCACCAATGGCAAAAGTACTTGGGCATAGTGAGGTAAGAACTTACGGTAAAAATTTAGTAAGAATTGATGTAAATGTCTCATTATAACAGGAATAGCGAAATTTTGAATGGACATAACTGTCTCCAACGATGGGAAAATTTCCTTCTCTGAAATATTATGTCTCCCAAAAATATGACCTTGGATTAATCAAAAACACACATCAATGGGTTTTAAACTACACCATACTGTATCAAGCGGTCAAATACTTTCTGCACATGGTGAACGTGCTTCTCTCTATTTTGGCTAGCAATATAAACATTATCTATATATGTGCAGATGGATGGCAGGTTGCACAAAACCTGGTCTTTAAATCACTGGTATATTTGTGCTGCATTCTGCCATTCAAAATGGACTCTCAAGAATTCAAGCATTCCAAATGGCTTGATAATAGCTATTTTCTGAATATGTTTGAGCTCCACAGGTATTTGGTGACATGCATAACCCAAGTCTAACTTGGTAAAACAAAAAACTATTATTTTAAGCCACTGTGGTTATATCATAGATATATAGCATGGGGTAGCTATTAGGTTTGGTAAGAGTGTTCAGAGCTCTGTAGTCTCCAGATGCAGGCCTTTGTTAAGTCTTTTGCTGACTAAATGAAGAAGTGTGGTCCATTTGCTTTATGGAGTGCAAACTATGCCTAAATTCATTTGTTTAATATCTGCATTAGTAGCTTTCATCTCATTGGGTGCTAAATGCCTAGCTTTATTATGGACGGGTGTGACTTTTGTTTCTATATGATGTGCTATATATATAGATAGAGAGTGTGGCAAAACTTAGTTACGAAATGAGGGAACAGAAATTGAAGAATATTCCTTCAAAACTCCCAGTAAAGTATTATCCTGATTTGCATGTGCTACTTCTCGACATAATTGAGTAGCAACCTTTACGACACAACATACTTTAAATTCTGTGTCTGGATCTCTTTAACACTAGCCTATTTTGCAGTGTGTTCAGTCAGCATTTTGATACACAGATTGCATACTGTTACATGTGCACTGAACACTTACTGTAGCAGTCACAAATAAAATAAAGATCTATTTTTTCTTGCATATCAATGCTCATACAAAATGATTTGGCCACACACTAACCAATTAGCTGGCGCATTGATTTCATTTGTCCCTCAGGAACTTCTTTATCCCCATTGAAAATCATGGGCAATCAGCAGAGAGTACTCAGCAACTATTGAAAAAAGCCCCCTGCTTTTCTCTCTCCTGTCCCCATTCAGTCCAAACCTCTACAAAGATAAACTAGCATCCTTTCTTTCCTCTCATTATCATCATGGTAAAAAGGAACGAGAACAAACTCAAGACCAACTGGAATCATATTACTTTTATGCCTGCTAATCCAGTAACTCAACTTACATGTTTGCATTGCTGTATTCGTGTTCCAGTAAAATGTTTGTGTTTTCCTATAAACTTTGGTGACTCTGTTCCTAAACAAATCAGATATGTACAGACAGGGCGACTGGTTCAACAAAATGGCTGTTTTCTGCCTCGGTACTCTTAACAACAATCTGATTATGAAATGTTGAAGAGGGTTTTCTCATTTTACATCCAATACGGACAGACAAACTCTTAACAGACAGACTCTTAACAGACAGCATAACTCTACAAAAACAACTTTTCTCATTCTTTTTTTTCTGAGAAATATTTAAGTCATTTCAAATAACACTATTCTTGTATTTTTTTTTTTTTGTTTGAAAGGATCTCGGCGGTCGGTCAGTAGCCAATTAGTACATAATTTAAGGTAAGGTTAAGTTTAAAACTTATGGTTACACTATTCCTTACTATGCCCTAAAAATCGTGTCTGCATTCTCTGATTAGGGCGTACGAGCAGTTAGCAATAAACTAACTGCCTCAGAGAGGAGACAAAGCCTGGGAAGATGGACAGCTTAGAATTACTCAGGACCAATACCTCAGCCAGACAGATAGCAAGCCACCAAAATGGCAATGTAGTTTCTGTTTGCCTTATCAAGAAGAGACCACTGACTGGTATATTCCAGCCAAGATTTTCTACACAACTAAACATGCAGAGAGACCACCTACTGGAATTATATTAACTTTATGCCTGTTGACGGAGTAAAGTAACTTCACATGCTGTATTCTTGTTCCAGTTAAATATGATGAGCGTTCCAAAAGTAATGCCTCCTATTTTTATTCCACCTGAATTGATCAGAGAGGATTGAAAATTGCATTATGATAACTGAATTCATGCATTTGTAACCTGAATGTTGCATCCCTCTGTTGCAAATATTTACAGTGTGAGATAAGAAAGCAACCCCTGTCATTAATGTGCATCAGAAGCAGAGATGCGTGATTGACTTCCTGGCAAAAGTGCATTCAGAATGGTGGTGACTATGTAGAAAAATTAATTATGGAGCACAGCAAGTCGATTGTTTTAATGGGACCACTCCCATCTTTATAACTCTTCAACATTTTGAGTTTGAAAAAATCGTCTTTACTTTTGGAATGACTTTCATATGATAAAGTGTACTTCTACATAATTAAAACTAAATTTTGGAAATCGTAAAACTGAATTTAACATGAAAATAATGCTATCTACGTATTCCTCCTATTTTTAAGATGATTATATCCAAAAATTATGAAAACCATTAAGGTAGAAAATTAGTTATTAAAGAAAATAAAAATAGAATTTGAGGAAGACGATCGTATTTAATTATGTAAGACACAGAAGAGTTCAAAAGGGAGGCAATTTTCAGTTTCGATTTAAACAAGATGGACGCAATTTTTCACCTGCTAACACAAAGTTGTTGTTTTTTTAATAATTCAGTAATATTCATGTAATTTGGCTGCATAATTTGGAAGCTAACATTGTAATTTATTAGAATTGACAACAAATTAGTAGAAACCATTGGGTTTTTTTTTAAATCTGAAAACGCCATTTATTGATTACAAAATTTCGTTCTGATAGTGTAGAAACACCGTTTTTTTTTCTTTAGACTAAATTAGCCTGCGTGCCCGGCGTTGCCCGGGTGTTTGTAGGTGTGTGTTGGGAAAAAGAAGTGGTAGTAGGCAGGCAGGCTTGAACTCGTGACACAAAAGTGGAAAAGAAAGTGGCGGTGCTTGTAAGAGCGTTAGTTAAGCAAAAGAAAGGAAAATTGCGATCGCAAAAAAAAAAAAAAAATTAAAGTAGTAGGCAGGCTGGAACCTGTATCACAAAGGAAAAGAAAGTGAAAAAAAAAATGCAACGCTACTGCACTCATCGCCAAACCAGAAGTGACATAGGTTTAAATTAAGACTAGACAATCAAAAAGAGGCAATGACTTTTGAAAATATTGTCGAAAAAACCGACCCCTCCATGTTGAAATGTGCTCAGTTCAGGGTGAAGGAATTTATGTTTTTGACCAATTTTTTTTATATTTGTCATTGCAAGTGTCGAGCTTCAAAATGATACCAATTTTGTGAAAATCCGCTGGTTTTGTCGAAAGTTTTAGGCAGGCATACAAACATACATACATACATACATTCATACAGACATTTAAACAGACAGGTGAGATTTATATTATAGATAATTTAACTTTTTTTTTTTTAAATATATTTCTTTTCATGCATTTCTAAAACAATTGTATAAGTTCTAATTTTTTACTTTTCTTTCATTTTCTTTTGTAAAAACAAGTAAGATTTTCAATTTACCTATAATCTAAAAATGCTTATGTATCTGCATAATTATAAAACCGGACCGTCCGCCCTTGCTTAAATCGTGTCTACCAAACACACGGTAATATATATTTTATATGTATCTCTGTATTTCTTATCTGCTCTTTCCTCTATTCCCCACCTTTTTGTTTACTTTTTTTCTTGTTTTGTATCTTTCCTTTATTTCCTTTTCTTTCTTTTTTAATGATTGCCATCATTTTTCAACTATCTTCCTCATTAATTTTAGTTTTGGTTTCAATGCAAGCCGATGTCAATCAAATCATATTTTTTCACTTTTGGAATCATGACTATATATTGGGTACAATATAATATTAAATAATCGATAGAGAATTGACTCTATAATAAATACAAAATCAGCATAAATTATAATATCAACAAAGGACACTCCTACTAGTTTTTTTTAATAAATCTTAACTACTTATGAGACCGCAGATCAGACATTGTCTCCAGATTCTTTCTTTGCTTTGCAGTATTTCCTCACTTCCTTCTCAAGTCTATGTGGTTGTCTATATGTGTGTATGTTCACCTTCCCTTTAATAGTTGCATACATTATTTTCTTTGAGTATAAACCTTCGCTATCTGACAGGAATGAGATTGTTTTATAATGAATTTAGGTAAAAATGACACAAGTGGATAGGCTGGAAACAGTAGCAGATGGAGAAAAAATATAGATGAAAATTTCACAAGGAATTTATCAAAGCTACGATGCACTTCATCAAGAGAAAGCAATAAAAAGAAAATTAAAAGTAAAAATGTGGATCTTAATCATAACTCTACTTCCCCCCCCTCAAATTTCGCCCCTAGGTTTATTTATTATACTTATCCCATACAGTGCACCAACATAAACGTTTCACTTAAAGACCTCGAATTCGATAGAAGACGGCGGGTGGGGATCAAGTGTTTAGTACCTAAGAGAACAAACACATCGGAATTTATGAAGTCATACGAATTCTATAAACGCTGAAAAAAAAGACCCATGAAGTTTTAGAGTCGGTTTCTCACTGAGAGCAGAGCCATCCATAAGGATCACAGGAAGAAAGGGCAATAGCTGAGCTTTAACAAACCATTCCTTACACGAATCCATAACTGAACCAAGATCAACTTTTAGATCAAATGTGTATTTCAACTGATCTGAGAAAGATGGTTGGTTGCTTGTTTTTCTTTTACAGCATATCAACCCTTTTCGGGTTATTTAATGCCGAATCCAAAGATTTTAAAGAAAATCTTTTTTAATAGAATATATTTGTTGTTTTCACATTGGTTTCTATTTAACCCATAGTTGGGACCCTAACAGGTACTACCACTCCAGGTCAGAGTGGACCTGGGAGCAATGGTAATTAAAGGGTGGCTCCACACTCCCCAAAGCCCACAAGCTGGGGCCTCACCACTGGATATAGTTTAAGGTCATATCCAGGGGGGCAGTCGGAGTATTCTAATGCCCCACCGACAGGGCCTGAGAAAGATGGATGAGAAGCAATACCAGAATAGAAGGTGGTGTCATCAGCATAAATGTTAATTTTCTGAATTGCCAAAATAATGTTTCATATCGAAGCATCTTGTTCACATCACAAAATTACATGTAAATATATGAGTTGAGTGACTATACTTTCCCCTGAAGATTTGAAGGTGATGATGATGAATATCTCGTAGCAATCTGATTTTTCCAGTCCGCCATGTTGGATTAAGATGCACACCTGTTGATCTGAAAATAACTCACTACACCTGTTCTTGTGGTTCACATTTTCTGGAAAATCAAAATGGTTGTTTTAAAGAAGAGGAAACATTTATATCCACTGAAATAAAATAAAAAGAATATAGGTTGACTGATTTATTGTCATTTTCTCACTTAATTATGAGAGGCCAAACATGTCATCCCCCTCAATTTGTGATATCAGTTGAACTGAATATAATCATACAACTCTGTGCATTAGAATACTTTATTTCGATATTTATTTCATATATTACCTATTTATACTTGTCTTTCTTTTTTCTTTTTTTTTTACAAGGAGTTCGCCACTTATCAAGGCCCAATGGCCACTCAGGGATAAGGGTTATTGTGTGTACAGTAATCAAAGGGATAGTGTAGCAATAGTATTGGAGAATTGGTAATGTGTCATTATTTGGGGGGGGGCGGTTCATCAGGAATTTGTTTGTGTTGGACTTGAAGACATCCAGGTTGAAGTTGGGAGGGAAACAGGCAAGCGGAACAGAGTTCCACAGGCGTGCAGTTCTAAGAAAGAAAGATTTGATTTTATTACATACTAAACTACTAGTGACCCGTTGAGTCAGTATTTTCTTGATTTAACATTGGCTGACAGTCATGTTTTTGCAAGAAATCATTTACATGAAAATTGTTTCCTTTGGTAACTTTTGAAAAATATAAGTATATTTGTAAGAGCATACATTTTCACATAAATCTAAATTAGCAAGCTTATAAAATCCAGCTTTATTAGAAATAATACTACTCATGACTTGCTAATCTTTGTTCAAAGTTGCCAAAAGCCGTTTCTGCTGTGTTCAAACAGGCAAAAAATGTTAACAGTTTTTGGAAACTACCATTAATAATGAGTAAAGTCGTTCTGTTTCTTTTCCATATTACAATGTCTGCCCACCTGTATGGTTTCATCGTAGAACACTGTCACATTTCCATTTGATGTAATTGTTGAAAATTGATGTTCCCAGATGTTAGAAGATCTGTGATGCTGCATTTTTATGTGGAAATCATGAACATCAATATTAAACAGAATCACTTTTTTTCTCCATCGTTGACTTGTAAGTTTTTAAAATGGATATTCATATGAATATTTAGCAACACAGTTGTTGTTCCCTTTTTTTTTAATCTTACTTCAGTTAGTTGTAAGAGATCAAGGGAGCTAACTCCTCCTGGAGCTAACATTTGGTTTCATTATGATTTGAATTTATATCCGAGGGCTCTTTTTAGAATGAACATTTCCTTTTGACTGCTATGTGTATTTGGCTCCAGTTTGGTCTACCTAGAATTGTTTCCAAGTATTTCTTTAGATTTTTTTATGGATGCAAATTGTTCAATCACAACCAGAATAATATTTCTTTCTTTCAGAAACCATATGGTGTTTAAATTATTCTTCAAGCATTGATATTTTGTTATTTTTATCTGTTCTTCTCTATTAAGTCCATTTGGAATAGTTCTTCTCTATTAAGTCATTTGGAATAGTGACATTGATAATGGCCACAGTTGTTTCAGGTTGTCACGATATCTGACTTGATGGCCTTGTCTTTTATGTACCTGCCTGCCTGTATGTCTTTGTCAGAGACCTGTCACCTTTCCATTTGATGTTATTGGCAATGGTTCATGTTCCCAAATGTTTGACGATCTATCAAGCTTCATCTCTCCACAGATCTTCCAATGAAGGTAGTTACATCCTTTGCTGTGTCAGACACTGTAAAGGACATCTGTCAATATTGTTTGGCATCTAGATATTAGATGGCTTGAATTCTCAATTACAGCATACCAAAACCTGCACTAGCCATTTGTTTGTAGGTCAGACATCTTTTTTTCTTAATTCACCTGTGAATAAACCTTATCTTGTCCAGTTATAAGTTTTGTCTCATCATGTCTCTCCTGTATGGATTTGTTTGGCTTTATTAAGGCCATAGTCATTTCGAACAGTGGCATTAATAATGAGTGCAGTCCTTTCAGATTTGTTTCATATGACAATGTCTGGCATGATAGTGTTGATGGTGTCTGCCTGCCTATACATCCATCTTTCATTTTCATTTTACTTTAGTTGAATTCTCAGAAATCAAAGGGCCCCGTTCCTGGTAATAACACTTGATCTATACATGAGATACATAGATATTCAAATATTTGATTAATGTTCTCTCTTACTCTTCAAACACCGAGTTTGTAAAGAAGTTGAGAACATAATTGTCCTCTCTATAATTGATGTTTTAGATGTTATCATCTACCTTTCTACTGATCTGTTGGTGTTACTGGCTCCCAGGACAAGAATTCATCTAGTCTGGTGGAATATCTAGCTTTGTGCTGTTACTTAAGGAAACATCACTTGTAGAAGCTTCACCATTCCTGGTAAAAGCCAATATGAGTTAGCCATACCGAGGAGGTCTGATTTGAGTGGTGAATAGTGTGATTTTGAATATTTAAAAAAAAAAAAATTTCTTATCAGTTTGTTCAAGATGGGGATGGAGCATCCTACCAGATTCACTCATTAACTCAGATATTCCAACTGAGAAATCTTTTTAAGATTCTGTCAGTTCCGTTAAGTGCATTTTTTTAAAAATCGCTCTTGCACTTGGTTTACCGGGTATATTTGCCAGGTAGTTTTTGAAATTCTTTTTCATGAATTCAGTTGCTTCTATAATAACTGGAATGATAAAGATCTTAAGATTCCAGTTTTTTTCATTGATATTTCGTTATCTTTTTTCCTTTCAGCTTTGTTTAATCTAGCTTCATAGGGATCACTAACTTCCACAAAGGTTGCTTTTTTCTCCTTCTTGTCCCATTGCACTATGTCAGGTTTTATGGTTCTGTTTTCTACGTACATAGCTGTAGGAATTGAATAGTCATAGTTGATAGTGTATGACATTTCTGACTTCTTTCTGTTATGTTTCAGGATTTGCTGCTGCATTCGCTATTCACCTTTTACAGATCGTCCTCTCCACTGATTCTTTTCATGTCATACATAAGACCTTGGCATTTTGTTATCTTTTCCCTTTCAGCTCTTTTTAACCCAGCATCATTGGGATACTGACTTCTACTAAGGTTGCTTCTTTTATCTTCACTTTTGTTTTATTTTACTTCAGTTGAAGTTCTCAGACATCAAGGGGCCCACGACCTGAGGCTAACACTAGAAGTCTATATGAGATACATAGATATTCGAATGTTCCATTAAAGTTCTTTATCTCTCAAGCACTGAGTTAGTAAAGAAATTGAGAACATAATTTTCCTCTCCCCAATTAACCATTTTTATACGTTGTAGTATATCTTTCATTTTGGTCTCTTGGTCTTACTGGATTCCAGAACAAGAATTTATCTAGTCTGGTGGAGTATCCAGCTTCGTGCTATTACTTGAGGTAATATCACTTGGAGAAGGTGCACCATTCCTCGGAAAAGCTGTGGGGTAGCCGTAGTGAGGAGATCTTATTTGGGCAGCGAATACTATGTGATTTTGAATATTTGGTCAGGGTTTACTTCTATGGAAAAGTATCCTCATGCCAGATTGTTCTGACAAACCCCTGTACAAAGAGACCTTAGACACTCGAGGATAGTGTCTAGTAGGCATTCAAGTTATCCTGTATGGATTTGTTTGTGTCTCTTTAAAGAAGATTTTGTTGTAAATGCTGAGCCACACACTTCACAAGAATATGGTTTCTCTCCAGTGTGGATTTGTATGTGCCTCTTTAAGTCAAATTTTGTCGCAAAAGATGAGATGCACACTTCGCAAGAATAAGGTTTCTTTCCAGTGTGTATTAATATGTGAGCCTTTAACTTGTCTTTCCTTTTAAACGAAGACGTGCACATGTCACAAGAGTACGGTTTCTCTCCAGTGTGAATTTGTATATGAGCCTTTAAATTATTTTGTGTTGTAAATGACGACTTGCATACTTCGCACTTATAAGGTTTTTCTCCAGTATGCACGTGCATGTGCCTTTTTAAGTTTGGCTTCGTTGTAAATGATGCACCGCACGCATCACATGAATAAGGTCTTTCCCCAGTGTGAATCTGCACATGTACCTGCAGATGATCTTGCCTTGTGAATGTTGAGCGACACACTTCACAGGAATAAGATTTCTCCCCAGTGTGTGTGCGCACATGCGTCTTTAAGTTGGATTTTCTTATGAAAGATGTGCCACACACGTCACAACGATAAGTCTTCTCACCAGTGTGTGTGCGCACATGTATTTTTAGACTAAACTTTCTTGTAAATGTTGAACCACATACTTCACAGCTATAAGGTTTCTCTCCAGTATGTGAACGTGCATGTATCTTTAAGCTAGATTTTCTTGTAAATGATGAGCCACAAGACTCACAACTATAAGTTTTGGCTCCACCGTGTTTTTGCATATTTTCTTATGTACTGAATTTTGTTACAGATGCTGTGTCATAAATTGCAAGAGTTTTCCTGCGTACTTTTCTTGTAATTAAATGTTTCTTTTATGATCAAATGTTTTTTCCTGTAATCGAATGTTTCTTGTTTTAAAATGATTTTTCTTGTAATCAAATGTTTTCTGTAATCAAATGTTTCTCTTGCAATCAAACATTGTTTAAGTTTTTGTTTATCAAAATTCTATGCAAAACAAAGAAACAAGGCTGCTTTACCTGTGAATAAAAGAAATAATCGTTTAATTCTTTACTTAAAATATTTAAGTAAAAATTTGCAATAAAATGTTTTTCTTTATTGTTTTTCTTTTTCTGGACTGATTTGTTGTCGATTAAACTCAGGTAAAGATGCTTTCTATCTTCTGTGTGGAAACTTGCATTTTATCACAATTCTTCCTTTTACCTGTGAATAAATAAAAGATTTTATTTAACAATTCATACATTGATAAATATGCAAAGCAGATGTACATTAAAACCAAACTTTTTACATTGTTGAAAAGAAGTCATTTATATGGCATGATTAGAGCTAGATTTTGATTATTAGTATTAATTTTGTTTATGCCTCAACCTAAACGTAGATTCCATGAACAAAGCTTCTTTCTTAGAACTGCACACCTGTGGAACTCTCTTCCGTTAGTCTGATTTCTAACTGACTACAATTTGGTTGTCTTCAAGTTCAACGTAAAAAAATTCTTGATAGATCGTCCCATTAAATAATCAAATTTACCAAATTTCTACGACTAAGGATTACTAAGAAATTATCCCATTGACTACTGTACACTCAAAAACCCTTATTCTCGAGTAGCTTCTGGGCCTTGATAAATGCTGATTCCTTTATATAAAAAAAGTGCTACGACTGTTGCGTTCCCTACATTCTGTTTTGTTCTCCATACAAATACCTTTTTTCTAACCCATATCCCTGTCCCTGTCAACCTTAGCAATCCATCATGGCCACAACACTTTACTTTTTTGCTATATGTGCAAAGCGTGAAAGGATTAGTCTAGGAAGAAAATTAGAAACTGATACAATTGATTTATATATTAACTACGTTTTTTTGTAAATAAAAATCAAGAATTACAGTTGAAAAAGATGACATGTTTTTTGTTTTGTTATAATGAAAGCAAGAAACAACGTCACACTTATTTTTGTCTTGACAAAAATTGTTTAAAATAACCACAGAATAAATATTAGTAAATGAATTTTTAATGAATAAATGTTTATGACTTTATAGAAATTTAACTTCACAGATTTTTTTCTGAATTACTTTTAAGCCGAAAATAGAGACTCTCAGGTGTTATGCTCTTTTACTAAAACTACTGGTTAAGGATAATTGTGATACTTTACAAAGGCTTTTCTGTTTAAGATGCTGTTATTGTAAAGAAGCATCTTTTTTTATATATAGAATTTTAAATCGAAATATTTGTTTTTCTTAATGTCATGCAGAATTTTCTTTTTATATTTGAATTATCTTTAATCTTTCATCTTTGGAATTAAAACAATATTTTGAAAAGGAAACCAAATCTTATGCAACTTTTGATTATTTTTTTTATTTAGGTACCGGCAAAAATGGGGGAATAAAGATAGGGGGACATAGTTTTGAAAGTCGGTTTATCAAACAATTTTTTAAGTTTCCAACTACTTTTTTTATTGTATTTGAAAGATTAAAGCTTAAAGTTAATTTCTAAAAGGGAAAAACATATTTGTACATGTGAAAAAAAAAGTTATAATGAAAAACGTTTTTAGAGCAACATTCAGAAGCTGAAAAATTCAGCTAAATTTTGAAATTAAATAAATTCATTGTAAAAATCCTTTGAAAGATAAATATTAGTTTCCTGGGTTTATTTCAAAGATAATTAGTAAAGTTCTAAGATATTAAATCAAATAAGAAACACCTTGTTTGTACAAAAAAAAGCTTAATTGGCTCCAAAAAGTGAGAGATTTTGGCTTTGCATTAACCAAAACAAAACTAACTCGTCTAAGAATGAATTCTACCAAAGCCCAAAAAGTCATAAAATCAAAAGGCTGCTTGAAAATTACGTCAGGTAGTTGGAGAAAGGTAGGGAGCACTGTTATTCTTTTTTCTCCCTAGCCATGCATCCGTACATTTCTATCATGAACGTTTGTATAATTTTAACTATTTTTTATTTTATTATTTTCTGTGTTTCTGCTTTTAAGTTAATTTTATTTTTATTTTTTCAAGATTATATAAAAATTATGTTATGCCAAAAGTTAAATGTTCATTGAAGTAAGGAAAATATCAGAATCTGACATATAAAAATCATGCATATCATGTAATCTAAAAAAAAAAAGTTGCAATATTTTTTGCAATTATAAATATTTTGTATGAAAATATTAAATAAACAATACTTAATTCAATGAGAACATCGGTAGTTCGAGAATCTGTGTGTGTGTGTGTGTGTGTGTGTGTGTGTGTGTGTGTGTGTGTGTGTGTGTGTGTGTGTTATATCGACTTCATTAATACAGATTTTAGGGCCTTTTTTTTGGAATTTTCCTGAAAAAAAATTGTTTTTTTGTAATGTTTCTGAAAAAATTAATTTTTCTTTTTTATTGTTACAATTAACGATGCTTTATTTTCATAAAAAAAGCAAAAGTGAATTCATTCATTTTTTTTTACTGCTGAAAACCATAACTTTAGTAAAGGTATTTTTATTTAAGCAGAATAATAAATTTCCACTAAGATTTAAATAAAATAATGGGTTCATTATATTCCATGAGCATTATTTGATAAATACTGCAGTTTTCATTAAAATTGGTTAATTTCCTGATTTTTTGTGAATTTTTAAGTAAAGGGAGGAGTAAAAACGTTTATACATTTTGAGCATCGGCATTCATTTTGCACGTACCTATCTTTATTATCAGGTGTCAATTTTTTTATGTGCTAAGCAACGCACGTGACATATTTTAAAACAGACTTTCACCTTCCAAATGACCGAAAAAAATGTTTTTCGTAGAAAAAATGTGTTTTCACAAAAAATCTGTACACAATCGTAATACGGAAAAACAAAAACAAAAAAAAAAAACGAAATAAAATTTGCAAAATAAAATCGTTTTTAAAAACTTTGAAATATTAAAACAAAATCAAATTCTGGCTTAAATAAAATTAGAAAAAAAACATTTTTTTAAAATAATCAGGACGATATTTTTTTAATAATTGTAATTCTGTTTTAATCGAGAAAAATCTACATAAAATAATGTAATTTGATATTCGTAAAACTTATCCAGGTAGGTAGAACGGTAACTTATCTTGCCTTTGGTAACATTTATTTGTTGCGTATTTAGTTGTTCACCCTTTTTGCTTAGTCAGCTATTCTGTAAAATTATAAGAGTGTTTATTAAGGCAAGAAAGCTGATACTTTCGGATTTTATCGTTTTAAAATGAGCGGTGAAAAATGAAAACAATTTGGTTTAGATTAGAATTTTTCTGTAAAAAAAAAAAAATATTATCCTGTAAAAATGCAAATATAACAACTAACCTAGGAGAAGGAAAGTTTCGAAATATTACCATTTCTTTAACTTGTATTTCTGTTAACTTATAAAACTTCTTGCGGTAACTGTGGTGGCATGTTTTCGGTAGAGGTTACTCAACTCTCCTATTTGGTGAGTCATAAAAATATGACACGGTGTTTGAGATTTTGTCCCGTTTTCCGTACGAAAGACGAATTTTATTTATAATGTTCTGTCCGTTTATCGTTGAGTTAAAATTTATAATCGGCAGTCAACGGACGTCAGACATTATAATGCAATTAAGAAATATGTGTAGAAGCGAAAAAATAGTTTTATATTGTTTCTTCTTTTTATTATTGTTTTTCGAAAAAGTTGTCAAAAAAACAAATATATAACAAATAAATGTTATCAAAGGCAAGATAAGTTAATTTTCTACCTAACTGGATAATTTTTTAGTGTTTTTATTTAATGTAACATGTTTAATCAGCTCGTAAAACAAAGTGTTTATCGATGCAGTGGAAAATTAAAAATGGCGCTCGCTCGACTGCCCGACTCTCTCTTGAACACGGTAAGTTTGAGAAAAAGAGTTAAAAATAAAAAAAAACTATACAAAATACTGTTAAAAACCCACCGAATATATGTCAGCCTATGTAACGGTAACATATATTGAGCGAGTTTCTAAAAGTATTTTATATAATTTTTTTTATTTTTAACTTTTTTTCCTAAACTTACCGGGTTCAAGAGAGCGGGTGCCATTTTAAATTTTCCAATACATCGGTAAACACTGTATGTTTTTCGAGCTGAATAAACATTTTACATTAAATAAAAATACTAAAAAGTGTCCATTTAGGTAGAAAATTAACTTATCTTGCCTTTGATAACATTTATTTGTTATATATTTGTTTTTTACAACTTTTTTGAATCTATACAAGCCTAAAATCTGGGTACTTGTTACAGTCGACGGGTCGATTTTTAAAAATATATTGTTTTAAGCAAAATCAATAATTATTACTTAATTGCCATATTGAAAATAGTAAGATAACCAAAAATTACGAACATTCATCGATTAGAACAACTACTATTGTGTTTTTAGTTAAAAAAAATTGAAGTCTCTCACTATAAGGTTAAAAGAGCATGTCAGCCATTATACTTTTCCTCTGCGCATTCTCCTGTTTATAACCGTTAAAACTAAATAATTTGATACGTTCCTTGATTTTTTTTTTCAGATTTCTCTAAATAAATATATTTTTAAAATATCTAAATATTTTGCAAAAATAAATAAATAAAAATTGATAAAAAAAAAGTTTAAGAATTCAAAACAACATTTAGCGACACATTCATTGTTTTTTGCATGTTTCTTCTGTGAATAAATATATTTTTGAAATATCTAAATAGTTTGCCAAAAATAAGAAAGAACGAATTCTCAGGTAGGGTGTTATTTGTCATATATATATCGGTGGTTGGAGAGGCGCCTTGTAATTGTTAAAGAGAGTAGCTTAGTCTTAGTAGCATTAAATGTTACCATCCATTTATGGCCCCATTCCACTACGGTCTGGAAGTCATTTTCTAACGATTCTACCATTGTCTTCGATTTGTGTACATCTGTTCTTCCCTCATGCATGTTATAGAGCATTGTATTATCAGAAAATATACCCATCTTGGAAACAATATTATCAGGGAGGTCATTAATGAATGAATAATATTGGTCCCAGGATCAACTTCTGAGGCACTCCTGTATTAACATTATGCTGTTTGGATGTACGTCCATCAATGACAACCTGGTTGGTCCTATTGTCTAAGAAGGATCTAATTATATTTAGTATACTTCCAGTTATACCATATGATTTAATTTTCATTAGCAGACTTTGTCTATATCAAGAGCCCTGGCTTCACTTGCCTCAGCCAGTGCATGGCATATGCGTTCAGTGATGACTATTACATTATCTGCAGTAGAACGACATTGCTTGAATCCATACTGTTTGTCAGAGATTAGATTTTGCGAGGTGGTGGACTAGTACTTGATTAATTAAGGTCTTAAAGATTTTATCAAGATGTGGAGGAGACTGAAAGGATAATAATTGAGAGGGTCAGTCCTTTCACCAGAATTCTTATTCACTGGTACCACAGAGGGCATCTGCCAGCCATTAGGGAAGCAAGATTCAGCCAGGCATTTATTGTAGAGCTTGGAAAGTAGCTCAGCGACTAAGTATTTTTATAATATTGCGGACATGAGAAGGGGTGATTTTCGCATCATCAAGTGTGCCTTCAGTTTGCGTAGGGAAATTTAGAAGGAGATGTTTGTTGGCTCTAAGGTGGAGTTGGAGGTAAATCGCCGAGCAAGCAATTTCGTCTTCTTGATTGCTATGCATGTGACCTTCTGGTTGTTGGATAGTGAGAGAATTACTAATTGCCCTTTATTCACTCCACTATTATCAATTTTCCAGAAATCACAAGTTTCTGTCTTCTGCAATTCTATGCATTCCCTGATTATTTCAGCATACCTACTTTTGGCTGTGGCTATTTCTCTCTTGCAATGATTTCTAGCATCTATAAATTTCTTGCCTATTTGTATTTGACTTATGGCGTACAAACTGATGAAATACATGCTGTCTTTGTGCAATAGCAGCTACACAATCTGTAGTGAGCCATGGAGGTGAGTGGAGTTTGCTATAATACTTTTGTGTGAGGACATGTGCTTCAATGACCACTTTGCATCATTCGGTTGTTTAATTGACACACTGCTCAGCAGGCAGAAAGAAGATCTTGGTCCATGTGGTATCTCTGATGTGTTCTCTGATGATGGCTTCTTAGTTAGCCGTTTTGTAGTACCTGGACGTATTGAGAAATGACTCACCTTGAGGTTGGGATTAAAGTGTAATGTCCACTGATACTACTAGGTGGTTTGCATTTCCAAGTGGACTGTGGCCATTAGTTACACAATCCTTGCATACTGTAGTAAGCAATAGGTCTAGAAGTTAAGCCTGCTCATGTTCACGATCTGGGAGGTGGGTCAGGAACATGACTGTTCGTGTGAGGGAATGGGCTATAAAGAAGCTATATGTAGTACAAGTGGTACTCATTTAAGGAACTGTTATATGCATATGAAAAATATTTTACTGCAGAATTAGGATTTGTGACTTCTCGTTTGCCTGAGGTCTTCCAGTAAATGGTTTTCCCTTAATAAAATGTATTAATAATCTCACTTCGATGTTTATATCTTTCTTTATACCTTTTCTAAAGGACATTAGGATTTTTACTCGCTCATAATAACATGGAACACAGGCCTGAACAGTAAGACCAAATTCTGTCCGCATTATAACATTCCCAAATGCGTGAACAAAGTTTATTTCAACGTAGTTTCCAACCACGTGTGTGAAATAATAATACAGGAACTACAGAAAAAATGGTCCTAAAAAAAACGACACACTTTACAAAAAAAAAGTTTAATGTTGAAGATTTATATAAAAACTAGCAGGACCTGTATACCGGCATTGCCCGGTAGAAGCATGACAGATCCAGAATACAATCCTTAAAGGACCCCCCCCCCCCTTGAAAACAAATTAAACTATGGTTGTTGTTGTTGGTAGCCATTGCCGTCCCTGGAAAATAGCAAACACTGGCGGCCATGGCCCAAATGAAATAATCTGACTTCCACTGTCGAATATTTTTTCCAGTGTCAGCTAGCGGAAGCAAGACTTTTTAAAAATATATTTACAAAACTTTTAAAGATTTAAAAGAAAAAAAATATATATTTACAAAACATATTTTTTAATATTAAATATTTACAAAACTTTTAAGGATTAAAAAAAAACGAAACTTTTTTCTATTTACACAAAACTTTTTAATGTAAGTAACAGAACGAATGTATCTAAACAAAATATATTTAAATAAATGGGTGTCTTGCTCATCATTTAAAAGAAATAAACACAAAAAAAAAACTTGGAAAACTTTTTATGTCTGCATCTCTATCTTTATAATCAGTTCTTTTTTACCCTTAAGTAATTAAATAATAATTCGTATATGTTACGAAGTGGAGTGCGATATCTAATTTCGATTTGTGAAGCTTTCTCGCAAAGAAAACAACAAATTAGCAGGAGCAGCAAACACATTATAGAATTAGAAGGGACAGCCACAACCATGACAAATAATAGCAGCAGCAGCAGCAGCAGCTAAAAACAACAATCTTTACAAAATACCAAATACTCAACTCTGATTGGTTAATTTCCAACAGTTTGATTAACTGTCAAAATCCAACTTTGACTAATCAAAAAAGACTTGCTGTGGGAGCCGGGCACCTGCTAAATTATGTTTAAATAAAGAGGAGCAAAGGTGATCCAGGAGATTGCTTGATTGAGCCAGGTGCATGCTGCACGAATCCCTGTCAGTTAAGAATCCAACTTCAAAACCAAGGAGAGCAATCAACTTTAACCCAGGCCAGTTTGGTCACGGGTCTCGACTACAACAACTTCACCGATCTACTACCGGCTACTATCTATCTACTACCGGCTAATACTGACTTCCACACCAGATCACTGGTCGAATCCCCAGCCTAGGGATCAACAAATCCATCAAAGGCGTTACTATCAGATGCTGCTACTACGTACATCAGGAGACTTGACAGCTTGCCCGAAAGAAGGATGCTAATCGACATATAAAGACTATGCTAAAATGAATAACCTTAACAGCAGGGACAAACTGTTGTTGAACTGAAGAACATTTTATTTTATTTTGCTTTTCTTAAGTTTGTTTTTAAAATAAACGAGTGAGTAATCAATCGCTTAAAATTAAAAAATTATTGTTTGTCTGCTTCTTCCCCACCGCCACCATATGCTTATTATTAATATAACATGTATGATGGTTTAGCTCCAAAACATAAATTGCTTGAAAAGGGGAAGGTCATTCAACTGAACTGATCCTGTTTGCTAGTAATTTAATCTCTTACTGCACCACTTCGTCTCCAATCTGCTATTCAGTCATGAATGACTTTCTCTTAGTCGTGCCAAATTAGTTTACGATTTCTTATACATAAAAACTGTTTTAATTCCTCTTTTCTAGAATTTCCCGCCTGTGGCTTTCTCTTTCATTGTTCCCCTTTCCAGCTGATCATAACATAGTCGTTTTCAAATCAATGTAAACAAGTTTGTCTTGACCTGCCTCCTTTAATAATCAACTTCTACCCAATTTTTATTACTAATCCCTCTACTGTTGCCTCAGTGAACACCCTGCATTCATTAAACCTTATCATAAAGTGACCCTTATGTAACTAAGCGATGCGATTTCTTGGTAACATAGCATATATGGGTGCATGTGAGAAAATCAGCAGCAGCCATAGGATAGCTGACTAGCGAAAATATTAGCAACAGCAGCCATTAAAGCACATATGCAAATTGGCAAGTGGCACAATGTCATGGGAAAAAGAGAAAAGAAAAAAGGACAGCACATAGTCAAGAAAGAGAAGCAAGCTGTGGGCTGAAGAAGATGGACGTGTGAAGTCAAGAGTCCCCTTTGTCTTTCTAGTTACATTAGTTCTCAGAGTTCAATGATTCCTTCCTTGTGTTTCTTTAATAATTACACATATTCAAATGCTCATTTATCAATCTCTTCTTGTTTGCATGTTATTTACAGTGTAATTACTCAAAATAAACGAGCACCATTTCTGGGGCTAAGTCTTGAATTCTAAATGCGATCCATAGATATCCACATGCTTAACTGAAGTTCTCCTTTACCTCTCAAATAGTGAGTTAGTAAAGAAATTCTTTAAGACATTAATTTCCCTCAACTCAATATAGCAGTTCACTATTTGATAGTTTATCTTGAGGTAACATGGCTAGGAAAAGGTGGACCATTCCTAGTAGGAGCAAGTGTATAGTCGTATTGTGAAGATCTTATTTAAGCTTTGAATGCAAAATGTTATTTTGAATATTTAGTAAAGATTTACTTAAAGAGTGAAGTATCCTTGTGTCAGGTTTTCATCACAAACTTTTGTACAAAAAAAAGGCAGAAGACAATCGAGAATGAGGTAAGTAAATCGGATTGGAATATTTGGTTTTAATAAACAAAGATAAGTGACAAAAAACCAGGCATGGACCTTTGGTTCTCTAGACACATGACGTTTTTATTTTTTTTATCTCATTATCATTTGATTTATATGCGAGGGATCTTTTAAGGATAGACGTTTGTTCCCTTTATGGCTGCTATCTGTATTTTGTTACAATTTGAGGTTGTTTTTAAGTATTTAAAAAAAAAATTCATTAGGTCAGTTGCTCCTATCACAATCGATCTAATGTTTATTTCTTTCAGCGTATATGTTGTTTTTAAATCACTCTAGAGGTTCTGATATTTTATTTTCCTGTCTGATTCTATAAAAGTCACAATCATTTGAAATGCTGACATCAATGATTAGTGCAGTTGTTTAGGGTTTGTTCCATATTAAAATGTCTGTCTTAATGGCCATCGTCTTTTATGTATCTGCTTGTTTGTATGTCTTTGTCATGGAACTGTCACATTCCTATTTGATATTATTGGTGAAGGTTCATGTTCCCAGATGTTCGACAATCTGTCAAGCTACATCTCTCCACAGATCTTCCAAAGGAGGTATCAAGACATTAGGTGGCTCCACCTCACAATCGTTGAGTGGCAAAACCTGCGCTGGTGAGTTAGGCCATCGGTTTATTAAAATCAATTTATAAGCCTTGATCATGAGCAATTACAATGAGTCTTTACTTATCAAAAGAAAGTCTCCCACTTTTGAGCAAATGGTGTAAGGCATCCCTGGCCATACACTCCTTGTTAAGCTCCTTCATCCTTATTTCCTTGTTTTTCTTATTCAAAGACATTCGAGGATTGTATCTAGTAGGTAATTCAAATTCTCATTATATATATATATATATATATATATATATATATATATATATATATATATATATAATTTAATTATATATATATATATATATATATATATATATATATATATATAATATATATATATGGCATTCTACGTGTCTTAATTTTTTTTAAAATTTTCTTTATTTAATTATTTAACAGGTTTTTTACCCTACAAAATTATTTAACATATTCTTTTGCCCTACAAAATTATTTAATGTTTTTTTGCCCTACAAAATTATTTAACATGTCTTTTTGCCCTACAAAATTATTTAACATGTTTTTTGCCCTACAAAATTATTTAACATGTTTTTTTGCCCTACAAAATTATTTAACATGTTTTTTGCCCTACAAAATTATTTAATGTTTTTTTTGCCCTACAAAATTATTTAACGTCTTTTTGCCCTACAAAATTATTTAACATGTCTTTTTGCCCTACAAAATTATTTAACATGTTTTTTTGCCCTACAAAATTATTTAACATATCTTTTTGCCCTACAAAATTATTTTACATGTCTTTTTGCCCTACAAAATTATTTAATGTTTTTTTTGCCCTACAAAATTATTTAACGTCTTTTTGCCCTACAAAATTATTTAACATGTCTTTTTGCCCTACAAAATTATTTAACGTCTTTTTGCCCTACAAAATTATTTAACATGTTTTTTTGCCCTACAAAATTATTTAACATGTCTTTTTGCCCTACAAAATTATTTAACATGTTTTTTGCCCTACAAAATTATTTAACATGTCTTTTTGCCCTACAAAATTATTTTACATGTCTTTTTGCCCTACAAAATTATTTAACGTCTTTTTGCCCTACAAAATTATTTAACATGTTTTTTGCCCTACAAAATTATTTAACATGTTTTTTGCCCTACAAAATTATTTTACATGTCTTTTTGCCCTAAACAATTATTTAACATGTTTTTTGGCCTATTAGATCATTTTGGGACACCCTGTACATATATATGTGGTGTTTGTGTGTGTGCGGTATGTGAAAGAACTTCAGGCCTTTTTTTTTGCTTGGATGTCACTACTTACTAAGGCCCAAAGGCCACTCGAAGATAAGGGTTAATGGATGTAAGGTGAAAGTGTAGTAATTGTTAATGGTGTAAATTGGTAGAAGTTGATTATTTATGGTGATGGTTCAGCAAGAACTTGTTTAGATTGGATTTGAAGTCTATCATGTTGTATTCAAGTGGAAAGCAGGCCTACCTGCAGTTAAGTAAAAATAAAACATTTCTGAATTTTTAAGATGAGGATTGGTCATTCATATTATTTGGATTCATCTGCAGGGAGCCGTGGCACAATGGTAAGAGTTCTTGGAAAAATCAATTGTAAAAGAGATATTCTTCTATAGGTTGATGGTTCAATTGTGTGGGCAACCGAAAAATACAATTGCGAATCACTTAGGACCTCTATCCAGTCATGGCTGATGTAACAAGAGCATGCTATCCCTGTGATAACAATAAAAGGTTCCATTCAAAATTCTGCTCAAATTCCTGAGTTTGACTGAGAAATTCCTAAGCTCAACAAGATACACCGAAAGTGTTACATCAAATAGTACTTCTTCAAAATTTGAACCTAATGTGACTAACTGGCCACTCGACTTTGCTAGGAACATGATGTCAACTGCTGGTTTCCAATAAGCATTGCCAATTATCAAAGTATAACAACACTACTTAAGGAAAATACTGAAGAAAACATTTAAATATAATAGAATCACCAGAAATACATAAATAAATAAACATATAATGGAAATAAAAAAGAAACAACGACCTATTGTAACAATTTCTGTTTTATTTTTGTAAAAAAAAAAATTTATAAGTGAAAAAATAAACAAGCAAGTTGTATTTTCTTTTTCAATTAATTATTTTTGGGGTCCAACAAAATCGTACAAAAATTATAAGAAAACCTTTTTTTTTTGTGTTTCACATTTTTTACAAAGGTTTTTAAAAAGCACTTTTTTATGTGTTTTTCACATATTAATTTTTTTCAATTTTTTCTTTAAATTTGTAACTAATGTAAAGTAAACTTTTTTTCTGTTTTTTCTTTTCATGGACATTTTTTTTCAGTGTGGCTGGGCATCCGATTTTTTAACATTAAATTAAATTGAGACAGCCGGAATATTCCCTTATGATTAGGTAGACTTTTCTATGGACACATCAAACAATGTTAAAGTGGCTTGAGAAGAGAGGTGTGGAAGAAACTTTGCCAACCGGGTAGCTTTCTGATATATGGTTTAAGATGGAGACGAAAAGATCATTACCAAATTTCTGTTTCCACATGAACTCAAAAATAACTGTCAAGAAGCTGTTGACATTTTTAGCTGACTGTTGATCCAAGGAGGAAATATTCATCTTGTATAAAGTTGTTAGGAACGGCTGTTTGAGGGTGTGTTTACTTAATTTGTTTTTTCTTCCAATGTTTTCCCCAAGGATCGTTTCCTCTTTTGCTGTGCATTGATTATGTCAGATTACAGTCAAACCAGAGTGCATGACGTCATGTTTCGAGCAAAGCTGAGTGGTCGGTTAGTTATGTCTGGTTCAAATTCTGCACAAGCACTCATCAACCAAAACGTGAAAATCATGCTCAAGATGAGAACAGTAGTCTGATGAATCCAAATAATACAAAAAAAAAACATATTCTTTTAACATGAGTATTTACTTCTATTAAGTGGAATGTCCGTCATGAGTGCGCATGTGAACTTTTAAATTATCTTTTCTTGGAAACGACGCATCGCACACTTCACAAATAAAAGGTTTCTCCCCTGTATGGACTTGCATGTGCCGCTTCAAATCGGACGTCGTCGTAAACGGCAAGATACACACCTCACACGAATGAGGCTTCTCCCCAGCGTGCCGTCGCATATGCACCGTTAAATACGACTTTTCTGTAAACGACGAGCCACACATCCCGCACGAATATGGCCGCTCCCCGCTATGCTTCTGCACATGTGCTTTCAGATCGTGCTTCCGTGTGAACGACGATGAACACAAGTTGCACGCGTATGGTCTCTCACCCGTGTGAACCTGCACATGTCGTTTTAAATCGTATTTCGTCGTAAATGATGCGTCGCACGATTGGCAAGAATAGGGTTTCTCACCACTGTGCCGTCGTATGTGTACGGCCAACTGCGACTTCCCTATGAACGAGGAGTCACACATCTGACAAGAGTAAGGTTTTTCTCCGGTGTGATTGAGCAGATGTCGCTTTAAATAAGATTTTGTTGTAAATGATGAGCTGCATACTTGGCAACCATAACGTTTCTCTCCTCTTGTTTGTTTTTGCATGTTTTCTTTGTGGCACTGGATTTTTTTATAAATCATCTGTCACACATTTCAACTGACATAAGGTGGTTTTGCTGTGTCATTTAACACGAGTCCACATAATTAGCAACCAATTTTTATAAAAAATACAGCTTTTCTCCAATTTGGACTTGTATCTATCATTATCTATCATTGTAAAATTTTATAAAAAATTTTTTTTTAAGCTTTATTTCAAGGTTTATCTAGACTTGTTTCACATTGATTTATTGTGATTTTTTTGCAAATGAAAACGCACTTGATGTATTTATTAGCTCATTTAAAATGAATAAAGTTTTTAGTCAATAAGAGAAGAGATTCTTATTTCTTTTGCACTGAATTTTAATGATGTGCTAGACATTTCAACAGAAAAAGTTTTGCTGTATTCTGTGTCCATTAATTTTCTGAAATGTGGTTTTTAATCTGTCATTAAAAATCGATATTGTTGTAAGTATTAATAAATAAAGTTGCATTTTAGTGTTGCTTCATACTTCTTAAAATTAAAATGAGTTGTAAATTCTGAGTAAAATTGTACACGATAAATGTTTTTTCAGTTAAACTGAAAACAGGCTTTATTGTATTCTGTTCCATTTAAAATGAGTTCTCATAGTTTAGGAACCAAATTTAAATATGGCCTCTGTTTTTATCTCTTTTTTTTTATTTCTTATTATTTTGTTCTAGCTAAGGATGAGGCATCTTATCAGAGGTCAGAAATTCACCCGTTGTCTCATATATTCTGAGAGATCTTTTTAAGATTCTAACTGTCCCTCTAAGTACAATTGTTTGTATCTCTCTTGCACTTTGTTTATCAGGTATAATTGCTAGATAGTTTTCTCCACTATGGGTTTGCACGTCATTTATGTAAATTCTAAGCCAAATATAATTTTTTCTTTTTTTTTTTTTCAGGCTGTTTTTCCGGGTTTGTCTTGCTTGTTTTATACTGATCCATTGTGATTTGCATATAAAAAAAAATCACTGGAGATATTTGTTTGCTCATTTCAGATTCATTTTCATCCATTCTTATAATTCCTGTGAATAAAAAGAAATTTTATTTAATTAATATCAACAAAATAGTCGATATCTATAATATAAATCTAACATGCCTGTTTAAATGTATGTATGTATGTGTATTTGTATGTCTGTCTAAGACTTCCGACAAACGCGACAGATTTTCACAAGATCAGTATCATTTTGAAACTGAACCCTTCGGATGACAAATACCGAAAAATTGGCCAAAAACGTTTATTTCTTTACCGTCAACGGGGCATTTTTCTTTTCGCTGACATTTTTTGCAAGTCATCCAACCCTCGACATTGCATAAACGGTGTTACCTTGACGCCCGTGACATCACAACCGCTGTAGAAAAATAAGACAGTTTTTTTTTTTCACCTTTTTTTTCTCTGACATGTTACGGGTTCGAGCCTTACTACTCCTGTTTTTTTTTAAATTTTTTTTTTTTTTATTAACTTTTTTTTTGAATTAATTTTTTTTAAATAATGTTTTTTTTAATTAATTTTTTTTTAATTAATGTTTTTTTTTCAATTAATTTTTTTTTTAATTAATTTTTTTTTTTAATTAATTTTTTTATTTTAATTAATTTTTTTTTTAATTAATTTTTTTTTAATTAATTTTTTTTTTTGCTCAATCAACACCCTTACACACACCTTCACTTTCTTTTCTGTCTTCGCATCACGCATTCGAGCCTGCCTACTACAATTTATTTTGGTACTTGTACAGTTTAATCAAGACATTCAAAAGTGAAAACATCGAAAAAAGGTTATATTGTATGTACCCGTTATGGAACAAAGTTCTCTGAAAAAAAATTCACTTAATTTCATCAATTAGTTTTATTTTTAATAGCAAAAACACAATTTGTTACGATACCGAGCAAAAGGTTCAATTTTTAGGAAGAAAAACTAGTAATAAAGATGGGAAGATTGTCTTGGCGTTTTACATGGAGTTATCTCCCCGTGGTGTGTTAAAAATTTCCATAATGGCTGACTGCAACGCGCTCTCATGAAGACATGTTTTTCCGCTGTAAAAAAAAAAAAAAAAAAAAAAAACTACTCGATCAAATTAAATGAAATTTTTTTTCGGAGATCTTCAGTCCAAAACGGATACGTACAATATAACCTTTTTTTCCATATTTTCATTTTTTTTATATCTTGATTAAACTGTACCTTCCTTTATTTTTTTTTTTGGCTAAAGACACACCTCCAAACACCCGGGAAACGCTGGGCAGCCAGGCTTGTATAAACTATAAAAATTCTTTTAAAAAAATATCCATGAGTTCATCATGAATATAATAGATACGAGTAGATGCTAAGCTAATACTCACCAAATGCCATGCAGTGGATTTATTTCTCTGGCTTAAATCATTGCATCGAAACCCACAGTATTTGATGGAGTATCTCTTTAAAAATCTACCAAAAATCAGGTAATTAACCAACATAAACTTTTCACCGATTATTAAGTGAAGAACGAAATTTATAAAGGTGTATCATTTCAGATTCAATAGATATGTATACTTTTTTTTCATACATGAAACCCCATTCTTCGTTTTTGTTTAGTCTAATCCTTCTAGGTGTATCAGAAGCGGCCATTAAAAATGCCGTATATGAACTTGAATAAATCAACTTACTATCTTTCGAAGCTTATAACTACTTGAAAAATGTAATTCAAAAACTGACTTTTTTTTTCAATTAAAGGAGAAAAGACCAAATTTTAAAAAAATAACGAGTTTAATAGCAAATTATGCAATATTTGTTTTTTTAAATCGGTTTTCTTTAAAAACGATTTAAAGAAAATCAACAAAATTTTACTTACTTCGATTATAAAAAATATATATACATTCCAAAAAATCACTTACCTATAAAAAATTCTATTCAATGGGTACTTCCATTGTTCATTGTTAAGAATTTATCCATATTTATACTTATATTCCATGTCCTTTTTAAATAAAATACTTTTTTAAACAAGGATTAAAAGATTTATTGACTGTTCAAATATAGGGAGAGAAATCTCTGATTTTTTTTCGCGTTTATCTTACGGTGACTTATAAACGCCATAATTAATATCTCTTTTTATTGCGTGCTGTTAACCAAAATTAGTATTTTGGGGCCGCCGTAGTTAAAAAACACACACACACAGACATATTTACTTATAAGTTTTTGCCATTAAACAAAAAACCCAGTCGACCGATTTTTAAAAAAAATTCTCTTAATGAAATACACAAGTTTTTGATTATATTTTATTCCTACTTTATCGAGTGATTTTTTTTTAAATATCTAAAAAAAAGAAAGCATTGAATGAAATAGAAAAAAATGTCATCAGCGTCCAGTATTTACTTGACGATATAAGCATAACATCAGCTTTCATTAAAAAAAAAAAAAAAAAAAAAAAATCAACGTGGCTTAAAAAAACAAGTTTTACACTTTGAACTTTACAGGTAAATTAAAAAAAAAAACACTTCTTTTTTTTGTTTTAAATTAGAATATTTTATTTATTGATCTTTTATTTTCAATTTGTTTTATATAAAACTTTGGTGAGTAAATTAATTATTTAAATGTTTATAGACATTTTGGTACTAGTGCACTTATTGATCCGTGCTGAAATAATAAGGATATTATTTAAAAAGCCATTCTTAATATGGGGAGGGGAGGGTGTTTTGTACCTATTCTGTATTTTAATCTTACAATTGAATAAAAAAAAAACATACCAAAAAAGTTTAATTAAACTTGGAAATACGATTTAAAAAATAGCGCGGATCAGTAAGTGCACTAGCACCGACATTGCAAAATGGGGGTTGAATTAAAAAAAACAAAAAAAAAAAACGTTTGTCTAAAATATTATATTCGGTTTATTGGAAAGAGCATAAAATTTCACATTGACCCTGAAAATATCATAAAAATTGAACCAATAGAGAAACTTCGATAGATTTTTAAATTTTAAAAATTGAAAAAAATTTCACTCGTAAAATTCAATTGATTTCACACGTAAAAAAAAAAAAATGGCTAGTTGAATGCGCACGCACCCGGCACTTTGTAAATAATGTTTTTGTTTTTTTTAAATAAAAAATAATATTTCTATTATTTTTTAAACAACTTTAATAGTTTATTTTGGAAGTATATTCAATACAGAAAATAAACAACCCACTTTAAAAAAAAGAAATTGCGAGTTTTTTAATATTTTATTCGCAGTTTTCTGTTAGGGATGTCAAAAATTCCCCCAAAATTCTGATACACCTACGGCACCACCTGGACATATACTTTCTGTAGGCGGGGGAGAATGTAGAAAAAAATAATATAAAAAAGCAAAGAGCAAACTTTCAAATTCTTAAAATGAAAGCACGAATTTTTAATGCGTTTCATTTTTCACATTTTGTATTTTGAATTGGAAAATCCGTTTAATGTTATAATTATCTTTTAAATTCACATTTTAAAAAAATAAGTCAATTTCATTGTTTTTACGAAAAACATAACTTAATTTTTTTTTTTAAATAAATTTAATAATTTTATTTTATGTAACATACCTTTTGCTACTACGTTCGCAGCTGGGTCCGCCCTCCCAACAAAAACGAATTGACTGAAACAAACCCTGACATTCTCAGCCCTTTCAGTCAATCGTTTACATAGCCAAGTATGAAAGAGGGTTGCGAAAAATGAGAAGAAAGCTGCGAAGCGTATTAAATTCGCAATCCCTGCATTTGTACCTTTGTTGCAACGCTCACTGCCGGCACACCGACAACATTTAACAAAAGACCCTTCTGAGAATTAAATACATATTATCACGATACAAATAGGGCGACTAGCACAGCAGAAGGAAATCTCTGAAATATCACCATTCCTTAAACTTAGGCCGGTAAATTCTGAAAGTCTATTTATTTAAGGAATACTTACTTCTTTTAGAAACTCTTATGCTGCGAACTCTGCACTTTTCTAAGGCTACACGGTGTATCATGACATTATGTCCCGTTTTCTTCACGAAACATCAACCAATGTTTGTATTGTTTCGTAATTTACCTTTTAGCGTTGAGATTAAAATAAATGAATTGAGCATTTTAGACAATACAAAGAAAATGTGGTTAAAAACAAATGTATGACAAATAAATGTTACCAAATGCAGGATAAGTTGTTCTTTAACCTAACTGGATCATTTTTGTTGTTTTCACTTGTTTTAAAGCGTTTGTTTACTTCGAAACCAAGTAGTGCTGCTGAGATTTAGCTTTGAACAAGACAAAAAATGATAGACATGAGACGAGACGGTAATGTTTGAACTCTCGACAATCAGTCAAAAGTCGAGAATGAAACAAAGTACTGGTATTTAAGTCAGTATGTAAGTACGGGCAAAATAAAAAGCCGATGCTCAAAATGTATAAGCATTTTGGGAACGCTTGACTCTTTTGTCTCCCAATTTTTCGTCTGCTAAAATTTTAATCACGTGATTACGGTGTAGCGTCAATAAAATAAACCATTCAAGTGCTGCTTGTTATGGATTTAGCTGAATACGATATTAAAAATCACTTTATTGGTCCTTATGTTACCAGGCTGGTGGGTGTTTTTGTAACTATTCTGTATTTTCACCTAAAAAATTCATAAACTAAAGATATCGTAAAACTGGAATTTATATATATATATATACTAGCATTTCAGCCCGGCGTTGCCCGGGTGTTTGAAGGTTTATGTTGAGCAAAAAAAGAAAAAAGAAAAGAAAAAAAAAGCGGTCACTCTTTTTTAACTTTAACCCCTATTATGACCCCCTAACATTTACTGTTTTGGGCTCAAATTAATTTATCAAGTTAGATCCATGTCCAAGGAACATATATCTAAAATTTCAAGTGTTTAGACCCAAAATTGCCGGAGGAGTTTTGTAGAGTTCTGTGGGAGCCTTTTTATAGTCTCACACAAAAACATGCGTTCACATCTCAAGCTATATTACTTGTCATATACATACGCGCACACAAACATACGCGCGCACGTCCACAAACGTACATATATTCACGTTCGCGTATATACACTCACATTCATGTGTACACACACACACACACGCTAACGTACACAAATTTACTCACATGCGCGCACACATATGCACACATGGACAACGTCACTTCCCCTTTCAAAGGAAATCCACACATGCGCAAAAGACCACCGGAAACAACTATAAAAGCAAGAGACAAGCTGATTCCTACCTTTTCAATTCGGCTTCCGAGCTGAGAGGTTTGGCGAACCAGCCGCCTCCCAAAAGGGAGGCGTGCGTCCGCACACGTCACGTCCCCTGCTACTGTATGTGGGGCAAGAACTAACAAAGTACATACACCTTACATGTTTTCTATCTCCATGGCCTGGATTGACTTTTTCTCATTCTCTCTCTATATATACTACAATAGACTTTCCTTCTCACCAGCTAACAGCGAGAGACGCACACCAAACTGGATTGACTTTCTCTCTTTCTCGCTCTACGACAATAGACTTTCCTTCTCACTAGTAAACAGCAAGAGAAACACACCCAACTACACGTGTGCTGTACCCTTTTCTTTCATGTGTTTCTTCACAAAATAAATTCTAATTCGTTTAATTCAAGTAAATGCGTTGTTTGTTTCTTCCTCAAAGCAATTCATTTTTCCTATTTTGTACGACTGGGAGATATATATAATATATCCAGCAGTCCACTACAGTTCTCAAAGGTCAAATCGTTGAACTTTAACCCCTTAACAGCAAAATTTCTGGCCGAAAATGGATTACAAAGATTTTCCCAAATCTCAGTACCCTGTACATCAAATTTCGAGTCTGTAAACTCAAAATTGACAGAGTTATTGCGTAGGGAAATGTACACACACACACACAAACACACAGGCAGACACGTTCACTTTTATAGATATACTTACATGGGTGCCCGGTGTTGCCTGGGTATTTGGAGGTGTATGTTGAGCAAAAGAAAAAATGGGGTCAATTTTTTAAAACTTTGACCCCTATTATGACCCCTTAATATTTATTGTTTTGGGCTCAAATCATGTTATTAAGTTAGATCCATGTCCAAGGAACATATATCTAAAATTTCAAGTGTGTAGACCCAAAATTGTCGGAGGAGTTTGGTAGAGTTCTCAAAGGTCAAATCGTTGATTTGATCGCCAAATTTCTGGCCAAAAACCGATCATATCGATTTTCCCAAATCTCAGTACCCTATATATCAAATTTCGAGTCTATAGACTAAAAATTGACAGAGTTATTGCGTAGGGAAATGTACACAGACACACACACAGACAGACACTTTCACTTTTATATATATATGGATAGATAATCATTTCATTATATATATATTTTTGGAGGGGGTAATTGACTTAGCAAGATAAAGGACAGTTTGAATAAATTCATTATTTAAATTTGTAATTATAAAAAAAAAAATATTTTCAGTTGCGTGCACTTATGTTACCGAACTAGCGGGTGTATTGTAACTATTCTGTACTTTACAATTTAATAAACAATAAGATATTGTAAAACTTGAATTTAACTTGAAAATACTATTTATTTAGCACGGTACATCACTTGTTGTGGACCAGGATATAAATACCCTATCTTGCTACAAGAAAAAATAATGAAACGAATTGAATGAAGGAAACAAAGAACTCAAATGCTGGAATAAAATAAACATGTCGTTTATTTTCTGTTGAGAAATAAAAGTCTTGGGTGTACACGTGTTCATTCGGCCATTGACGACTACACGTGTGGAAGGAAAGGGGAATGCAATAGAGAAACGCGAAGTGGCAAGCCGGCCTGTAGAAAGAGAGGGTTAAGCTCAGTAGAGAGTCACGCACATGTCTGTGTTGATGGACCAAAGCCGAAGGGGAGATAGAGTGAGAAAGTCAATCCAGTTCATGGAGAGAGAAAGCATATAAAGTGTACGTACGGTCTGTTAGCTTTTTGTCCCACATGGTAGCAAATGACGTGAGGCACACGCGTGCGCGCGCCTGCCAAAAAGGCAAGCTGTCTGAAGGAAGCTGGTCTGAAAAAGGGCTGGAAAGAGCTTGTCTCTTGCTATTATACTTGTTTCCGGTGGTCTTTTGCGCATGTGTGGATTTCCTTTGAAAGGGGAAGTGACGTTATCCAAGCGTGTGTGTATGTGCGTACGTTAGCGTGTGTGCATATACACATGAATGTGAGTGTATGTATGCGAACGTGAATATATGTACGTGTGTGGACGTGGGCGCATATGTTTGTGTGCGCGTATGTATATGACAAGTAATATAGCTTGAAATGTGAACGCATATTTTTTTTGTGTGAGACTAGGAAAGGCTCGCGCACACTTCATTTTACATATTTCTTTTCCGACGGACCCTGTGAATAAATTGATTTTAATTTAAAATATTGTGTAATAATTTCTAAAAAAAAAAAAAGTACTAAAAAATAATGAACAATGTAGGTAGAAAAGTAACTTTTATTTATTGCATTGTTTTTTTTTTGGGGGGGGGGTGACACTTTTTTCGTTTGTTGACTTCTTTGCAATATATCAATTCAATTAAAATAAGACAAACCAAAAGGGACAAGTGAGTTTAATTTTTTCACCAGAAAACATTTTAAATTCGAACGTACTCAATTGAAAGAAAGAACAAGCAGTAAAATTATTTTCCAACAAACAATTTATCAACAGAAACAAGAAACAAAAAGGAACACATATTCAGTTAATTTACATTATAAAATTCTGCAATTTGCAATAAAATGTCGAAGGTGTCGGTCTCTGTGCGACCGTATTGTTGTCACCACAGGCACTTATGTTACCGTGCTATTTTCTAAAATGGTATTTTCAAGTTAAATTCAAGTTTTATAATATCTTTTTTGTTTATTAAATTGTTAGGTGAAAGTACAGAATAGTTACAATATTGTTAGGTAACATAAGTGCACGCAACTAACAATATTGTTTTTATAATTACAAATTTAAACCATGAATTTATTCAAACTGTCCTTTATCTCGCTATGTCAACCCCCCTCCCCATCAAAAAAATACATATAATAAAATTATATATATATATATATATATATATATATATGTATATATATATATATATGTATATATATATATATGTATATATATATATATGTATATATATATATATATGTATATATATATATATGTATATATATATATATGTATATATATATATGTATATATATATGTATATATATATATATATA
>NC_136502.1:51425217-51607717 GCF_053919585.1 Euprymna scolopes
ATATATATATATATGTATATATATATATATGTATATATATATATATATGTATATATATATATGTATATATATATATATATGTATATATATATATATATGTATATATATATATATATATGTATATATATATATATGTATATATATATATATATGTATATATATATATATGTATATATATATATATATGTATATATATATATATATGTATATATATATATGTATATATATATATATGTATATATATATATGTATATATATATATATGTATATATATATATATATATATGTATATATATATATATATATGTATATATATATGTATATATATATATATATATATGTATATATATATGTATATATATATATGTATATATATATATGTATATATATATATATATATGTATATATATATATGTATATATATATATGTATATATATATATATATATATATATATATGTATATATATATATATGTATATATATATATATATATATATATATATATAATATGTATATATATATATATGTATATATATATATATGTATATATATATATATATGTATATATATATATATATATATATATGTATATATATATATATGTATATATATATGTATATATATATATATATATGTATATATATATATATATGTATATATATATATATATGTATATATATATGTATATATATATATATATGTATATATATATGTATATATATATATATGTATATATATATATGTGTATATATATATATATGTGTATATATATATATGTATATATATATATATGTATATATATATGTATATATATATATGTATATATATATATATGTATATATATATATATGTATATATATATATATGTATATATATATATATGTATATATATATATATGTATATATATATGTATATATATATATATGTATATATATATATATGTATATATATATATATATATGTATATATATATATATATATATATGTATATATATATATATGTATATATATATATATATATATATATATATATATATATATATATATATATATATATATATATATATATATATATATACAAATTCAAGTTTTACGGGTCCTGGATATGACCTTAAACTATATCCGATGGTGAGGCCCCAGCTTGCAGGCCTTAGGGAGTGTGGAGCCATCCTTTAATTGCCATTGCTCCCAGGTCCACTCTGACCCGGAGTGGTAGTACCTGTTAGGGTCCCAACTATGGGTTAAATAGAATACGACCTAAAAAACAAATATACTATATTAAAAAATCGTTCTTCAAAATTACCAGATTCGGCATTAAATTACCTGAAAAGGGTTGATATGCAAAAAAAAAAAAAAAAAAAAAAAAAACAACCAACCAACCAATCAAGTTTTACGATATCTTTTTTGTTTATGAATTTGTAAGGCGAAAGTACAGAATAGTTGCAATATATCCGCCAGCCTGGTAACATAAGAGCATAAGTATCAATAAAGTGGTTTTTAATATCGTAGTCAGCTAAATCCATAACAAGCGGTACTTGAATGAATTGAATGGTTTACTTTATTGACGCTACACCGTAATCACGTGATTAAAATTTTAGCAGACGAAAAATTGGGAGACAAAAGAGTCAGGAATTCCGCGTTTTGACCCCCTCCTTTTACTTAAAAATTCACCAAAAATCAGGAAATTAACTAATTTTAATGAAACTTTCAGTATTTATCAAATAATGATCACGGAGTATATTAAACCCATTATTTTTATTTGAAACTTAGTGCAAATGTATTATTTTGTTTAAACAAAAAACACCTTTACTAAAATTATGATTTTCAGTAGTAAAAAAAAAAATAAAAAATAAAAAATGAATGAATTTATTTTTGCGTTTTTTATGAAAATAAAGCATCATAAATTGTAATAATTAAAAGAGAAAATTTAATTTTTTCAGGAACATTGCGAAAACGCCCAATAAACTCATATTAATGAACTCGATATAACTCGAAAAATGAATTACTCGAACTATCAATTGAATTTAGCATTGTTTATTCAATATTTTCACACAAAAAATTATGATTGCAAAAAAGTATTTCTTGTCGGAATTTATCTTGCTTCCAGATAAATTCGACGCTAAAGTAACTAAGCTGAAAAAAAAAGCATGAAACAAAAGAGGGGGGGGGTAAAGAATGAAATAGAAATGTCTTGCTTTAAAACGAAGAAGAAACTTTATTTACAATAAGTTGCAAATTTTTCCCTTTGCGGGCATTAAACTTAAAACGCCAATGTAACGTATAATGAAAAGGTAACATGTAAAGAAAAAATAACAACACTGCTGGTTCTTATAAAGAAGTTGTGCTTATCCATTACGAATACAACAAGAATATACAAAATAGTAGTATCTCTCATTCACACTCGCATATGAAGTTAATTTCAGGAGCGTACTCACAATTGAAAGCCTGTCAGGCAAGTGGCCTTTTTCTTTTTTTTATTTAAAGTTCTTTTAAAATTTTCCTTCCCTGCGTGAAAACCGTAGACACACATGTATTACAGGAGCAAGACCTCGTCGCTGGTCCGGATAGGAATTTCCATAATACCTTGTCACGTAAAAGGTATTTTCTTTAAATTCCACTCCTTGTAAAATAATAATAAAATAAATATGTGCAGGACCACAGCCACGTAGTTAATTTCCAGAAGCCTGTCTCGTCACAGCCGGGTATTAATTTCTTGCCGGGTTTACTTCTTTCAAATTCCATCTTCAGCGCCGGGCAAAGAACACGTTCTCTCTCCTCGACAGCAGAATTTAAAAAGAGGCCGAAATACGCGCTGAGCTCGTGACGTCATCACAGAGCTAGCATTTTTCTTTTCTCCAAATTGAAGGGAGTTTCGTACAAATCCAAAATATACGAAACTAAAACTCATAATGGATACAAAATACAAAAAAATCATATATAAGAACCAGATAAACAATGATAAATGTAAACAGGGGGGATGCACCATTATTGGTACAAAAAAGTTCCAACATTCTACTTTTTTTTTTAGATTATATGTTTTGCATAATTTTTCCTTGAACGTGTAACTTTCGGCGTAACATAACTTTTATATAATCTTGAAAAATAAAAACACTTCTTTTTTTTATTTAAAAGCAGGAACGCAGAAAAAATAATTAAATTAAAAAAATAGTAAAAATTATACTAACATTCATGATAGGAATGTACGGGTGCACGGCTAGGGGTGGGGAGAAAAATAAAAGAAGAAAATCAGTACTCCCTACTTTCCTCTGACGTGTTAGGCTTTTGTAGAATCCATTCTTGGACAGTTTCAATTTGTTTTGGTTAGTGCGAAGCTAGAATCTCTCCATTTTAGGGGCTAATTAAGCTACTTTTTGTACAAACAAGTTTTTTTTTTATTTAATACAATATCTTACGACGTTACTTCATCTTTGAAATAGACACAGAAAACTAATATTTATCTTTCAAATGATTTTTACAATGAATTTATTGAACTTCAAATTTAGCTGAATTTGCCAGTTTCCAAATGTCGCTTTGAAAATGCTTATTGCGACATAATTTTTTTTTCACATGAACAAATATTTTTTTTCTTTTTGGAAATTAACTTTAGGCTTTAATCTTTCACTACATTATTTTTTTTCCAATTATTTACCAATGAAACCAATCAAATAAATGTCACCAATCATGTGAAAATGTAATGTTTTACTAGTATTTTGTTTAATTATCTATAGTGACTGACACCCACTACATCACAGGCAGGAGCTACTTCTCGACGAGATTTGAACTCCATTTTCTCCCTGGCTTGTCCAATCACAAGCCAGCTCTATATCACGTGACAGAGTATATAAAAGGCGAAATCTGAAACCATTAACCCTCTTTGATCCTGACCCTGCCAGGCAGCGGACATTAGCCTTGGGGAAAAGACCCAGGCTGAACGTAAGTATTACAATCTAGCTATGGCTCTCTTCAAACTCACATTTATTTCCGCGTGCTGTACCCAAACGAACATTCTTTGTCATGCTAAAGAACATACAACTCACACTCATGCACGCCAACACGTAAACACACTGAAGTCTTTACTCTTTTAATAGGTTTTCTTCATCCCGGCAACTACTACCTATAAACATGTGTAAACGGAACTGAACTGTTCTCTCCTCAACAAGCTGGCAATATATTAATTCTATCTTTACACAACAACACTTCAACCTACTAACCTGTTTATCTCTTGTACTAATGCTACTAACGAAGATAACAAATAAAGTTTGTTTATTAATATAAAATGAAACTTCCATTGCGTTGTCTCTCATCTCTATATTTCCATTTCTGAACGATTATTGAAGTACAACCTGACTGCAAGAAGACCACCGTTTATTTTTTGTCTCAACTCAAACTTTTCACTACTCATGTTTTCAAGTAAAAATCGCTTTAAAATAAATTAAAACACATGAGTACTTATGCAGGTAGGTAGAATAATTTATCTTGCCTTTGGTAACATTCATTTATTTTAAATTTATATTTTTCATCCTGTTTTTGTTTCGTTGGCCATTATAAAAAATGTCCGATAAATGTGTTGAAGGTAAAATCTATTTTGTATTACGCATTAAATATAAAAAAACAAAAAATTTAAACAAGTAAATAGGCTTGTAACAGTTGACAGATATCCAAGATGGCGGCATGATTAAATAGAAGTAGGTTACTAGCTTAAAAGTGGAATGAAGTGTACGCTAGTTGAAACAAAGTAAACCCTTTTAGTGAGTTATAAAAAATAATTTAAATTATAATACTTTCTTTGTACTCTTTTTCGTCCCCCCCCCAAAAAAAACAACGTATCTTGCTACTTGAAACATAAGGGGGTATTATTTGGGATTGTGTCTATCAGGGGACTGTGAGGAGTAAGGCAGCAAGATGTCTGTTAACATTACATAAACATTTCTGCATGTTAATGCAGTTAGGGAAGCAGGAAACAGGAAAGGAATTCCAAAGTTTAGGAGTAACGATGGAAGAAACTATTAGAGTAGAAGACTTTTCCGGCATCTAGAGACTACATGGAGTGTGAGTTTGATGCTTGTTGGGTCAGTCGGGCATATGTACGTTGAGGGGGCACAAGTGCTATGAGTTCATCAGAGAACATTCTTCATTGAAGTATTCGTAAAACAGGCACAGAGATGCAACATTGCATTAATAGAACAGAGGTTGGAGCTTGACCGATAAAACTGACATTTATTTTGGACCGTGTCTGAGTGAAGTACCAGTGGTAGATGCTTCAACCAAGATGTGGCAACCATACTCCATGCATGGGTGAATTGTAGCCTTGTAAAGATATAGGATACTTGCTAGTGTGAATAATTTTCTAGCATGGTAGAGTGAGTTCACCTTTGGAGCAGCCTTGGCAGTTTCCTTAATGTATTTGTCCGAATTCATGTTGCCAGTGAATGCTGACGAGAAGTTTGAAGGATGGGGTTTCAAGTAGGGTGTTATTTGTCCTGGCAAGCGATGGTTGATAAGGTTTTTTGTAGCTTGTTGTAGTTGTTAAAGGGAAGAAGCTTAATCTTAGTAGCATTAAATGTTACCATCCACATTTAAAAATATGTTACAAATCATATTTTTTGTTATCTCCACATAAGTTCTTTAAGAACAACAATGAAAACATTTTAAAGTTTTACTTTTTAAATAAATGAGTTTTATAATTCAATAAAAGGTTTTACTTCGTTTCATTAAACATAGTTTCCATTCAAGTTTTTCGTATTATTCACAAACGTGTTAACGTGTTAAAATGTGTTTTATTTTTTTCTATCTCTACCTCTACTTATATATAAAAAGCACTTTGTATGCGTATCTGGATGTATGTGAGTTCGTTCCCTATGAACTCCAAAATCGCTGAGCCAATTTTTTTTATTTCACACAAATATACTTTGTGTCTAGGAGTGTTCTTAGGAAAGTTTTATATTGGAATGCCTTTGATAAGATTCGAAAATCGATAATCGAATTAAAAAAGAACAATCCAATTTTGACTAATGTTAACACCCTTTTACAGCCTAACATAACAAGTGCATTTGAGAAGTTTTATCACCACACAAGCAGAAGGATCAAGCATATAAAATAAACAGTAGATCCTTTGATAATATATGGGTGCGTTTGAAATGAATGTTTGAACTTGACTTTTGCATTTTAAACTTTAACTTAAGCCAATATATGAAAAGAATTTTATAAAATCAACGGTAGATTCTCCACAGTGCAATAAAGACTACAGTGTATTGTAGACTGTCACTGCGGAGAGGCGTGTTAAGCTTACTCCTGGTGCACGATAGTGTGTCCCTGACTAGAGGAGGCAATCAATCGATTTGATTGAAAAATGGATGATTTCAATGACAATAAAATTATTGGAAATACAAAACATTCATTAATCCTCATCCAATTCTGGACAATGCCGGGTCTCCCTGCCAGTTACTACATAAAATAAATTGATTTTAATTCAAAAATGTTTATCATGTCATAATCTAAAACATCAACATAACATATTCCACATTTTTTTAATCGTTTATTCAAAGAATCAGTCCTCTACATCAATGTTATTCTACTTAGCAACGTTTATATTACATATAATAATAATAATAATAATAATAATAATGGAAAACAAAAACCATAAAATCTTTTGGGAAATGAAGAAAAATAGATAAACTCATTCATACAACAAGACTTGACATCCTAATAATTAACAGGAAGGAAAAACTGGCAAATTGTAGATTCTGCTGTCCCCGTAAATGACAGGATGAAGATCAAAGAGACCGAAAAACGAGACAAGTATGCGTAACTTGTTATAAAACTGAAATAAATATGGAGTATGAAGAAAACCAATATAATACCAAAAATTGTAGGAGTACTAGGAAACAGTCTCAAAGAACTTGGGAAAAAGACTAGGAGAAATGAAAATAAAGAGGAAGTGTGCACATAAAAGATTGTAATGTTGAAAAAAACTGAAATCTCGAGGGAAAACCCTTGAATGCAGAAACCAATCCATATGAGCTACAAACGCTAACCTGTCACATAGAAACTGCACTAGAAGAAAAACAAAGACAGAGGAACACCACATGAAACGAAGAAAACTGAAACTACAACATTGTATGAGATTCCTTTAATAAGTTTCCAGACTTTTTTGTATGGGCACTTGATTGATAGTACACACATGAAACTCTAGTCCCCTTATAAGTAATCTCCTCTGGCTGCAATGCACCTGTTGTACTGTTCCAACAACTTCTGGAAGGCCCAGTGGAAGTCCTCTAGTGTAAGAGTGTCAATAAACCTTGTCACAGTCTGTTTCATCTCCTCACATGCCTCATAACGACAGCCTCTAAGGTTTTCCTTGAGCTTAGGTAATAACCAAAAGTCACAGGGAGCAAGGTCTAGATTATAGGGAGGGTGAGGAACTGCCTTGCTGCCCATCTTGGTCATGACAATGTCTTTCTTTCTGATCTTCTCTGAGAACTCTTGGGACAAACTTTGCGCAAATCTGCATCTTCAGTTCCCACACTGACATCAAATTATGCACTTATTGTCTCTGTAGACACACGATGGTCGTTATTTATGAAATTCTTTATTTGGCCAATCAACTCTGCTATTCTGACTTCCTTACTCCTCCCTTACCTCTCATCCTCCCTCACAGACTGCTTTCCTTGAATCTTTTATGCCACTCAAAAACTGATGCTCGATTCATGCAAGATGGTCCAAAAGCAGTCTGAAGCATTCCATACGTTTCTATGGCCTTTTTTCCAAGTTTAAAACAGAATTTTATTGTGTATCATTCTTCTAAAATCTCCTCATATCCAGATTGTATTTTTGAAAATCCCAGCTGAGACAATAATGCTTTAGTAGGGTGTATTCCAATTCCTGCTGTAGCTGTTCATTTGAACCTGAAATCATGAAAATTGGTCAGTCATCTCATAAGTTGTATAGCAATAACATACTAAATTTTCAAGAGTTTGCGACAATTTTAAATGCCTGTTCAAAAAAGTCTGGAAACTTATTGAAGGTACCTTGTAAGTTAACTAAACTTCATCCTATGTCCAATGTAAAAATGTAGTATCAGCATCAACTGGCACCACACCAAATAATCCAGAAGGTTTAAGGAGGACAGAAAGACTAAAGAGAGAAAGCACTAACCAGACCTCCACTGGATGAGTACAAAGAGGGTTACGACCTTGGGAACGCTTATTGCCACTAAAATTCCAATGAGACCGATGGTCATTGCCTGTGAGAAATCAATGGCAAGTGGCTGTGGCGATGATGTTAATTCATGTGCAAAAATTTTCGAAAGTAGTAGAAATAACTAGCAATCTAGAGAGACTTGTTATCATCCAGACTACAGGGAGCACCACACCAGTTGTTTTCATTGAGTAATCTCTAATAATGACCCATGTAAAAAGTTTCTAGTGAGTACAAATTATAATAATAAACCGAAAATTAAAAAAAAAAAATATTCTAAAAGTGGCAAACAATCATACAAACGTTTTTTTTAATATATATTTTGATATTTGATTGTGATTAGTGGTGGACATAAAAATACTGCCTAATTTAACAAAAAAAAAAAAGGAAAAAAAAGATCCCCCATTTTTCGGGCTATTGTTACTTCTTAGGATTTTAAGCATTTTTTTTTTTTTTTTTTTTTTGCTATGAGAGAAAAATTCTGTGCGTTTTACTTTTTAAAGCGATTTTGTGTAGTTTTTACAATTCTATTAGTCGGACTTAAAGCTACAGATATAATAAATCACTTAATTGGCAATTGCCCTTAAAATTAAAATGGCCCAAAAATGGAAGATTATTTTATGTTACATTTATGTGTAATCCATTTAAAATTTTAAAATATTTTTTAGAATGTTCACACTTAATCACGTAAAAAAAAACAAACAAACAAAAAAAAACAAAAAAACAGTTTAACCTCATTTTTAGGGAGACGGGGTGTATAACAAAGGCTCCTCACGGCAGTATTGAATTAAGACCACATCAGTTAAGGGTCGATAACTACGCATGATGGAGTTATTTAATTTTATCATCTGGTCCTTACCTGTGTCTGTAGATATGTTTTGGCATGTCTGGTACGCTCAAGGAATAAAGTCTGGCCATACCTTCAAATGTAATATATCTTTATTTACTGGCATTCAGTTTATTTACCCTCATTCACTATTCAGAAAGAGTAAAACGAAAAGAAAAAAAAAATTATATCTATATATTTCTTTTTTAATAAAGATTATATAACCCATAAAATAATTGGGTGACTGTCTAAGAGAATTATCGGGAGTGGACTGGACTATCGATTTGTCTCTCATCCATGTATACCAGTTACTCGAGTATATCTCAGTACGTCTCCACGCATCTATAAACAGTGGTGCCTGGGAAATAATGAGACTATCTCTTCCTTGAATGTGTGGAGGAATACCCTTGTATGCTGTCTGTCTCTTGATAGCAACTATGCTTCATTCCTTGAGACAAACTGGGAGAAAAAGTCTTGTGCACACCCACACCGGAGCTTCACAAATGGTGGTGTGGAGGTACCTCATGTCAACAGACTCTCTGCTGTCCAAAAAAACATAATATCTTGAGAATGATGTTGGGACAGGTGGCAAATTACTACCCCAACTTATCACAGAGTCGTATTATTAAGACTTCAACAAGTGTTTGGCAGACCATAAAACGACATTATGGCTTCCAGGCAAATGGTTCTCACTTCCTGATTTTCAATTCCATAAAACTCAACCGGACGAACATCCAGAATGATTACTTTAGAGACTAGCAGCACTTATTGATGACTCCCTATTAAACACTGACATTAAAATAAGACATCATAACAGAAGATGAAGTCATCTTTACATTAGAAAATTTAATAGTAGTCACATAGTTGTGTCTACTTCACTCAGTTCTCCCTATTACTCAAGCAACGCTATATGGGAAAGAGTTGAGGTCACGCACATTGGCATCAATCAAACCTGAGATCTCCTTTGCATTGAATTCTCTACTTGAGGAATCAGGAAATGGGGCATCTTTGAGTCGTACATTTACTACTCCACTTTGTTATGGTAAAAATCTTCAACTGAGGAAGACTTGCCCATTGTGTAATCAGCTTCAGAGATCCAACACAAACCATTTTTTGAGTACTGTTTTACAAGTATTTTAATGGTAGATACTCTGACGAACTACAAATCCTCAATGTAAATACCCCTGACAAGCGGCAAAGTCCCACCCCTACACAGTAAAAATCCCTAGATGTCAGAAACCCTTCTATGGTAATAGTTTCTTCACAAGAACTGCTAGACTTTGGAATACCCCTCCGAATTCCTGCTTCCCTAAAACATCTTGCTGCTCAACTCCCTACATAGTATTCCTGAAACGTATGTCCTTGATAGTAGCCCCCTACATCAAAGTGGCAGTTTGCCTTGTTTGAGGTGAAAATGTAATAAAAAAAAACAACACTTTCTTGAATCTTCTTCCATCGATATATGACCAATGGTTGTCAGATCCTTCACATCCTTGATGGAGGAGGAGCTCACTTATCATAAGACCTTAAGTGATTCACACCCATAGGAAGAAAAAGCTCACAATGAGTGAAAACTGAATAATCTCCCTATATCGACATTTTCTCAAATCATCATCTGGAGCAGATCAGTGTGGACAGTGCCGCCACAGGAAACATGATTCGACATTCAACAGCCAAACACCTCAGTGCTAAAAAAAATGAAATCTGCCAAGTCTATCAAACAGACGGATCCACTCAATATGGCGGAAGAAACCATGTTCACTCTGGAGAGGGCGGGACACAATGTACTACTTTGAGAGACTGGTTATTGAAGATCTGAATACGAAGATACTTGGGGGTGTCCCATTCATGAGCAGGAATGATCTGTCAGTGAGACCTGCTAAGTCTGATTTATAGATTGGTGACACCCAGTTCAGGTATAGCTCAACTACATCACCTAACATGAGACAAGTTAGACATGCTCATGTTCTGTGTGCCCCACCACAACAAACCACACTTAAAACTCTTCATGCCTGATGATGCGGACAACAAATTTGTCATTTACTTATTGGGATTTAGGCAACATATTATCAGTAAAACTTTTGGCCATTATCTGTAATCACAAAGAGTGTAGGAAGTAGAGTGCCAACATAACCAGTGAACTACAAAAAATACAAATATCACAACACATCTATCAGGTTATATCAACATTCACTTTGACAACAATGTCTTCTGGCATAGCAAGTACCTATCTAATCTCAAAAAAACATCATGACAACAGCACTTCCTGCATGGTCATTGACCCAGATGACGTTATCATCTTCAGAAAAGTTTAAATTTCAACAACTCAATTTCAAGTTCTACAATGTGTTTGGAGAAGATTTACCTGAGTATAGCGGGTCATTTAGTAATTTCAAAGCTTCCATTAACAAGGGTTCTATACAACCACCTCAGCGTCAAGACTGACTTTCTATACATAATGAAAATAAACTCGAAGAATTACAACTCAAGTTTAATGAGTATAATTTGGTGTCTTTTCCTGTGTCAAAGATATCAGAGTAGCAGTTGGGTATATGAAACCCTCCTTCCTAATTAACAAGTCTTATGGTGGACATCAGTTATTATTATTGCATTTTCCAGTAATAGTTGTATGTAAAGCCTCAGTCATCTGCCATACGGAACACTGAGTGCACTCTGAGGAAGATAACCAAGTGGAAATAGATTATCAAAATATGACCTCATTAGCGCCTTCTATCAGATTCCCTTGGCGAAAGAATGCATGAAATATTGTGGACCCTTTCAGAACAAAGTGCACAATGGGTATACCAGGATCTGAAACAGCTCTGGAGGAGCAGATGTGTCAAGTACTCGCAACCCACTGGTAGAGGGATATGTGGCAAAACTTGCTGATGGTCTTTACTGTGGAGAGAACAACATTGAAAATCTATACTCAGTTTCGTGCAGATTCTTATGACTCTATGACTGGCCAATTTAAGATTATCAACAACAAAACCATAATATGCTTTAGAAATCCGTTCTTGGATGAATATGGTCTGATGGGATGCTTGTCAGCTGGGCTCCATATACCACTACACTTAGCTCTTGCCAATCTCTCAAGACTGAAGGGTCTATCATCGTTCATTGGAGCCTACAAGGTCTTAAACAGTGTTGTCCTTAACTGTTCCCACTTCCTTAGCCCTTTGTATAAAGCTACTGCAGAAAAAAAGCAACAGGGTGCAATAAACTGGTCTGACAACTTATAAGAAACTTTCATTGCTGCTTAGAAGTACCTCATCATTCACTTGATAGAAGTACGGCATAATCACGTTGACACACTGGTTCCCATCAGATCACCGAAGTTAAGCAACGTTGAGCCTGGTCATAACTAAAATGGGTGACCAATTTTGGAAGTCCAGGTGCTGTATGTAGGAGAATGTCGACACCTCCATGCAAAAAGTTGCAAAAACCTAACGCCGTCATCTCCCCTAACGGGGATATACATGCGACTGGGGACCTCTTGTGAATTTCATACTCCCATGAAACTTCCTCCTTTGGAGGAAGCCGGTTAAACCCTGAATAGGGTTGGTGCTGACTGCACACACACATCATTCACTTATCCCATCCTGCCGCCAAATTGTGGGTTGTGACTGATGGTTCTGTCAAACAACATAGCAGTGGCACCCTGATGTATGCAGTCAGAGAAGAGAAGCTACTGTTCTCTGGTCATTTTTCTGCAAGAAAACACGACCATCAACCCACAAGTCGAGGCATTGGCGATTGCTGTGGCAATCAAACACTGCCGAGGCCAATTTTCAACCAGCCCTAGATTAACATAGTTCCTGTCAACTGTAAGCCGTTTCCAGACTTCTGTCCAACCTTTTGCTGGCAGAACGACATTACTTGCTGATTTTTCTAACCGCAATGCTCCTGAATCTGTTCCACCTTGTGAGGTGACTTAACTTATAGAAATAATTAGGACTGAACTTATAGAAATAAGTAGGACTTCAACTTATAGAAATAATTAGGAATAACTTATAGAAATAATTAGGACTTTAACTTATAGAAATAATCAGAGAATGGTCAAATCTCTCTTATACCGGCTGTCCTACATGGAAAGAAATACAAAATGAATGCTCAGACTTTAGACGGACATTGACACACTTGATGCAAGGAACTCGCTTTTCAAACATTCAAAAGGCATGTTTGCCCATCAGCCCTATCAATAATACACATACACCCATAAGGACAGACTCTGTTCCAACCTATCAAAATTGAATGTTAACTATTTCAACAGAGTAAACATTGAATATTTCAGAGATCATTTCTCTGGCACTTTTGTTTTTATTGTTGAAACAATTTCATCTGGCTGTTTATTACTAGATGTAATTAAAAAAAACAAACACAATCCCATTGACTTAATCACAATGCATGCGTTCAAAGTTGTTTCATGATATTAGTTTTGGCACTAATTCCAAACAGCTTATGCTTACTTAAAACAAAATTCTATTTAAAAAAATTACATTAAAAAGAAAATCAGTAAGCTTTAGCAAGTTACATCATACAAGCAAAATGCCTGTAAAAGTTGCCATGTTTACATGGCCGATTCATACAGATAAAGATCCTAACAATTCAGTTATCTATTATTTTTTTTATAATTATTTGGAATCGTTTGAGATGAGGTTTCATAACTTATGTATTCATTCTTTTTGCAAGACTGTTATCCTTATCTTCATAGTTATTCTTCTTTCACCATGTTTCGGCCAACTCATCTGAAGAAGGCCAAAGGATGAATTGGCTGAAATGTGCTGAGACAACAACTACGGACATGAGGATAACAATTCGTAAAAAGAATGAATACACAAATTCAGTTAGCATTTTTCTAGCTGAAAACTATCATTCAAAATTACAATAACAATATTAATATCAAAGGATAACAAAACCATTATTTTTAAATTGTTTCAAATTTAGATTGGTAACGTGTATTAAGCATGAAAATAATAATTAAGATGAGAATAGTTGTTCAATTAATCGAAATTTCACTAGTTTTTTCAATAGTGTGAAGTTCTAATAAAGAACAGATTTTGAACTAAATTGCGATGTCTCATGGAAACATGTCACGTCTCACATATATCAAACTAACAAACTATATTAAAGATACATCAATGCTTATGCATTTTTGGTACCGCACTATTTTAAAATAGTTATTTCGGGTTAAATTCAAGTTTCACGATATCTTTTTTTGTATTACATTGTTAGGTGGGAGCACAGAATAGTTACAAAATACCCTCCCTTCCCATGTTAAGAATGGCTTTCAAAATAATAATGCTATTATTTCAGCACGGTACCAAAAATACATAAGTACCGATACATCCCTTTAATACAAGTTTCAAAGAGGCTCTAGAAATGGAGAGATGCTGTGATGCTGGACTCAAACCACACTTTTCATTGGGGTTATAATCATATGTAAACGCACATATGCAAATGTATGCGAAATGACGTCATAGGAAGACTATAAAATGTATGCGAAATGACGTCATAGGAAGACTATAAAATTCCTAATGAACCGCCCCCTTAATTAAACACTTCATCAAATCTCCACACTAACGTAATGTACTTGCAATAACCCTTATCCCTGAGTGACCTCCGGGCCTTGATAAGTGGTGATCACTGTGTAAAAAAAAAAAAAAAGGACAATCAGATTAGATGTGGACGACGTTTGAGACATCATGATCAGAATCATGATTTATTCGGGCAAAAACCTGCAAGTAAATGTTGTTAGAAAAGAAAAGGAGTCAAGTTATAACTTGCCTTATGATCCTTGTGACGCACTCTGCCTACAACGTGTTTGGTCTACGTGTTTATCATTATGCATATATCATGTGAAATAGAATGACACTTTAATGGCAGTCACATAAAATTCATATATTGCTTCAGATTTTCTCACAATTGAGCATTTTATCTAGAAATATTTTACTTGATGATTCAAAATTGTCAGTTTCTTTTTCCTGGAGATTCTTCTGTATATAAAAACATTTTAAAATACATGAACGAAATGGAATCGACATGCAGTAATTTATTAAATACATTTAAAACTTCAATAAAGAAAAACTGCTGAAACATTGATTTTGTGTGAATGAAAAAAATTTGAGAAACGAACTGTTTCATTTATTATCTAGAAAGTAAAATTGTCTGTGTGCGTACATTTCCTTATAAAACTGCTGCATCAATTTTCAGTCTACAGACTCGAGATTTGACATAAGGCGTATTGACATTTGGGAAAATCTTTTTAATCGGTTTTCGGCCAGAAATTTGGTTGTCACGGGGTCAAAGTTCAATGATTTGACCTTAGTAAACTCTACTAAAATCCTCTACCAATTTTGGGTCTAAACACTTGAAATTTTAAATGTAGGTTACTTGGACATTGATCAAACTTTTTAATTTTATTTGAGCCCAAAAAAATAAATGTTAAGGGGTCAAAATTGGAGTCAAAATTTAAAAAAATTTGACCTGTGCGGTCTCTACCAAATTACTCCGCCAATTTTTGGTCTAAACATTTGAAATTTTACATAAAGTGTATTCAAACATAGGGAAAGCTTTTTAATTGGTTTCTGGCCCAAAATTTGGCTGCCAAGGGGTCAAAGTTCAAAAGATTTGACCATTGCAGTCTCTAGCAAACTATTCAGCAAATTTTGGGTCTAAACATTTGAAATTTTACATAAACGGTATTCAGAGATGCAGCAAGCTTTTTAATCAGTTTTTGGGCGAAAATTTTGTTGCCCAGAAGTCAAATTTGAAAGAGTTGACCTTTGTAGACTCTACCAAAGTCTTCCACCAATTTTGGGTCTAAACACTTGAAATTTTAGATGTAGGTTACCTGGACATGAGTCAAACTTTAATATATATATATATACATATGCACATAAAGTTATAAACAGTAAATAGGCCCAAGCAAAGCTGGGATGAACTGCTAGTATATAACAGATAGAATTTAGAGGCACAATAAACAATAGAGGATCAATATTTCACTTTATATTTAATGAGATATTCTCAGAAGAATATTCAAGTTACAGACAAAAATAAAGTATTTAACAAAGGAGGTAGGAGAGAAAACTTGAAATATTGCCTTCATGTTCGCCATCTCTAATGAGTAGTAAGAGAGTTGAAGTTAAGCATACTTGAAAAAAAAAATAGAATTTTTATGCCCTCCTAGTCAGCATATCTGTATAAAAATCGTAGCCCTGAGAGTTTGTTGATAAAGAACTCGTGTATATTTTGATTTATAGTTTTATTATTCAGCCATAAATAAAAAAATATGCAATTTTGTTTATTGTTATATTAAAAACAAATTAATTTCTAAAGTTTTCGTTATCCAAATTGAAAAGCAAAGTTTTCAAAGAAATAAAAAGTCGTTTTGCATAATTTTATAAAATAAACAGTTTACATGCTCACATTTAAGAATATTTTCCTCACAAACTGATTTCTGTTGAAAAATCATCACTTCATGAAATTGATAATCTATACAATCAACTTTCTGTAACATGTACAGGTATACTCACATTGATACACCAGTTCTCATTAGATCACCAAAGGTAAGCAACGTTGAGCCTGGTCAATACTAAAATTAGTGACCATCTGCTGATACCCGGTGCTGTATGTGTTTGGAGTCTGGAATGGCATGGGCGCCACCAGGCTATTCTTGCTCAAAATACACTACATGAAATAATGCAGTGTATCCATCCCACAACCCCGGGAGTTAAAGGATTCATCAATCCAACTTGATATATTGTAATGTTGTAGGTGTCTGTATAACATGGAGTTGTATGAATCATGTATTTATGAGCTTCTATTATTGTGTAGTGTATGATTGTATGCGAGTGTATATATATGTGTGTGTATAAGTATATCTATGATCGTTTAGATTTGTGCTTGTCTAATCTAGAGTTTGTTGTGTGTGTATGTACATTTCAATGCAGTTCATGCCAGAACAATCATATAGAATAAATAACAGATGCTGTATGTGCTCGGAGCCTGGAGAAAGATGAGCACTGTCATGCTATTCTTGATCAAAGTATGCTGCAGTGCCCCCCCCCCCACCGGTCCTGGAGGGTTAAGGGACTCATTCATCATCGACAGATTTAAATATAAATTATTGTAGTAAGAGATTGTTAGCATTCATGAGAATTATAATTGGCATTATATTTCAGTCTATTTTTGCATGAAATGTAATGGCAACACAAACATAAAAATAATGCATTTCACATGAAAACAGTATCTTTTAAAACGGTTGATAAAAACTGATTAGTATTAAATATAAATGTAGTTCCAAACACGATATATCATTATTATTTCAATAATGCCAAATAGCAAGTTTCTCTTGTAAATGTTTGTCTATTTTCAACATAAACGTCAATAAAATTAAACAACCACAATTCAATTAAAAAACAACACTCAATTCCAATTTGTTATTTGAAAGAATAATTCGGATATTTAAAAGGATTATCATTCAGAATCTGTTGAACACCTTTGATAGGATATATAAAAACACTATACTTTTTTATAGTCTGCAATTTTTCCTATTTAGCGACCATCATATTTGTTAGAATTTATGTAATTGAATGAATGCATGTCCATATGGCGATATGTGTAAATAATTGACATACTAAGCGAAATAAACTAATTCTTGATAGGCATTGTTTCTAGGGAATATTATTGTATTTTTTGTTCATTTTCCAAATAAAAGTTATTACATAATCACAGGTGCTCAGACTTATTTTGCTTATAGACTAAAAGATATTTTATCATGTGGACATCTTTTATATAGAGATACATGCATATATATGTGCAGTTTTCAATCAAATATTTGTTTCTATCTCAATAAAACCTTATGACTCAAATTCGTTATATTCGTTATATTATATATTTGTTTTCATTGAAAATGTGTCAGTTTTTGGTTTGGTTCACAAACCAAAAACTGACACATTTTCAATGAAAACATCTTCAAGGAAACAAAACAAAATAGAAACATTTTTTCATGTATTTCTCACAGTTTCTGTTGATTTCCACTGTTCATGTAGACTCCAGTTTAAGATTCCTGATTCAATAAAGTATCATTAAGTTTTTGAAAAATATTGATAATAAAGACGAGTGTTTCAGTGTATTTTTCAAAACAAATAAACTTCAGTTTTGTTTCTAGATCAAAAATTGTTATTCCTATTGGCATTAAATTGTGTACTTATGCATGGTTAACATTTTGTGTTTTTATAATAACCCTTGTCTCCTCAAAATGTTGCTTACCTATTTCATAGTTTTTTTTTTCCTTATAGTCTTTGGTTTGTTTTACTGAATTTTAAGGCCAAAATTACAGTTGCAGCATTAGCAGTACTATAGTCAAAGATAAAATATTTCAAAATAAGAGAGTTTAAATGTATTTTTGAAAATGAATAAACTTCAGTTTTGTTCTTGGATTTTAAACTTAATTTAGATTGAGATTAAAGCTATTTATGTGTAGTTAACAATCCTTGTATCTACTTAACTATGTCATAAACTCAACTAGGCAGTTGCACTGTTAAGCCTACTGTTGTTAGATGCAGTGGCATAGTTGAAGATAAAACACTAGACTAACCCTTTACCCAAGTGCATAGACATGCCATGATATTACCTTTTAATCTGATGTATGTAATGTTTTAGGTGCTTCTATATCATAAGAGTGAAATTTGAAAATGAAAAAAACGATAAGGTAGAAAATAAATATTTATGAAAAACAGTTTTTGATGAATGGTTATATGAGGAACAAATGTGTTCGACATTTTGAATTGCATTTGCATCATCTTGCATCACATGATGTAAGCAAAAGGAGAAATAACTCAGTTGTAACTGAATTTGTCAACTCTTCTCTTTTTCAGTTAGTGGAAGCGAGTGAAATCACTTGATTTCACAAATTTCCTTTTTCACTATTAATTATTTTCTACCTTATTGCTTTTCATGATTTTTGGATATATTACTATTTGCAATCTGGTAATTACATAGGTATCATTTGTTTTACTTGAAATTCAATATTTCGATTTTTGAATTTTGCTCTTACAATACAAAAGCATCATGTTTTTTCTTAATTTCCATATCAGACTGTTTAGTCTGTTTACATTGGAGTGTTCTATGCTGACAAGTTCTTCTTTGCATGAGTTTGCATATGTACTTTTAAACAATCTTTTCTAGCAAAGGATGAGGCACACACTTCACAAATATAAGGTTTCTCTCCCGTGTGTCTTCGCATATGGACTGTCAAATTAGATTTGCCCCGAAACGACGAACCACATACATCACAAAAATAAGGTTTCTCACCAGTGTGAGTTCTCATGTGGATCTTGAGATGAGGTTTTTGTGAAAAAGATGAGCCACACACTTCGCAAGTATAAGGTTTCTCTCCAGTGTGTATTTGTATATGTCGCTTCAAGTCAGACTTTGTTGTAAATGATAAGACGCACACTTCACAAGGATGGGGCTTCTCTCCAGTGTGTTTTCGCATATGCACGGTTAAAGTAGACTTTTCTGTAAATGCTGAACCACACACTCCACAAGAGAATGGCTTTTCTCCGCTGTGGATCAGCATGTGTGTCTTTATATAATGTTTTCTTGAAAATGCTGAGCCACACACTTCACAGGAATAAGGTTTCTCCCCACTGTGGATTCGCATGTGTATCTTCAAGTGAGCTTTCTGTCCGAAAGATGAGCCACAAATTTCACAAGAATGAGGTTTCTCTCCGGTGTGAGTTCGTGCATGTCTTTTTAAATCATACTGCGTTAAAAATGACAAAATACAAGAATCACAAGAATATGGTTTCTCCCCAATGTGCGTCCGCAAGTGTGCCTTTAAAGCAGATTTTTCAGGAAATGGTAAGTTGCACACCCCACAAGAATGGAGTTCCTCTCCAGTGTGTTGTAGCATGTGTGTCTTCAAGTATTGTTTTTTAGTAAATCCAGAGACACACACTTCACAAGAATAAGGTTTCTCTCCACTGTGGCTTTGTAGGTGTCGCTTCAAGTTCTGTTTCGTTATAAACGACGAGTCGCACAATTGACAAACGAAAGGCTTCTCGCCACTGTGTTTCCTCATGTGCACTGTTAGCTGAGATTTCCCTGCAAATGAAGAGCCACAGAATTCACAGGAGTAAGGTTTCTCTCCAGTGTGTGTTCGGACGTGAATCTCTAAATGAGATTTAGTTGAAAACGAGGAGTTGCAAACTTGACAACTATACGGTTTTTTGCCACTGGTTTTTCCCATGCTTTTTATTTTGCACACACTTTTTTATAAATGACGTATCGAAGTATCACATATTTCACAGGAAAAAACAATGTAAAATTTATCTAATTTTAAATGAGTTTTCAATGACAATACTGAGCTAAAAAAATTTACTGAAATCATAAGTTTCATATGCACCTCTTAAATGGATTTTCTAGTGAGCAAAAGACTTTACAAATGGGGTTGCTCTTTCATATGTCTGTCCCTTTAAATTGTTTTCTCCGTGTTGTATTTCTACCTTTTTGTTTCATATTTAATTAAAAATGGAAACTGAAAATATTCATCTGCTAATTTCTGATGAATAAATATTTTATTCTAAACTTGAACTTTGATCTTTTCACTTGATTGTTGGATCCGATCTCGATAGAAATGTTCACGTGTTTATTTCAGATAAATAAATCTTCAACTTATTTAATGCATTTTCATTTTTTGTTCCAGTTTTTCGTTTACCTGTGAATAAATAAAAGATTGCATTTTAGAACACATACATTAAAAAAAATAAGAAACAAACTTGTATTAAAGGCAATACTTAAAAATGATGATTATAAATTTGGCAGTTACTGTAGCTTTTGCTGAGTCGTGAAGATAGACTGGACTGTGTCAAGCTTGTCTTCAACTCGTATATTATTTTTAAAAAGGCAGACATATTAAAACAAAATATTTAGAAAAGATATTTGGTTTTATTACTTTAAGATGCAAGACATTACTTATAGAAAGAATTTTTCTGTCATTTACTTTTGCGAAAATGACAACGACAATATTTTGCAGATTATGTTTTGACTGGATGTACAATCAATTTTGTTTCGAATAATGTACAAGCATGTGTTTCTGGTTGTGTTTAATATTTAGTAGAGATTAAATTTAAATGATTATTATTTGTAAATGAAAATCTGAAGAAAATGTTCACTTCGTATGAAATCTCAATGTTTATTTCCGATAAATAAATCTTCAATTCCTTAAGTGTATAAACAAGTTTCATTTTGGTTCCAGTTTTACTTTTATCTAGGAATGAATAAAAGATTCTATTTTTAGAACACATACATTAATAGGAAAAAAAATAAAAAAATAAATTTATATTAAAGGCAATACTTAAAAAACAATGATTGTAAATTCGGCAATTCTTGATGAGATTGTGAAGATAAAAAACAATTGTAGACTGTGAGATATGTTTGTATGATACTTAACTTATGATATTCATCATCCAATTTGCTTCTATGGCTTTAAGTGTGTTTCAGACCCGAGAAGCAAATTAGACATGAGAATTTACATTTTATTATCAACCTGCTTATTGAAATTACAAATTCATCTGCGTGGTTTTAAAATATTATATGAAATAAACAGTGTGAAAAAATGTGTGATATGTAATGTTCTATACCACCGAGTGTGTGTGTGTGTGTATGGGGGGAGTATAAATATCCGGCTGAATTATAAATACGCAATTAATAGGCCTATCACTTTGAAGAAAGGTTTAATCTATTATATTAACTTGTTTCAGAATAATTTCAACATAAAAAAGAATAAAATAAAAAACATTAAAGAAATATCAATCGTAATATTTAAAAAAAATTAAAACTCATGCCATATGGGATTTCTGCTATTTAAAACTTGTTAGAATACATTTTCTTTATTTTTATCTCTTTCTTGATACTAAGAACGTAACTTGAAAACCTTGAGCTGACTCAGTTACAACTGAATCATGCCTGCAAATAGGTATCTACAACTATTTTTACAGGTGACATAAATTTTGAAAATTTTTCACTCACTTATATAAACACTGATTTTAAACTGTAAAACATATTTATTGAAATTATCAGTAAGAGAAAGTTTAAAAGTGAGAAATCTAAGTTCCAAGAATGAAGACTTTTTTTTCTTCATCAACGACATTCACAAAAGCGTAGAAAAAAGATTTTCTTTTTAAAGCAATTACGATCTTTCCTTTTAACTTAAAATTTGTAGCAAATATATTTGACCCTAAAAATTTAGAACACCCCAAAAATAAGCCATCATTTTATGCTAAATTTGCATATGAAACTGACACGTGTCTAACTTGTAACATATTTGTTTTCCTAATTTTCCCCAACTTTTTTTAGGGTGTCATTTGTTTTACAAGGGGATAATACACTTACATTTCCAGCTTTGGCAATGAAGATAATTAATTAAAAATAATCAATTAAAAATAATCAATTAAAAATAATCAATTAAAAATAACTTTATATATCTACCGATCACTCCAATAAAAGTGTACTATCTATTTCTACATTAGACCCATTTCTTGTAGTGCCTTTCAAAGAAGAGATGAAAAAAATTTTAATATGCTGAAAGGGGTTCAGAAATCATAACAGATTCAGAGATCTTTCTTCTTCCAACAATAAAACTCTTACTGGGTGCATGCAATTTAATGGTTCTGAAAGCCATATTATCATCAAATTTTTTTAAGTTTCCAATTACTTTTTCATTGTGTTCGAAAAATTAAAGCTTAAATTTAAGCTCAGAAAATAAAAAAGTGTATTTTATACATAAAATAAAGTTATAATGAAAAGCGTTTTCATAGTAGCTACAAAAATTTGAAAATTCAGCTAAATTTGAGTTAAATAAATTATAAAAATCCCTTAAAAGATAAATATTAGTTTAAAAAAAGCACTTTATTTTTTACTAAAGAGATTGCTTAATTATCCAGTAAAAGCCAGAGTTTAGTAACAAAAATCGGCTTTCATTCAGTTAAAATGCTGAATTTCTATAGAAGCTCAAAATGTCAACATGTCAAAAGGAGTTAATCTGGAGAACAAGTGATGACGTCAGTATCCTATTTGAAATAAAACTTTTGTAAAATGTGCAAAACTTTATTTTTTGGTAAGAACTGTTGGACATTTATTAGAATAAACAAAACAAAACAAAAGGTTCAAACAAATATATAACAAATAAATGATACTAAAGGCAAGCTAAGTTATGCTTCTACTTACTTGGATAAATTTTTTGTGTTTTAATTTATTTAAAATAATTTTTCTTTTACTCAAAAATATAAGTAGTGTTAAGTAACAATGAAAAAAAAATGGCGGTCTCATTAAAGCAATAGTTGAACCCAAATATTTGTTTAAAACATAAAAAATTAAACAAAATAATTGTAGAACATTAGATTTTTGCATGATTGGGGCATTTATTGGATATATTTCTATCGGTATTTTGTTTATTTTTAATTACTGTCTTGGTTACCTTATTTATAGAACCATGACAGCAGTATATTCTTTTTATTGTTTTTACTCTGGAGTATATATCCGACGCAGTTAAACACAAATTATCAACAGAGAACCACATCACTCTACATAAAAACATATAAGATATCAAAACAAGGAAAAGAATATGCTGCTGTCATAGCCCTACTTATTTGTTAACCCATATTTTTTTTTTGCTTTGTCGGCTATTCTAATAAATGCACTGATGAATTATTTCTTTTCAAATAAAGCTTAAAATGCATTTTAAGTGTTAAAAGGTCAACTAAATTCACTGATTAGTTACATTGACACACTAAAAAATTATAACAATTACTTATAAATAATTAAATAAAACTTGAAAGACATTGATTATTGCATAAGTGTGTAACAATCAATGATATTCATTGAAAATTTTGACAATTCATTCATTGAAAAAATTGAAAACATTATTAATATAGCAATACACATCATTATTAATATAGCAATACACATGAAAAAATTGAAATCATTATTAATATAGCAATACACATCATTATTAATATAGCAATACACATGAAAAAAGTGAAATAGCTTAAAATATTTCAATATTGGTATCTATAGAAAGAGTTTGATGAGCTAAGAAAGAATCTTTTAAGATGTTTTTAAATCCAATTAAAATTAAGGAAGTTATGGCTATTTTTGTGCCTCACACGTTTGGATATTTTTCCTTCTTTAAGACCATATGCGTTTTGTCACATTTTTTACACTACTTTTTCAGTAAAAAATGTCATATCTTTGTTAAAACAGAAGATTAAGCAATGAAATTTACCATATAAGTGTATTTTTGTGCTAGGATTTAGAATATGCTACTGAAAACCCCCCAAAATTAATGGTTTCCAAATAATCTGCAGTAAATGCACATAAATATGCTGCAATTCCTTAAAAATGCCATGTATCCATTAAAAGAAAAGAAGTTAAAGAACTCAAAGCTGAATTGTAATGGATTATATGTAAAAATAACTGAAATCGAAATCTAGGACTGTTTAAAAATGAATATATTGCAATATATCTTTGGTATTATTGTAAATTAATATCCTCGAGTAACCCACTCCCACCCCATCTGACCACATCTCCAAAATATGCGATTTTACTTTTGTAGGCAATTACGTGTGAACCCCTTAAAAAACCTTTCATGAAAGATAAACAAGTATTATTTTAGAATTTAATGTAAAATAATTCCTCATTTTCAGCTATTCTAGCATTTTAGGGCAGTTAACCATTTTTTTTCTATCGGAGATAAATCCTGTGCGCCTGTTTTTATAAAGACGATAACGTGTGGTTTTAAGAGGGTCTTTGTGCAATTATGAGAGGGTAGGGAGGTGACTACTCTGACTTTGGGTTAATGATAGAGCTAAGGAAAATTAATTGTGAACACCCTGAAGACTTGATAGAAACAATACAAAAACAATTTTAGAATTTAGAGTGGGTGTTAATTTTACATAAATTTAATCTAAAATAATTTACCATTTCGAGACCATTCTAGCGTTTTAGGACAGTTGACTAATTCATTTTTTTATGGGTGCACTTTTCTTTAAGAAAGGATTTTTTTTACACACCTATATGTAGCTTACCAAGGAACTTTGTTTGGTGAGGAGCTCGCCACTTAGACTTAGTGTCATTGTTAGGGCTAAAGAAGCTTTTAAGAAGAGGAGGCTTGCCACTCGTACCTAGGGTTAGTGGTAGGATTAACGGAGTTTTTTTTTAAGAAAGCGTCTAACCCCCATATTTACGGTTAGTTAGTCATAATTATTGGCTTTTGAAAATGTTATGCCTTAGATTTTGGACATACAATTACTTTTAAATATGAAATTTATTTTTATTTATTTGTCGTAATTCTTAAGGGGTGTGAAACTTAACAAGAATTACGACAAATAGACAAAAATAAATTTCATTTAAAACAAGTGACGTCACTAACATAAAACGTGACGTTTGGAAAACTTATCAAATATTTTTGTCCACTTATTTAAATATCAAAAAACATTTTTTTCTAAAGCTAACAAATCGTTCACAAATTTTTGATAAATTTGGTTTTATTTTCAATTTCATTTCTTGTCTGAATGACACATTATTTCGTTAAACTTTGCAGTTTAAGACGTTCTTTTATTTCCCTACCTGGACTTTGGGCCAAGATCACAGTGTAATATTCTGATGCTACACTTTGCCTTCTCTGTCCAGTCAGTGAAGGAGAAATCCTTCATGACTGAGAACAATTTTTATGTTTGTTTCTATCCAGATTGACCCTTTTGGGAAGCTGAATTTTCCTCACATTAACTGACCTTGTGTCTAACTGTTCTCGTGGGGAGGCAATTAGATAGGAACTTAACTAGAAACTGAGCACCTCCTACAAATATTTAAATATTGATTTCATATTTTATATATATATATATATATATATATATATATATATATATATATATAAGCAGCCGCCAATAGCGTAATGGTTAGGAGCCTTGACTGCCGTACAAACGGTCGGGTTTCAATCCTGGCTTGAGGTAGTTGCCTGTCTAGCCGCACTGATGAGCTGTGAAACAGCGAAACAGTACTGTATGTGGATGACTATACTGCTCCTCACCTTGAGTTGAGCATATTTAGAAGTGAAACACGAATTACCATTAGCATATAAGCGACGCTCTTTGTGTAAACAAATCGAGCGGAGGTATTTCAGACGATATCAAAACACCGTTAAACTCACTACTCGTTCAAGCAGCCGCCAATAGCGTAATGGTTAGGAGCCTTGACTGCCGTACAAACGGTTGGGTTTCAATCCTGGCTTGAGGTAGTTGCCTGTCTAGCCGCACTGATGAGCTGTGAAACAGCGAAACAGTACTGTATGTGGATGACTATATATATATATATATATATATATATATATATATATATATATATATATATATATATATATATACATATATATATATATATATATATATATATATATATAATTGGATAAATTAGTGTCCATTCAATAGTACCTATTTACAATTCCTCCACACGGGACAGAATTAGACGCCAGGGTCGTTTTTTAACGTGGAGAAAAGGTACAAAAATAAAAAATTGTCTCAGTCGTGAAGGATTTCTCCTCCACCGAAAGAGAACAAGAAATGGAGTGCAGCATATAAAGCACAGATATTACACTTTGATCTTGGCCAAAAGACCAAGAAGATGATTGTACCTATTTACTATGCCTCCCCACAGGACAGAGTTAGACACCAGGGTCGTTTTTTAATGTGGAGAAAAGGTACAAAAATAAAAATTGTCTCAGTCGTGAAGGATTTCTCCTCCACCGAAAGAGAACAAGAAATAGAAGTGCAGCATCTGAAGAACAGATACTACACTTTGATCTTGTCCCGAAGGCCAAGTATGATTGTAATCCACAGGAAAAAATTGTAAAAAAAATATATTGCAAAAAAATCATATTTCACATTTTCATTTTTTTTATTTTTAAACAAAAAACTGTTTAATTCACCATTAAAAACTAATGTAATTGATAGAGGTGCACATGTTACATATTTGTTTTTCAACTATATTTTTTAAATTTGATCAAAAGTAACGCCGGATTTCTTTAAAATTATATATTCTGATAACCAAATAGCTCTAGTTAAAGCTAATTATGTTTTGATAATATGAGCTCCAACTAAATATGCAAGAACATTTTTTTATATTCATATTTTCATTTTTTTTAATTTGTAATTCGTTCTGGAAAAAAAAAAAAAAAAAAAAAGTTTGTTTAGAGTAAAGTAATTAATATCAGCGATAGTAGTATCGTTTTTAGATACATTTTAAAAATAGAACGATTTTTTCCTGGTATCATGATTTTAAATTGCTCGGTACCACATTTTTATTAAATTGCTCGGTACCACATTTTTATTAAATTGCTCGGTACCACATTTTTATTAAATTGCTCGGTACCACATTTTTATTAAATTGCTCGGTACCACATTTTTATTAAATTGCTCGGTTACATTTTTATTTTTAATGGATAAATGTAGTAAAAGATTGATTTATCTAACAGTGAGTGTCCGAAGAAATGTTTTTTCAAAATTTTCCAAACTCATTATGTTGAAGTTTTTTTTTAACACAACAAAAAAATGAGCTGTCAAAAGAATTTCAGACAAACGAATCTATTAAAAGTGATATTTCTTCTCGTTAATTTCCAAATTTCATGACGAAATTCTCAAGAGAATCGCAGTACGACCATTTACAAATCAAGGGGGGGGGATAATTGAAAAATCTTACCGAAAACGCTGTTTTAAGATGTGAACATTTTTAGCACTTTATTTGCTTATAACTCTTAAAATATATAATGTACATTCTTATTTATTAATTTATTGAAAGTATATTCATTTTTGAACAAAACGGTGGTATTTTGAGGACATAAGGTGCATTGGTTTTTAAAATATGACGGTTTTAGAAGAACCCCCTTGAAATCTGTAATTATACAAAGCATTGGTGTATTGCTAATTAATATTTGAGTAGAATTCAAATTTGAAAGAAAATTATTATTATAATTATTATTATTCACAAAAAATGCACTCTTCCTACAAACTTAAGTGCCCCCCCCCTGCCAAATGTATGACAGTGAATTGTAATTATTGACTGAATTGCAGATTTCTCTGAAATAATGGTGGGTGCTAGTGGGGATGGGGTGAGGTGGGGTGCAAACTCCTATCTTTTATTTATTTTTTTTTTACAATGTTCTCCATCCGTGCCTCTTTAAATTAAACGTTAGTAAAATTTATCCCATTTTTTAAATTATATTTTTTTTAGTGATCTTGGTCTTGAATGTATTCATTTTTTTATTTTCAGGATTAAAAATTCTTACGCTAATATTTACACGTTCATGCTTGCAAAGAAAATATTAGAATATTGCATTTAAAATTACGCTAAAGCTATTGCTATTCAAATAACATCAAATATATTTTGCAATTGTATGTGTGTGTGTGCGTGTGTATATATATATATACAGTGATGATCATATTTATTGGCACGGTAAAATAAAAGTTAAATTTTGTCTAATAAATTCTAAAAAAGGGATTAAATTAAAGAAAATAACAAAGTATATTATGTATTTTTAACTGGCCTTTCCGATGCAGCAATCGGATTTTAGAAAAAATAAATAACAAAGGAACAACAAACATAATTGCAAAAAACCCTTGTTCAAAATTATTGGCACGATTTATTTAATAATCAATTGTATAGCCTTTGGCCTTGATTACCTTCCTCAGTCGCTTTTCATAGTTTACAACCAAGTTGTTGCACTCTTCAGTAGTAATTTTAGCCCACTCTTCCTGACAATAATCCTCCAATTGAATAAGATTCTTAGGCTTCCTTTGCATTACCCTCAATTTTAATGTTCTCCATAAATTTTCAATTGGATTAAGGTCTGGGCTTAGTGATGGCCACTCCAAAACATTAATATGATTGTCCTCAAGCCATTTCTTAGTCAGTTTAGCCGAATGCTTTGGGTCATTATCTTGCATGAACCACCAATGACGACCAAGTGAGAGCTCTTTAGCAGAGTCTTTCAGGTTTTCATCCAATATTTTAACATAATCTTCCTTTTTTATGCTACCTGTGACCTTAACAAGTCGCCCTGGTCCAGAGGCAGCAAAGGATCCCCAAAACATCAAACTGCCTCCACCATGCTTCACTGTGGGTATGGTGTTCTTAGGCAGGAAAGCTTCGCCAGATTTTCTGTAAATATAAGACACTTTATTATGGCCAAATAACTCTATTTTCGTTTCGTCAGTCCATAGAACACGTTTCCAGAATGCAACATCTTTATCAATATGACGTTTTGCAAAGGCTAGCCTTGCTTTCAGGTGCATAGGCTTCAATAAGGGAGTCTTTCTCGGACAACATGCTTTTAAACCAGCTCTCTTCAAAACTCTACCAACTGTATGTCGAGATACATTCACTCCAGAGGTGCTCTGTTCATCAACAATCTCCCCAACAGAGATCCTTGGGTTTTGTTTTACTTGTCGAACAATTTTCCGTTCATCTCTTGGGGAAAGAATCCTTTTTCTCCCTCTACCCTCTAAACTCATAACGTGGCCTTGCGATTTGAACTTGTTTATTATGGCTCTAACAGTGGATTTGGGAAGGTTTAGCTTCTTTGAAATCTTATCATAGCCCTCCCCATTGGTATGGCATGCTACAACAAGCTTCCTGACGTCTTCGCTGTGTTCCTTAGTTTTAACCATGGCGATTGAAAATTATAATTTAGTCACTTATAATAGTTTAAATAAATCGCTATCTAAAAATTATCTGAAAAAAATTATTCACTGAATTAGCGTTAAACAAGCATAATATGGCTATAAAAAAGTTCAGAAAGCACGTAAACCGGAAATTGATTGATATTATACTGATACTAAAAGAAAAACAAAGCCGTGCCAATAATTTTGAACAAGGGTTTTTTGCAATTATGTTTGTTGTTCCTTTGTTATTTATTTTTTCTAAAATCCGATTGCTGCATCGGAAAGGCCAGTTAAAAATACATAATATACTTTGTTATTTTCTTTAATTTAATCCCTTTTTTAGAATTTATTAGACAAAATTTAACTTTTATTTTACCGTGCCAATAAATATGATCATCACTGTATATATATATATATATATATATATATATATAATGGACTCTCCTGTTGTGTTCGATGCATGAGGGCCAAAAATATGCTCTGTTTCACTCTGCCTTCAATGCTTGTGCCGCATGTGTGACACGAGGCCAGCTCTGCTCCCACAAACCAAGGCGTACGACTCACAGGATACAGGCTGGGAAGGTGCTGTTCCTACTCTTGCTCTACGAAGATTTGTTTGATTCGATAGCCGTGTGTCAATGTATGTGTTAATGCCCGCAAAACATTTTTCCCTCCACAATTTTCTATTCACAGCATCTTCTTCAAAGGTTTTTGGGTTCAGGCCTGCGTGCTTAAGATTGTTTTTCAGCTTATCCCTGTACCTCAGAAATGGACGACCCATGTTTCGATTACCCTCTTTCAGTTGACTGTATGCTAGTTGCTTAGGAAGATGGTTTTCATCCATGCGAACAAGGTGACTAGCCCACCGAAGCTGAGACTTCATCAGGAAGGCCTCAATACTTAAAATGCTGAACCTAGCAAAAAATCCCAAATTAGGGGCCTTGTCTTTCCATGTTAATCCACATATACTATGGAGGCAACACTTATGGAATGTATCCAGTTGCACAATCTGCCTATGGTATGGGGTCCAGGCTTCCGATACATACAGGAGTATTGAAACAATCACTGCACGATAAACTGAGATTTTGGTCTTTAGAGTCAAACCTCTTTCATTCCATACTCTTGACTGCAGTTTGCCGAAGGCATCAGTCGCCTTTGAAATTCTACTCAATATCTCATCATCAAGTGATGCTGATGAATTCACCTTATTTCCGAGATATGCAAAGGATTTAACATACTTTAGAAGCTATCTATTCACTAAGATTTTCTGAGGCGGTGTCACATATTCTGGTCTCGGAATATTCACACCACCTTGCTGCAACGGGGTGGGCTTTGGTTGGTAGATAACTTCTATCTTTTTAATATTAATCGTCAAACCAAGTGCTTTTGCAGTATTGGAAAACTTGTCAACTAATTCTTGTGCTTCTTCAAATGAAGAATATATATATATATATATATATATATATATATATAGATAGATAGATGGTCTAGTGGTAAGAGTTTAGGTTTCCTACCATGAGGCTCGATTTTAAATCGAGCAAGATTCAGCTACTCTGATGAGTTATAGATGACAAAACATGTGTCAGTGGATAATTATATAAAAAAAAAAACATATATGCCGCTCCCCATTTGGGGGTACCAAATTAGTCAAAGGGAAAATTATTCCCAACTCACTTGAAATTACTTTCCAATAAATAATTGATTTCATTCAAAATGTATCGCAAAAGCAAAAACAAATAACATTATATATATATATATATATATATATATATATATATATATATATATATATATATATATATATATATAAAATAAAAAGGAACAAACCGTATTATGTGTTCATCAATGTTTCCTCTTTATTTCGAGACTTCCTCTGGATGAATGAGATTAAGAAACAAAAAAGACCAGTACAAAATATTTGAAAATGTTTCACATGCACAGTGTGACTCAGTTCTATTTCAGAGAAACGGAAACATTTTCAAATATTTTGTACTGGTATCGAAATAAAGACGAAATGTTGATGAACACATAATACGGTTTGTTCCTTTTTATTTTCTCTATTTTGTCGGAATACTATTTCCATTATTTTCATCATATATATATATTACTGTTTTTAAAAATAATAAATAAATATATATATTTATTTATTATTTTTAAAAACAGTAATCTACAGACACAAGTGTTTCGGAGTCCTACTCCTCTTCAGCGTAGCCTGACTGTTGGTAGGATTGTTGGACCTTATGTATTTCAGTCCAGCGCCCTAATCCACTGCGCTATGTTGCCATAGGCAATTTACTGCTTCGTTTTTATCGTTCATCTGTTTAAGTGCTTTTTGTTTTGATTTTTTTTAAACGATAGTAATGTTTATGTCTCCGCCTCGGAGAACCGGTGTTTTTCTTAGAAAGTCGCTGAAGAGGAATAGGGCTCCGAAACACGCGTGTCTGTAGATTACTGTTTTTAAAAATAATAAATAAATAATACGCCCAAATAAAATTGGGTGATTTCTAAGAAAAACACCGGTTCTCCGAGGTGGAGACATAAACATTACTATCGTTTAAAAAATAAAATAAAAAAACACTTATATATATATGTGTGTATATATATATATATATATATATATATATATATATATTTATTTATAGTAAAAATATTGAATAAAAATGCTTAAACCAATGATAATATCATTAGTTTGAGAAATTAATCTTTCTTCAAGTTAAATTGATTTCATTAACCTAGACTTTAGGGGCTTTTTTCGTAATTTTTCTGAAATAGTTTTTGAATTAATTGTTAATTAATTGTTAATATCTACGATTCTTTATTTTCATTAAAAAAGCAAAAATAAGTTCATGCGTTTTTTATTTTGTACTTAATTTTATTTTGTACTTAATTTTATTTTGTACTTAATACTTAATTTTAAACGCATGAACTTATTTTGCTAAAGTTATAGTTATAAAGATTATAGGTTAATTTTTACGACTTGCCTCAGTGTATTATAAACACCCCAACCTCCCCATGTTAAAAACGGCTTTCGGAATAACCCCCCCAACCTCGAAAACTCTTCTTTACATGAGGAGATTGGGGGGGGATATTCCGAAAGCCGTTTTTAACATTGGGACGTTGGTGTGTTTAAGGATTCTGGGGCAAGTCATAAAAATTAACTAAATTATAACTTTAGTAAAGGTGATTTTTGTTTAAATAAAATTATACATTTTCCTAAGAGTGGCTCAAAAATTTCACTAAAATTGGTTGATTTCATGAATATGGTGAATTTTTAAGTGAAGAGAGGGGTCAAAATGATTATTTTTGGCGATCAGTCATTCGCCTGTCTAATGCCTATTTCCAAAAACAAACATCATTATGAGAGCCAAAATATGAATAAGTTAACAAGTCGAAGAAAAGGAACCGTTCGAAGCATCACCTTTCCTTCAACATCGGTCTAACATCTCCATTTAATTAAAGTAATACTTACATGTGGTGTGACTGCGATATTCTGTTGGTAGAGATCACCAAACTCTCCCATTTGGTAAGACAAGATAATTGGTCACACGGTGAACCATAAGAGTTTGTCCCGTTTTCGATAAGAAACAAACAATGTCTATTTGTAATGCTTGGACATTTTATTGTAATGTTTCACTTTTAACGCTGATATTAAAATTAATAAATTTTACTTTTAATTTCATTCATATTTATAAAAAAAAAAATGGATGTTTATATTCTTTTTTATATTGAGTGTATTACAGTAGTCATATCGACCTATACCCTTTAAAATCATGATTTATGTAGTTCGTTATAGCCGCTCGGCGCTGTGACGTGTTTGAGATTTGAAGTTGACCAAAAAACAAAACAAAACAAAAAAACGATCTTCAATGGATTTGGGCGGAATTATTATTATTATTATTATTATTATTATTATTATTATTATTATTATTATTGTTGTTGTTGTTGTTGTTGTTGTTGTTGTTTCTTGCTGCATGTTTGTTTGTTTTTTAAATAGGTTGGATAAATTATTTGGTTATTACTTTGTGGTACTTGTACAGTTTAATGAAGACATTAAAAAATGAAAATATTGCACATATTCGTTATAGAACGAAGTTCTCCAAAAAAAAAAAAAATGTTCACTTAATTTCATCAAGCAGTTTTTTTACAGTGAACAAAAAAAAACAATTTGTTATGATACCGAGCAAAAGGTTCGATTTTTAGGAAGAAAAGCTAGTAATAAAGATGGGGAGGGAGTGTCGGCGATTTACATGGAGTTATCTCCCCGTGGCGTGTTCAACAAATTTCATAATGGCTGATTTCAACGCACTCTCATAAGAATGTGTTTTGACGCTGTAAAACAAAAACTTCTCGATCAAATAAAATGAAATTCTTTTCGGAGCTTCAGTCCAAAACGGGTACGTACAATATAACCTTTTTTTCACTTTTGAATGTCTTCATTAAACTGTACAAGTACCAAAAATTATAATAAAGACACAACAAATAAATGTTACCAAAGGCAAAAATTTACTCATATCTATCTGAATAAGTGTGTGTATGTATGTGTGTGTATGTATGTGTGTGTGTGTGTGTGTGTGTGTGTGTGCTTTAACTGATTTTAAAGTGTTTTGTAAAGCCAGTGGAGTTACTAAAAAAAAAAAAAAATGGTCATCTCATTGGACTCAAAGTCGAACCCCGATAATCGCGCAGAAACTGAACATTAGCTTTGTTTTACTTTGGCATCCCTGTTGTTTCTGCGAGACTGTGAATATGGCGATGCGAAAAAAAAATCATCCCCGGCCCGGCAATGTTTTAAGTCAAATGTCAATGTTAGTTTTATTTTTAATAAAAAACGAGATTTTTTTCTTTTTCAATTACATTACAAACTTTACTTGAACTTTTTAACAAACTTTTACATACATAAAAAATATACTTTATAGATCTGAAGGTGGGGTTGGGGATTATCTCTCCCTGAAGGGGGGAGGCCGGCAGCCGGCACCAAGCATGTAAATCCAGAGGGGTGACTTTTTTTGTTACCCCTCGGAGTGGGAAGGGGGCCGATCACCCAGGCAACGCCGGGTAACCCCTGCTAGTATATATATATATATAAATCTCATTTCCATAAAAAGCCCAATTTAAAAATTTTTCAGCATATATTTTGGTTAAATGAATTTAAAAAATTTTATATCATAAAAGATCTATAAAGTCTATTTTTTATGTATGTAAAAGTTTGTTAAAAAGTTCAAGTAAAGTTTGTATATATATATATATATATATATATATATATATATATATATATATATATATATATATATATATATATTTATTTATTTATTTATATATATCGTCGGCTGATTTCTCGTATCCGAGATTTCAGTTTCCTCTTCCCTCAATGTTTGGACCGCAGATGGCTTCTCAGACCAATCTGAGCGTGGAATTTGCATGGGCAGAGAAGGTAAGCAATGCTTTGCAGGGGGCGTTGTTGTTCAGCACGATTTTTTCTTGCCTGCCTCTTGATCTCCACTAGTCTTCTTCTTCTTCTTCTTTCTGCCTCGTATCCTTTGGTACCATGTGTGATGGATTGGTGCCACAGGCATCGATCCTGAGATGTTGTTTCCCAGATGTGAAGATCAAATCCGGTGTTTTATAGGGCGGATTTGAGTTGATCCTTATATCACAGTAGAGGGCGGCTGATATGTCTATTTTCCGTGGCTAGCTCCGAGTGCAGGGTTTGTCGAGGGAGTCTGTTTTCATCCATTCTGAGGATATGCCCCAAGTTGGGGCATATCCTCAGAATGGAGTATCAGAATTTTTGTAGGAATTTTTGACACCCCTAACACGAAACTGCGAATACAATATAAAAATCTCGTAATTTCTCTGTTAAAAGTGGGTTATTTATTTTCTTTATGGATTATACTTCCAAAATAAACTATTACAGTTGTTTTAAAAGTAATAAAAATATTTTTATTTTTTTTTTAAACAGTAATGAATTTTCCGAACTCAATATTTTTAAATTTTTAAACTCAATATTTTTAAATTTTTAAATTTTAAAAATCTATCAAAATTTTTCTATTGATTCTATTTTTACGATATTTTCAGGGTCAATGTGAAATTTTATGTTCTTTCCAATAAACCGAATATAATATTTTAGACAAACGTTTTTTTTTTTTTATTCACGGTTCCCCCCCCCCCAGTGTCTATTACAAAGAAAATACTTAATTTAGTCTCGGATAAGTACATAATTATTTACTCACAAATTGAAGAGAAAAGGTCAATACATAATATATTCAAATTTTAAAAAAAACGGACTTCGTGTTCTTGTAGAATTTTACCTGTAAAGTTTGAAGTTTAAAACCTTTTTTTAAACCACGTTATTTGTTTTTTCTTTTTTCTTTTTTTTTTTTTTAATGGAACCTTGGTCCTTGCTCCTTTAATTGAAAAAAAAATTAGGGCTTGAATTACATTTTTCGAGGAGTTATAAGCTTGGAAAGACAGGGGGTCGAATAATTCACGCCTCCAATTTTGTAAATGTCTAAAAATAATTAATTTCGACTCGGATAAGTACATAATTATTTACTCACAAATTGAAGAGAAAAGGTCAATACATAATATATTCAAATTTAAAAAAAAAACGGACATCGTGTTCTCGTCGAATTTTACCTGTAAAGTCCGAAGTTTAAAACCTTTTAAAAAAAAAAACACGTTTTTTTTTTTTTTTTTTTTTTTTTTTAATGAAATCTTGGTCCTTGCTCCTTTAATTGAAAAAAAAAATTAGGGCTTGAATTGCATTTTTCGAGGAGTTATAAGCTTGGAAAGATGGGGTGGAATTATTCGCTATTTTCACAAAAAATTCTGATACTGCTATAGCCCCAACCAATAGAGTCTGTGCCTTATGGTGGTGGCTTCAATACTGCAGCTGTTTGCTCTCTCAAGAACGTTTGTGTTAGTTACATAGTCATACCATTTGATGTTCAGTATAGCTCGAAATTTTTGTTGGTGGAATTTTTCGAGTTTAATGAGATCACTTTGGTATATAGTCCAGGTCTCACACCCATACAGAAGCGTAGGTTAGGTATACCATGAGTTTAGTTTTTATTGAAAGATGTTTATTATTGAAGACGCGCTTCATCAGTTTACCATAGGCAAGGCCAATTCGGCTTTCTATTTCATTCTCATTTGAGCACTTTTCTGATATTATGCTACTGCGATCTACTTGCTCAAGAGGGGTGTCATTTATGTGAATGCTTACATCCTGTAAGATCGTATTGGGTACTGGCAGGCTGCCGTGAATTTGTTTATGGATCTCTGGATGTCTTCCTTGGAATGGCTAAGAACCATGTTGTCATCTGCATATTGAAGCTCTGTGATGTGTTGGAATTTCACAAGGCTTGAAAAATCCCCATCATAACGGTACCTAATGTCCACCCCCGGGTTATTTGGGGGAAGTTTGTGCAGCATTGCAGCAAGATATAAGGAAAAGAGGGTAGGTGCAAGGACACAATCTTGTTTTAGTCCACAGGTAACTGGAAACTTTTTTGTTTCCTTGCCTTGGTGCGATACATACCCTGACATGCCTTCATCCACTGCCTGGATGGGTTCTACAAAGTGGATTGGGCAACCAAATTGCTTGAGAACTTTCCACATTGCATCTCTTGGAATGCTATCGAATGCTTTTTGCAGGTCATAAAATACAAGATAGAGGGGTTTCTGTTGTTTCTTGCTTTTCTCCTGCAACTGTCTTGCGCAGAAAATCATATCTATTGTTCCCCGAGCAAGCGATTCAGTAGTATGTGGGCAAAGATTTTTCCCATTATGGACAAAAGGGCAATCCCACGGTAATTGCCACATGATTTTCGGTCACCTTTTTTGAAGATGGTTACTATTACTGCACCTTTCAGATCCTTTGGTACTTGACGTTCTTCCCACATCTTAAGAATGAGAGTGAATAGTCTTGTTTTCAGATGTTGTCCACCATCGTGGATAAGTTCAAAGGGGATATTATCAGACCCTGGGGCTTTATTTACTTTCATTTGATCCATCGCAATTAGAAATTCTGTAAATGATGGTGATGCATTCATCCATAATTTCGCTGGGTACTGTGGGACCATTTTGAGAAAGTCCTCATCTGCAGAAGATTTTTTATTGAGTAGATTGGCAAAATGCTCCTGCCAACGATCCAGAATTGATTGTGGATCGTTGAAGATGGTGGCATTGTCTGCTGCAAGGAGTGTTCCAATGGAGGATCTGATGGGGCCAAAATTTTGTTTTACACCGGCATGGAAATTTCTAAGGTCACGGCCTTCTGCAAACGCCTCCAATTCTAAAGTTGCCACCATTTGTTTTCTAGTTCCCGTAATTTTGATTGATACTGTTTTTTGCGGTTTCTGTAGATGTTGGTTTTATGCCGGCTTTGAGAGTCTTGTTCATGAGCACGGCGAGCGTTTATCTTTTCTTGAATGAGTTGATTAATTTCAGCACAGTTTTCATCAAACCAGTCTTGATTTTTCTTTTTCTTTAAACCGACTCTGACTTTGAATGATTCATTAATGATCTTACTGATTGACAACCATTTTTTTTCCAGGTTGCAAGAATTGGTTGCGTTTATACGAAGTTGTTGGTCGATGGTGTGTTGGTATTTTGATTTTACCTCTGTTAGGTGAAGTTTTGAGAGGTTATATTTTTTCCGAGATTGCTGTTTTAATTCAAATTTGGGCTTCTTTCTGGTGATATATTTAGCACGTGTGATGACCAGACGGTGGTCAGTCCAACAGTTAGTGCTGATTTAGTGATATGGATATCCTTTTTATCTTTTTGGCGGACGATGACAGAGTCTAGAAGGTGCCAATGCTGTGATCGAGGATGTTTCTACGTGGTCTTAAATCTATTTGGGAGCTGGAACTGAGTGTTGGTAATGAATAGCTCAAATTTTGAGCCCTAACAGCAGGCGGCTGTTTGAATTGCATTTACCAAGTCCATGCTTCCCAATGACAGAGTTCCAGAGTTTATGGTCTTTCCCCACTCTTGCGTTAAAGTCGCCCAGCAGCATTAATTTGTCACATGGTGGGGTTCTGGTTATAAGCTTGCCAAGCTGCTAGTAGAATTCTCATTTCTCTTCACTGTCGGCGTCTAGGGCTGGTGCATATACCGAAATGACAGTAATTAAGTTATCAGAAGGCAGTGAGACTCTAAGAGATATGTTTCTCATTTACAGCTGTTGGTGTGAGCTGATGATCATGCACGATATGTGACTTTATAGCAAAGCCAACTCTGTGTATTCTTTTTTCATCTTTATCCCTTCTCTTCCAAAAGAAGGTGTATCCTGAGCCCTTTTCTTTCAGCTTACCTTCCTCTGAGAGTTCAGCAATGTCCACATTAAGAGCCGCAAGTTCCTTTGAGACCAAAGCAGTTCGTCGTGCTGGTCTGTCCGTGTCATTGAGGTCTAGCAGGGTTCTTACATTCCATACACCAAAGGTTAGATTTTTGGATTTGTTTTTTAAATTTTTCTGGTTTCGACCACAAAATAGGGTGTCCCACTGGATGCGGCTTTCCAGTCAGGCACAGTTGTGACTTCCGATTTTTAGCCCACATTTTCTAGGGCCTTCCTTATTCAGGGTGGGCAGCGGTTGACCTCAATAGACGTAGATGCAGGACCGAGCCTCCGGATAGTCACAGTTCTAAGAGAGGCCGACCATCACGTGTCCACCGCAAGCGTGCAGGTCCAGACTAGGAGCTGCGAGTTTCATGAAAACCTGCTCTCTTCGCCTTTGTCCCATTGCTGCTGGTCTTGTCGTAGAAGAGAGAGAAAAAGAGAGAGAAAATCAAACCAGAGGAAAGAAGGAAAAGCCATTGGCATATGAATTTGTTTAGGGTGGGCAGCACCCCCAAATTATTTCTACACAATATTAATGATAAAATTAAAAATAATACGTTTGTTTTTTATTATTATTATTTTATTTTTTCTATGTGTACATTATAAAATCATTAAGTTTAATGTCGGTATCTACAAATTCATATAAAAATAAAAATAAAACTTGCTTGGAGCTGTGAAATTCACAGTTACACTTTCTTAATGAAATTCTCTTCTGCGCATGCGCACTTATAGACAGCCGATAACGGCCGCTGGGGAACTGTCGCTTCCCGCAGTTCTGCGTCTCAGATGCTTGTGAAATTCGGTTTTTGCTTAGAGTGTGCGCCTGTACTTATAAATATGATAACATTTTGTTATTGAAAAAAAAGGAGGATTATTTACATTTTTAAAAAAATTATTATTAAAATCTGCATATAACGTGTTCTTGTACATAAAACATTGTGCTTTCTTTCTTTTTTTAAATACGCACACTTTTAGCGTTGCGATTTAATTCGGTAGCAGACGGAAATATATAATATGCATGCATAACCGGGGGTTTTTTTTGTTTGTTTGTTTTTTTTTTTTTTTGTTGTTTTTTTTTTAAGTATTCGGGGATTTAGCAGTGAAGCTAACACGTGACTAAGGGTAAAAATCAAATATACAATAAATAAATCTTACTATAAAATAAAATTACTTTTCCATCTACCTGCCTTTTTGTTTGTTTGTTTTAAATACTTTTAAATGCTATTTATTTTGCAACAACTAAACTTTACAAAAAAAACAAAAAAAAAACAAAGAAAAAAACTGTTTACATTTTTCCCTAGAAGCAAACAAGCAAACAAGCGAAGAAACATTTTATGTTGAAAATACATTTTAGTTAGAAATCTTTTTAACTTGTATGTTTTAGATATAACAATTTTTTTAGCATTTATTTGCCTCGAACGAGGACAATGTTAGAAATTTTACACTTTGAAAAATGTTTTTTTTTTTTTTTTTTTTTGTTTTTGCACAAGGCTTTTTTAAAATTAAAATGTATTTGTAAATAAAGAAACAGTTTTTATAATTATGCATTTTTAAACTTTACATTGAATTTGTTAGTAGATGGGGCAGTTAATACGCATTAAAAAAGTAATTAGAAATCCTTCTGGACTGAGACAATTTTAATTTTTTGTTTTTTTGGGGAAGAAAGCTACATTAAATTCGATGTTTTATAATGCTTATATGATACCCTATTTTTTTATAATAAATCTCCACTTTATGTCGATCTTTACCGGCATGGGAAGGTCAGTAAATAGCCAAGTTTGTTCTTTTTATATAAAAATCAAGTTGTTAAAAGATTTGTGAATAAAATCTTGTTTCTTTAAATATTTTTGCTTGCTCACTATATAAAATGTAAACTTTTTTTATTTTGCATTTTATTCACAAATACGTTTTGTTATGAATACATTTTAAAAATAAATTTTGGAAATAAAACTTATTAAATAAAACGCTATTTTCAAATATTACACTCCTAAATTTCCAAGTTTTTCTTTTTTTGTTTTTATAAAAAAAAATAAGTTATTAAAAAATTGTAAATAAAATGTATTCTTAAAAATGCTTTTCGTTTGTTTGCAAAAAAATACACCCCCCCCAAAAAAAACTTTTATTCAATCTGAAAAGTTTAAAAGGAATAAATGTATATATTATTTTTATTATTCTGTAAAGTGTACACAATTTAAAAAATATTTTTAATAAAAGTTTTTGCGTATTATCCATTTGTGATTGATTATTTGCCTGTGTTATATATTTGAATATTTATTTGAATGTTTGTTTATTATTTGATTAAATATGTCCTTACATATTCGAATTTCTTTTACACGATATTAAAACAATGCGTAAAAGTTTTGAAGCAGCAGCAGCAGCAGCAGCACCCCCAATAATCTCAGGCAGGAGCCACCACTGCTAGCCAAACAAGCTGGAACAAAGAAAGCAGGACCAGATAATAATGAAAAACACATTCCATAATAGTATTTATAAAAAAAGACTGAAACTAGCAGCATCTTATATAGATAGATAACCACGTAATGTATGTCATATTACCAAATCTCAGTTACTTTCATGCTAAGAGCAAAACGTAGTATCTTTTGTGATACTACATTTCATTTTTTTCTGCCTATGGATAGATAAAAAAATCCTACTAGAGTGAGGTATGTTTTATCCCTATCTAAATTTACCCTATTACGTTTCTAAATTTTTAGATGAGGATTCGTTATTCATATTATTTGGATTCTTCGGACTATTGTTCTCATCTTGAGTGTCATTTTCACAATGTTTTGGTCAATGTAACCTCTGACTTTCTTCAGGTGTATCTTGGTAAACTCGAGAAGGTTTCTGTTGAAATCTGGAATTTGGACAGAATTTCAAATGGAACTCTTTATTTACTTCATGAGGCCAGCATGCTCTTGTTCCGCCAGCCATGATTTGAAAGAGGTCCTAAGTAATTCGCAATTATATTTATCCGGTCGCCCACACTGAGAACTAAACCTCCAAGCTTCGGGAGAATATTACTTTTACAATTGATTTTTCGAAATACTCTAACCACTGCCCGAAAATATATAATAAAAAATACCTCAAGCTTTAATGTGCAAACGTGTATATTTGTCTAGCTAACCTACTCGCTAAAAGACCGTATGGCCCCAATCTGCTACAGAAATGAAACTGTACTGAAATTTGTTTGTAGCAAATTTTAAATTGAATTGGTGATGTGTCATATGTTGCTGGAGAATTGCATGATGAAAAAAAATGTCAAGCTTTTTTTAGAGGAATATCTGTTCTACTCATGCAGTGTGAACGTAAAGTGACGATGGTCCGTGTACATGGCAAATTGCTTACTATCTAATGTGCTGTGAAAATGTTAAATTGTTAAATAAATAGCCAAAAGTTTATGATCAAAAGCACTATATCGTTTTCTGTAGGCTTCAATTGACAAGAAAAATATGGCAATACGGTGATGTAAACCTGCACGGACATCAGGACCAGATGAATCCATGAGAAAAGTGAGCATCAGATATCGAATGTGACAGTAAATATGAATCTGCACATTTCTCCACCTTGTTAAAGACATTCCACATTGAATGAAAAAGCTACACATTTTTTTTTTTAATTTTCAAAATGTTAGTTAAAGGTGCAAGAATATCCGGGCAGGATGGGATGAGACGTAAGCAACTGTTGTCTCAGAAAATACTGTAGTTAGGAAAAGGAAGTTGGTAACTGGATAGTCTTCAGTGTTTTAACTTTTAAAGAAGAGAAGAAATTACCCTTGAGCTAATGACATGACTAAAAAAAAGAAGACTTATAACACACAAAAAATACATTTTATAGGGTTTTATCATGACGTGGTACTGCTAAAAACGTTCTAAAAGAAGAATGAGATGTACCAAACGTTTCTTAAATGAGAGGTAGCGACTAAAATAGTACTTATGCAAAATGAGAACATGCTGTTATTGGAATCTTCCAGGTAGTTTACGTAAAACGTCAACTGGTGCTGAAACACTGAGTCAAGGAAATCACAGCAGTCGTTATTTCAGAAAACATGTTATATAGCAGACATGTAAAAAAAACGAATGATCTCAGATCCAAGGCAATGTCTGAAACTTTAATAGTAGAAATTTTCCAGTATAGTTTTGACAGTTAGTTTTACTGAAAATCCAATGAAGTTGACTAATAATATACTAACTAGAAATAAAGTTCCTCTTATATTTGTGATTTTAAGAATCAAGATATTTCTGAAGAACAGAGAACTTGTTTGAAATGTCCACTTGGATAAATGAAGAAAAAAAATATTCCAGAATATGCAAAGCTATCAATTTGGCCAATAAAATACTTTTGTTATTATTCACGTTTTTTTACGTTGCTTTTAGGAGACCATTGTGTTAGAAAAGACTTCACTCACAAGTAGTAACGTCTTCTATTTTTTACCTGAAAAAATAAAACATTGAAGAGCTATGAAGACGTGAGTGGTACTATAAAAACGAGCGACCTTTTGTGCTCTCGAATTTATTTTTCTATATAGTCACCAGGATTTTTAATGCACTTTTACCAGTGATTAACGTGAGCTTTGATACCTCAGCTATTAAAGTTCAGAAAATGCTTTGTCACTCACATTTCTATCCCCACTCAGAAATCGATGAACCCATCTCCTAACTGTGCTGACGTCAACGACACCCGCTTCATAAACGGCCAACAGGCGCCAATGAATGTTGATCGGTTTAAAATTTTCTGTATGGAGAAATTCAATGATGCATCTCTGCTTCTGACTCACATCCCTGACAGGATTTTCTTTCTTAGACTTTCACACCGTCAACATTTGCAACAGAGACGAAACTTTCAGATAATGAATGGATAAGTTCCGTCATTATAATAATGCAATTTCCAATCCATTCTGATCTAATTGTGCAGAATAAAAAATAGGAAGCATTACTTTTGTAACGCCTCTCGTGCATAACATATTTTATGGTGAGAAAAACAGTTTTCTAATTTGGTAATAGAGCAAATCGCAATTCACTCAATTGGAGGAAAGTTAATTGTATTTTAGCATAATACATTGACCTTATCAGATTACCAAGATTAAGTGATGCCGAGCCTGGCTAACACAAGATGGGTGACCATTTGGGAATATAAAGCACTGTAAGCAGAGATGTATACTATTTCTATGAGATGAACGCCCCTGCCTTGAAAAGTTCCAAGTCACCCTTGAGCAAAGTGCAGCACCTGTTAGCCTTTCTACAGATATTCTGGAAGGTCACTATACAAGGGTAGATAGAGTTTCTCAACCATGCTGAAGGTAATACATCTGCAGAAGTGGAGCTCTGTTGAAAAACCATCTTCTAAGCATGTTCTCTCAAACAAAACACCCGCTTCCAGTTTGTCATGAGCCAGCACAGAAGTAGTAAGGCTTATAAAACTGTCACGAGAATGCTCATGTCAGTGGATAATCTGCTCTAACTGGAGAAAGTGAAAGATGATAAGTGTATAAAAAGACTGAGTTACTGCAAAATTCTCCCTTTTAAAGCAAATTCTTCTTTGCAGAGCAGATCATTGCTTTTTCAGAAATTCATTTATAAAATATCATCATAAATTTTATCATCTTAATTTAATTAGAAGTTTGGTCTTTTCTGATAGCCTGCAATCTCAGTGTCCAAGCTTCTCAGTCTTGAGGATTGCTATCCATTCAAATTCCCCCATTGAAGATCAGTTTTAATAGTTTGCACTCAAGTTTACTTGATTTGTCCAACTTGTCTTTTGCCTTGCATTTCAAGATCCATACATTTTCTTGTATAACAAGTGAAGCATGCATGGTTCTTCGTGAGTGCCCAGTGAACGGGGCATAAAAAAGTGACTAAGTTCAGCATTTTTCCTCTCCCATTTAGTCCCAAAAGTCCCCAAGAGACGTCAAATTCTGGTGAAAATGAACAAACGACAGAGTTTTAGGCCTTAACATATCTAAATTTGAGTTCAGCACAATGCAAAAGTCCTAAATAGACATACATAGAAAATTTTGGACAAATTTTGGGTAAAAATGTATAAAAATGGAATGATTTTATTAGCCCTAAAAGTGCTCCGGGGCCAACCTAAGAGTTATTGTGAAGTATGGACAAACAAAATTATATAGAAATCAGTTAGTTACAACTTTTCAGAAAGTTTTATGAAAATCCAAGGGATCAATTTTTTTTAATAAACATAAAAGTGTCAATTTTAGCCATTTTAACCTGAAAGGCACCCCTAGCAATCCGTTTTGTTACATTTTACTCATATTATGTTTAACGTTTGTGCAAAATTTCAAAAAATTCCAAAGCATAGTTATCGAGAAAAGTGCGGACAAACGGACAAGGGTGAATGGACAAGGGAACAAGGGTCGAGGGACAAAAAAATCGCTCATCATTATGTTGATAACACCAATGTAGCCACAAGAGGCACAAGAAGATAAGGTATGTTTCCCTTTTGTGTGATGTGCCACACAAAGATGTCTATTCGTCATGTTAACATAAACTGTCTCGCATACGGTATTTGTCCTGATTGTGAACAATGTTAATATGTGTATACGCCCGCACAGAAAAGAAAATATTATACATACATCAAGAGACATATTTATATGACGCTATAAAACATGTCATGAACATATGAATGTTTTATATATATATATATATATATATATATATATATGTATATATATGCATGTATGTATGTATACACACCTATATGCTACAACGAATGCGCTTACCTGACCGTGTACTATACAATATCTATGAACAATTTCTCATCTGTAAGGTACTAAATAAAACAAGTAGAATATTTTGCGATTAAGAAGCAGTTGTTAATTAACAAGATCAATATTTGATTGCTAAAAGCTAATCAGTTATGTTTAACAAATACTGATAATACGGATGAAAGACACAAGAGGGTTTTCTGTCTTTTTCATGTGCACTTTTTAAAATAAGTGAACTTCACAAGAATCATTAAAGTGTGAACATGTTTACAAATCATGGCTTATTCAATACCAAATTGGATAGTTGTTCTATAAGATTGACTTCATTTTTGTAAAATTGCTTCTAAGCCATAAAGCTACTTGATGTAAAGAGCTAAAAAAAAAAACACTTAAAGGTAAAAAGCTAATTGCAATGATGCATGTTAGATGAATAGTTTCCAACCCAGAAAACAGGAATTTTTCCCCCTTTGTTAGAAACGTTACTCATGGAATGTGAGAACTAAAGGACAAACGAAAGGAAACAAGAGTTACAGGGCTGCTAACAGTAGAGCCAAGGTCCAATCTCTACTCTTCTCAAATTACTAAAAAATTCCTTTTTGCAGTAACCACTGTTCCTTTACAGAGAACAGCATTGTTTTTTTAGGAGTTTCCAAATGATCAGTTATTATTTAATTGTAAAATGTCTAATTTGTTGTTTCTAGTTGATAATACAAAGAAGAGGTACAAGGTAATTTTGAAAATTCACAAGAATAACTTGTATTTGCTTTGTAATTTCTTGATCGTGTTTTAGCGATCAAAGAGATCTTTCCTGAGATAAACATTCCATTTGCGTGTTCAACGGCTGACTTACCTTTTTATACTAGTTCATGGATTGAGAGTTTTCCTGTTTTATGTTTCATGTTTATTCAAACCTTTGGTTAGAATTTAGCATCTAGGAGTTTGAGAATCCTGACAAATGTTATCTTTTTTTAAACATCACTTAGTTTAGAAATCAAGAGACCTTTTCTTGGGGTTAATGCTTGATCTTGCTTTGCATATAATTTATATCTGAGGTCTCTTTTGAGAATGGATGCTATATGTTTAAGGAATGCTTTTTGTATTTTGCTGCAGCTTGGTCTTCCAGGGATTAGAGATAAATAATTTGTAGATTTTTTTTATGAAACCGCTTACCCCTACCACAACCGATATAATGATTATTTCTTTCAAAAACCATGTCATTAACAACGTTGAAAATGGAAGCTCCAAAATCAGCTGAACTTTTGCAGAAAGGAATTGTCTCAGCTCAAACAAAATAAGGAAGCTACTTACATGGCTGCCTAAAATAGACTCATGGTTCACTTTCTCCTCTCATAAAATTACTACAAAAAAATGAAAACAATTTTCCCCACATGAGATTGCATGTCTTGCTTTAACTATTTTTTCTTTTGAAGGACAAGTCACGTACACGAGAATAAGTTTTTTAAGCTTTTATTTCACTTAGTTTTCAGAGATTAAGTTACTCCACCCTGGAACTAAACACTTGATCTCATTACAACTTTTGTATTTATATTCAGGGATTCTTTTAAGGATAGACATTGTTCTCTTTATGGTTGTTATTTGTTTTTCATTAAAGCGTGGTCTTCCAGGGATTACATGTAAGTGTTTCTCAAGATTTTTTTTTCATTGAGCCAGTTGCTCCTATCACAACTGGTATAATGTTTATTTCTTTCAAAGACCATGTCGTCATTAAATTATTCTTAAGTTCTTGATATTTGTTATTCAGTTCAGCACTATAAAGACCATAATCATTTGGAATGGTGATATCAATAATAGACGCAGTTCTTTAGGCTTGTTCTATAGTACAATGTTTGGCTTGATGACCTTTTTTATGCATCTACCCACTTGTATATCTTTGTTATAGAACACTGTTACCTTTCCATTTGATGTTGTCAGTGATTATTCATGTTCCCAAATATTCAGCGATCTGTCAAACTGCATCTCTCCACAGATCTTCTAATGAAGATATTTACATTTTTTGGTGTGGTAGGCAGCATAAAGACCACACGTCAATGAGTGTGTATTTGCATATGCACTGATCAATCAGTTTTTACTGTAAATGCTGAGCCACACACTTCACATAAATAAGGTTTCTCACTATTAATATTTAGAATATTAGAGCTCTAGGAATGCTGACAAAGGCTATGTCGTTTTATATTGTACTTCAGCTTGTTTAAAAAGAACACTTCATTCTGCAATGCATTAAATTTATATCCGAGGTCCCTTTTGAGAATAGATACTGTCCATTTAAGCATTGTACGTCACAGTAGTTTGGTTTTTCAGAGATTGTATGATTTATTATAAAGTAATTTTTTAGATTTTTTTTATTAGACCAGTTGCCTCTACCACAATTGGTATAATGTTTATTTCTTTCATGGCCCCTGTCATTTTAAAGAATTTTCTTATCAGTTTCTTCAAACTGAGGATGGAGCTTCCTACTGGATGCCAAAAATTTACCTGCTAACAGATATTTCAACCGAGAAATCTTTTTAAGATTATGACCAGCCCTTGTAATGCAATTGTTTGTATTTCTTTTGCCAACTCGTTTTTGAAACTCATTTTCATGAGTCCAGTTGCTTTTATAATAACTGAAATGAGAGAACTCTAAAAAAGTCCAGATCCTTTTCATGTCATACATAAAACCTTAGTATTTTATCTTTTCCCCTTCAGCCATTTAACCCAGCATCGTTGCGGACTAACTTTTGCTAAGGTTGTTCCTTTATCTTTATTGCCCTAATATTACCGTCTCCTTTTTCTTTTTTTAAAAACTTTTTCTTCTAGGGGATGGGACATCCAACCAGATGTCTGACATTTACCCCTATTTTAGTGAGTCCAACCAAAAGATCTTTTCAGGATTCTAGCCGTCCCTTTCAGTGCAATCGTTTGTATTTTACTTGCACTTGGTTCACCGGGTATGCTTGCTATGTACTTTTTAAAGTTCTTTTTCATAAGCCCAGTTGCTCCTATGATGACTGGTATAATTGAAACGTCTTTTAATTTCCAATTTCGTTTCATATCATACATAAGTCCTTGATACTTTATTATCTTTTCCCTCTCAACTCTGTTAAGCCCTGTATCATTGGGTACACTGACCTCTATTACGCTCGCTTTTTTGTTTGCTCTGTCCCAAATCACTATATCTGGTTTAACAGCTGCGTTTTCAAGATATGTAGCAGTAGGGATTATGTAGTCTAAGTGTGAGACTGCATATGTTCCGTCAAATATTTTTTTCTTTTAAAGGATGAGCCGCATGCATCACAAGAATAAGGCTTCTCTCCAGTGTGCATTTGCATATGCACTGATAAATTCGCTTTAACTGTAAATGCCGAACCACACACTTCACATAAGTAAGGTTTCTCTCCAGTGTGTACTCTCATATGTATTGTTAAAGAAGATTTTTCTGTGAATGAAGAGCCACACACTTCACATGAAAATGGTTTCTCTCCGGTATGAACCAGCATGTGTGTCTTTAGGTAACTTTTTCGGATAAATGAAGAGTCACATACTTCACAGGAATAAGGTTTCTCTCCAGTATGTATTTGTATGTGTCGTTTTAAGACATATTTTGATGAAAATGATGACCCACACACGCCACACACTTCAAAAGATGAAGATTTCTTTTCACTATGGTTTTGTATGTGACTTTGTAAGTTCTGTTTTGTTATAAATGATGAACCACACACTTCACAACGAAAAGGCCTTTCCCCAGTGTGCGTTCGCATATGTACTGTTAACTGAGAGCTACCTGTAAATGAAGAGTCACACACTTCACAAGAATACGGCTTCTCCCCAGTGTGGGTACGCACATGTATATTTAAATGTGATTTGCTATTGAAAGATGAACTGCAGATTTGACAACTGTAAGGTTTTGCACCAGTTTGTTTTGGCATGATTTTAGTTTACACTGGATTTTACAATAACTGACTAATCATAAATTTGAAAACAAATCTTTGCTATTTCCTGTATCTAAAATAACTTTTTATGAGCAAGAATATCCAACAGAGTGTAGTTTTCTTTCATTGTTCATTTGTACAAGTCTTTAAAATCGATTTTTTTTTGAAGTATGAAGAACACATACATCAAAAAAGGATTATTCTCTCAGGTTGATTCACATGTGTCTTGTTTATTTATTGTTAATTATGAGACAAATATTTTCCTCCAAGTTGTACTTCTGTGTTTTAAGATTAGGTTGCTTAGATTTATTGTTATTTGTAAATGAAATTGAAAGGACAGTTTATATATTTTTCCAGTTCAGATTAAAAAGCTTTCTATTTCATATGTGCAGAAGCCACTTTCGGTTTTCTTCATTCTTTCACCTGTGAATGAATAAGAGATTTTATTTCACATAGAAGACATTAAAATAAAAATGCACACATATATTATAAGCAATGCTTATCAAAATGTTTGTAAAATTGTAGAAACTTTTTGCCAAGGTCTGAAAGATAACTTATATTTAACTATAAGATGACTCAGGTTTGATTAGATGCATTGGAATCTGGTGTTAGAATCAAAAGCTCAGATATAATAAACTATACTGCAATATCAGATTTTGTCATGGCTGACGGATCATGAATGTGCAAAAATCTTTTCTACTTTCTGTATTTAAAATGTGTTTTCTGTCAAAATTACGCATCAAGAATATTCAACGGAATGTAGTTTTAATCTTTATTTTTAAATTTTTTATCAGTTTGTTCAAGCTGGGAATGAGGCATCCAACTGGATGCCAGACATTGACCCACTATCTCAAACATTTCAACCGAGAGATCTTTTAAAGTTTTTAACTGTCCTTTTAAGTACAATTATTTGAATTTTTCTTGCACTAGGTACACCAGGTATATTTGCCAACTATTTTTAAAAAATTCTTTTTTCATAATTACTGGAATCCAGTGTGCGTTTGTGTATGTCTTTAATATGGATTCTTTGTGAAACACATCAGAAACAATATTTTTTTCTTAATGCCAATTCATATTTCTTGTTTAAACAAACAACACATTGCATATATTTTTCCTTTAAGTTTTATTTCTATGTTTGTCTTTAGAATCGGTTTTTCCATTAACATTTATTTATTGTAATTTGCAAATGAAATTGAAGTGAAAATTTATATATCAGTTCATTGCAGGTAAAGAAAGCTTTCAATTCCATATGTGCAACTTTTCAATTTTCATCAATATTTACTTGAATGAAAAAAGTTTTATTTTACATTTCATTTGTCAAAATAAAATGCAGACATATTAAAAAAAACAATACATATAGAAACGTTTGCAAAATTCGTCAAATTCTGGAGACATTCCGGAGTGATAAGGTCTGAAAGATAACATATACTGAACTCTATAATGATTTGTTAGATTTGATTCTATGTATTGGAGCTTCAGAATCAAGGTTCCATTTATAATAATCTATACTGCAATCTGAGATATTGAGCTTGAATGCTATTCAGCAAATTTGCGTGCAGCTACATATAATAGCAAAATTTGGAAAATTAAAAATTCGATTTAAAAAAATAGTATCTACTAATTTTGTGTCAATATCAACGAAAAGCAATGATATATATAATTGGTATGTTAGAAGTACTTAAATATTACCGCATTATTTAAAAAAAACATGAGTTTTTGATCTGTATCATAAAAAATGGCACCAGATTTCTTTGGGAATATGTAACACAATAGGTAACTTAGTTATGCTAAAAACAAGGCAAAACGCACCATTTGTTTTTAATTGGCAATGTTACACACAGTTTATCTCCCTTTGGATCATTCTAGCGTTTTTTTAGCCAAACATGTTACTTTCACTAATTTTTGTGAGAAAATGTTTTCTTTTTTTTTCTACATTATTGTTTTTTGTCATTTTTGGATATGTTCATTACTTTGACATGCCAATTAATAGAAAGCATTAGTTTGCTTTGAAATTAAATATTAAAAATTTCGAATTTTGCTTTTTTCGAATTTTGCTTTCCAGTCCAGCATGGCGGTGCGCGAGATTGAACACACTATATGAGTTTGTAGTGTAATTCAAATCTTGTCTGTAGCTGAATACTTGATGCGTCGCCAGGGCTATCAAGGGTATTTTTTATCATGACACTATCACTAGATGGGGTGCCTACCATGACTTAAGAGTCCCATCTACCCTCAAGAGAAGGATAGACTGTACCAGTTTCTTAACCTGGTATTTTACCTTGTGGTACATACAGCACCTCGCCTTCCCAAATGGTTACCCATCTGGTACTGGCCAGGCTCAACTTTGCTTAACTTTGGTGATCTGGCAAGAACTGGTGTGTCAACATGATTGTGCCGTAGTGTAGAGGCATCCAAAATTTCTTTCTATGGCTTGGATTATGACCTATAAGACATATCCTGGTGATTAAGATTAGATAGCAGCTTTCCAATCACACATTGAATGAAGCAATACATAAAACTGGCAAGATAAACAAGAGATGAGATATGAAAATGTTTTGATAAAAGTTGTCAAAACATTATTGAGCTATAAAATAGACAAGTGTCACCAGAAGCATCTTATCAGCAGACGAAAATATTTGTGGGTCACATGGTTATAGTTAGCTGAGAAGAATAATTGAAGTTGGAAATTGGACTTAGAACAGAGCGGTTGGGTTTAATGGTTGTCTCTTCCTCTCTCTTGGGAGGGAGATGGCGTGTCTCAAAAATGGAGACTATTAGAATTAACCACAACCAAAAGAAACTCACTTTCCATTCATCTGCGTCGACACCTGGAAAGTGAAATAAAACTAATATAAAACTAACCATCGTTTTTGAAGTGAAATGAATTTTATCCAGCTTCTCCTCCAAGAACAGATGAAATCCAGATGGACCAACATCAATGACGCAGTGAAAATAAGGTATGTCGGATACATAACATTCACACTAATGTTAAGAACACACACCTGGATGATCACGGAACATAACTAGACTGCAACAAAATAACTTAGGGTTCAATTAGTGAAGAAGCACTATAGACAATTAGTGACATGTACACACATTCAGATGAACTCTTCATCACATGTACATATCTCCGTATGCCATGGTGGTACCACATTATACAACAATGACACCTAAGCCATTTTTTTTTCAACTTTTGAGATCAGTAAATAATATTCAATAAAGAATTAGCTCTGTAATAATAAATGCAAAATCTACATGAATGAAAATATATTTAAGCGCCCCCTAGTAAATAAATAAAACGCTTACATAAAATAAAAATCAACACTAGAAAACAATTTCTTCCTTTGTCTTTTGGCTAGGAACAATGTGTAGTATCTGTTCTAATGCTGTAAGTGTGTCAGAAACTGACCTTACGAATGCGTGCCAAAATATTGAATAATTCGACCCCCTGTCTTTCCAAGCTTATAACTAATCGAAAAATGTAATTCAACTCCTTTTTTTTTTCAATTAAAGGAGCAAGGACTAAGGTTTCATTTAAAAAAAAAAAAAAAAGCAACGAGGTTTTTAAAAAACAAGGTTTTAAACTTCGGACTTTACAAGTAAATTTCTAAAAAACACTTCTTTTTTTTTGTTTTAAATTTGAATATATTATTTATTGATCTTTTATCTTCAATTTGTGATATATAAAACTTTGGTGAGTAAATTAATTATTTACTTTTTAATAGACATTTCAAAATAGGGGGTGTGAATTTAAAAAAAAAATTAAGAGCATAAAATTTCACATTGACCCTGAAAATATCGTAAAAATTGAATCAATAGAAAAATTTTGATGGATTTTTAAAGTTTTAAAATTGAAAAATATTTAACTCATAAAATTCAATCGATTTCATGACGTAAAAAAAATGGTTTTTAAAAAATAAAAAAGTCTTTCTATTACTTTTTATACAACTTTAATAGTTCATTTATGAAGTACAATCCATAAAGAAAATAAACAACCCACTTCAAAAAGAGAAATGACGAGTTTTCTTTTATATTTTATTCGCAGTTTCGTGTTAGGGGTGTCAAAAATTCCCCCCAAAATTCTGATACACCTACTAAATGATGTGCTTAATCTTTTCTGTTCTTGGTTAGTGAATGAGAAATACTTCTAGACTGAGGCATTTTTATTATTATTTTTGTTCCATTCCAGAGTGCGATTTTTGGGGAGCTGGATTTTACTCACATTAAAACCCGATCGTGTATGTAACTTTGCCCTCATGGGGAGGCAAGTAAATAAAAATACTAGAAAAAATTACAAAAATTAAAAAACAAAACGAAACATTAAACAAAGATTTTTCTTACCGGTTAAATTGGGCAACTAGCCTATAAGAAGGAATGCTCTTAAATATCATGATTCTTTCAACTTTAATTGATTTAATTGTTTAGAAACTCCTGTATTGTAATTATAGTACTTTGAATTAGAGTTCTCCCGTTTGATAAAGCAACAAAAATGGTTACACGGTGTATCATGACATTTTGTCCCGTTTTCTGCACGAACGTTAAATTCGTCGCCTTTCGTGAAACACAATCAGTGATTCAGTGATTCACTTCCGAATTTTACAAGATTAAAAGTGTTCGTTTGAATTGCGTGTTTAAAAGAAAAGCGGGTGGCTTTTCTTTCATTTCTCTTTTTGTGTATTTACAGTGAAACCAAACAATCAAAAAAGGGTAAAAACAAAAATCGGTTCTTCTCCGTTATTGTACCTATTTACAATGCCTCCCTACGGGACAGAGTTAGACACCAGGGTCGTTTTTTAACGTGGAGAAAAGGTACAAAAATAAAAATTATCTCAGTCGTGAAGGATCTCTCCTCCACTGAAAGAGAACGAGAAATGGAAGTGTCGCATCTGAAGAACAGTACTACACTTTGATTTTGGCCAAAAGGCAATTCGAAAATTGAAATATTGAATTTCGGCAATCTGGGATTTCAAAAAGATGCACCATTGCAGTATTGCACCGGTATTACTGCAAATTTTAAACGCAGAATTGTTTGAAACAGAAAAACCGAAGAAAAAAAAAAAGTTGGTATTATTTATTTAGTACTTGTCAAGATAGAGTCGACAGGTTGATTTTTTTTTTTAATATATCGTTTTACGCAAAATCAATATTACGTACATAATTGTCATGTCGACAATAATCATATATCCAAGAATTACGAAAATTCATCGAGTAGAACAACTGCTACTGTGTAAAAAAAAAAAAAAAAAAAAAAAAAAAGTTATCGTTATGGACTGTATACGCAATCTTCAAAGTGCCCACATATTGGGAAAATGCAATTTCCCCCAATTTTCCGTAAACATTACTTTTAACTATAAATAATTTTCTACTTGATAAATTTTCGTGATTCTTTGGATATATTACTATTTTTGACATGACAAGTAAGTACGTAATATTGGTTTAGCGTAAAGCAACATATTAAAGGATCTGTCGATACTTTCTTGACGAACACCATTTATTTCTTTATTTTATTTTTCTTATATTTTTTTGCACTTGTACAGTTTAATCAAGTCATTAAAAAATGAAAATATCGAAATAAAGGTTATATTGTACGTATCCGTTTTGGACTGAAGATCTCCGAAAAAAAATTTCACTTAATTTGATTGAGTAGTTTTTTTTTTTGTTTTTTTTTTTATACAGCAGAAAAACACGTTTTTATGAGAGCGTGTTGAAGGCAGACATCTTGGATTTTTTCTTAATTATTGTTTGGAGGTTAGAAACGTCACGGGAGATAACTCCAGTTAAAGCGCCGACCCCCCTCTCCCCATCTTTAATACTGGCTTTTCTTTTTAAAAATCGAACCTTTTGCTCGGTATCATAACAAATTGTTTTTTCGCTGTAAAACAAATAATGAAATATATATATATAAATAAGGGAGTAGTCACCAACAATGTGTATTTTTTAACATTATTTTATTATTCCGTATGTTTGGATCATTGTAATAATGTTTTTAAGTCATTGAAATCGTTTACGCGCGTTTCAGACGGTCTGTGATGCTTCCTCGTCAGAAATTATTTTCAAATGTGACGAGGACGCACCAAAGACCATCTGAAACGCGCGTAAACAATTTCAATGACTTAAAAACATTATTACAATGATCTAAACACACGGAATAATAAAATAATGTTAAAAAATACACATTGTTGGTGACTACGCCCTTATTTAAATATACATCTTTCTTTCGTTAGAATTTATTAACCCATTATATATATATATATATATATATATATATATATATATATATATATATATATATTGGTTAACGTCTCCGCCTCGGAGATCTGGTGTTTTTCTTAGAAATTCGCCCATTTTTTATTAGACTTTTTTTTTTAGTTATTTATTTATTATTGTTAAAAACAGTAATCTACGGACGCGCGTGTTTCGGAGTCTAAATTAAAAAAAAAACACCGGATCTTAATTAAGTTCATTATTTGTTTTAAGTGAAATTTTTTTCCGGAGAACTTCATTCCATAACGGATACGTACAATTTAAACTTTTTTTTTCGATATTTTCGTTTTTTAATGTTTTGATTAAACTGTACAAGTACCTTTTTATGTAAAAAACTACTAAAACATATTTCGTTCCTATATCCAGATTTCGGAATTTTAAGTTTAGCATCGGACGGCCATGTCTACTAAATTGCCATGTCGCAGTAATGAAAATATCCTAAAATTACGAAAAATGATTAATTAGAAAATTAATTAATAATGAAAAAACAGTTTTCGAAGATAATTAGCTAAAATTAAGTTTTGCTAAATTAGACAAAGATTTAAAGTTTTCAAAAACTATTTACCTCCCTTTTCTTATAATTGCAACTCTTTGTTATATATATATATATATATATATATATATATATATATATATATAGGTACCTCCAACACGCGCCACAGTTTTAACCCCCTATATGTAACACGATGTAATTGTAATTTAATTTAATATTATCATCCTAACCATTTAATAGAACAAGCTTCAAATAAACTGCTAATATTTTTTTAAAACTTTTTACAGCATATAAAAATAATGAAAATGCGAGACAAAAATCGTGTTTACATTATCGACGCTTTAAAACAACGTTCCTATGTAGTGACGTTTTTTAAGCCATTCACACACCCATGTTTTAAAAATCTAGTAAAAATCTAATAATAATCATATTTTCCTGAAATTTTCGATATTCAATCATTATTAAATAAACTTACATATTAAAAGAAGATTTCGATAAATATATTAGCGGAAATATAATTTTTTAGATGTTTTATCCCCCCCCCCATATTTCATGGTCCGAAAACTAAGCAAAATAAATGTGGGGTGATAAAAGTTTCAACATTTTTTAAAGGTGAAAAGATCAAATAATTAAAAAATAGTAATTTATATATATATATATATATATATATATATATATATATATATATATATGTAAAATCCTGTTATTTATTTGACTTACCTCAAAGTTGTAAATAAAATTGGACATAAATTCAATATTATGTTAAAAAAACAAAAAACAACACTTTCTGGATAATTTTTTTCTCGGTAATATAATTATTCGAATTACAACACACAAAAAAAAAACAATTCTAAAAAATAATTATTTTTAAAAAGCTTTAAATGATATTAAATTCAAATATTCATATAAAAGAATATAAGACTATTGAGATAATAAAAATTGCAAATCCAAAATCAACCTTAAAAGAATTCGTTTGGATTTTATTATTTAAATTGATAGAGGGTGGTTCTTATGTTTTGCGCTTTTTTTTCAAAAATATACGGGGGCTTGTAAAGAACATTATTTTTAAATACATGTGTCAACAGAAGACGTTAAAATTAATTTTATTTTATTAACTCTAGTCTGTGTAGTTCGTTAATAAAAATGTATTTGTTTTACAAAAGGTAAGTTTTATATTATTTTTTATCCATAGCAAAGAAAACGTTACTCCATTACTAATTATAACGCGAACGCTTATCCATAGAAATTAACAAACACATGAAATGATGACGCCACTATATAAATGTGTACTATTAACGTTTTACACATCTCCGTGGAGGTACCTATATATATATATATATATATATATATATATATATATATATATATAATTATTTTTTTACTATAATAATTAAATACCTACAGACACTAGTGTTTCATCCTTTCGGGATTCTTCAGTGCAGGGTGTCACGATTACTACCAGTCGAACGATTCGAACCCCGCGACACGAGACATCTCTGGCTCGATTAGCGGAGGCCGTATCCATTCGGCTACCATTAACCATGTGAAATAGCGTTGAATTTTAAACATTTTAATTTAAATGTTCATTACGTCAGACAGACAGTGATCAAATCGTTATATGATGATCTACGCATAAGAGCTAAATTGACCGACTTTTTAATTCAACAGAAAGTGCTCAACGATAAGAAACGTATTTCTTAAAGGGGCTGTCATAATTATTTTTTTACTATAATAATTAAATACCTACAGACACTAGTGTTTCATCCTTTCGGGATTCTTCAGTGCAGGGTGTCACGATTACTACCAGTCGAACGATTCGAACCCCGCGACACGAGACATCTCTGGCTCGATTAGCGGAGGCCGTATCCATTCGGCTACCATTAACCATGTGAAATAGCGTTGAATTTTAAACATTTTAATTTAAATGTTCATTACGTCAGACAGACAGTGATCAAATCGTTATACGATGATCTACGCATAAGAGCTAAATTGACCGACTTTTTAATTCAACAGAAAGTGCTCAACGATAAGAAACGTATTTCTTAAAGGGGCTGTCATAATTATTTTTTTACTATAATAATTAAATACCTACAGACACTAGTGTTTCATCCTTTCGGGATTCTTCAGTGCAGGGTGTCACGATTACTACCAGTCGAACGATTCGAACCCCGCGACACGAGACATCTCTGGCTCGATTAGCGGAGGCCGTATCCATTCGGCTACCATTAATCATGTGAAATAGCGTTGAATTTTAAACATTTTAATTTAAATGTTCATTAATTGACTTTGAAAACTATTTTCGTTAATAATTAATTTTCTACATAATCGTTTCACATAATTTTTTTAATATTTTCATTACTCCTACATGACAATTAAGTAGATACCGTTGGTTTCACTTGAGATTCAATATTTCAATTTTCGCTATTTTTCCTTATTTAGTTGATAAAAATACATTCAATCTTACATATTAGTAAAACAAATTTTTTAAAAATTAGAAATTATTGAGATAATTGAACATTAATGAATAAAAAGTCATTGACTACATTGAACTTTTCTCAAAAAAATAAAAAATAAAAAAAATAATGCATATGACTACAAGTTTGCTAACATGTAAGAGTCACAATAATTAGATGCTTATAGTCAGCTAATGCCCTTCTTAATTTTCTGCGGAGCACTACCGGAAGTGGTGACAAGGCAAATCAATTCCTTCACTTTTTTCAATAATTTCATTTTTTTATTTTGCGTTCTAGGGTCTGCCAAACGATTTTGAAGAATGGAGCGTATGATCCAATGACGTCAGACTTGTGTTAACTATAAAAAGTATGGAAAAGCGGAAACGACTTAATGATTTTTTCAAACCTATGTTTATCTTCTCCAAACTGCAATTAATGATTAATTTTTGTTATAATTTTGTTAGGTTTTAAGATTTACACAGTTTAACGATTAATAAGATTATAAACATTTGTATATTAAATATGAAATACGGTTTTACTAAACTGTTCATTTGGTTAATTACAAGTTTCGTTACTTTTATTTAGTAAAAAGATACAAACTAGACATTGTAGTGGTCTACAAAATGTTTATTATTTGTGCAATGATATTTTTCAATCGGTTTTAATGTGGCAATAAATTAGCTAGCAAAAGTCATGTTTATATTATAACTTAATATTTTTTTAAAAATTAAACACAATTAAAAATCTATGTTGTAACAGAACATTTTTAAATAATGGAATTTTAATAGTTTTAATCTTTTAAAAATTAATTAATTTTTAGGAAGTTTATTTTTCTTAGCAATTCAATTGATAATATTGATTAGAAAAATGCTATTAAAAAAATAACATAAAAATATTAAATATTTATCAATTTTTTAATTGCAACTTCAAGGTAAGTTTTTGTTCAATACGTGTATTTAAACTGTTAAAAAATAAATATTTTTTTATCTTATGCTTCATAATAAATAGAAATTTCGATTGGTTTAAATATACTTTGTTCAAATTTCGAAAAAATAAATATTGGGTGGGGGACATGCACTAAAAAAATATTTCCCCTCATACATTTTACAGAAACTGCATTTTATATGTAATTTCATTCAAAAATGGATAAGTATCGAAAATTGCACGAAAATGTGATCATTAGTTGATTTTTGCTAGATTTATTAAACATGCGTATGTTTTCACATTTGGAATGCTTACTACATGGGAACGTTATTTTAAAGCGTCAATTATGTTACCAAGATTTTCATATCGCAATTTCATTATTTTCCTACGATGAAAAATATTTTATTTAATTATTTCTAGTTTATTTTGCCCTTCTTCTTTTAAATAGTACAAGAGTTATATTGATAATATGAACTTATAATAAAGTTACATGGTGTTACATATAAGGGGGGATTCTCTGATGAATTTTGGAGGTGCTTAATGATTTCAGTAATTTTATTTTTATATTTTCATAAACCTATATTTATTATATAAATTCGAATAAAAACTTTTATTTTTAAAATAAAAACAAAACAAAAACAACTTTTATTTTTTATGATTTTGTAAACATGTATTTTTTTATAAAATTTCAAAAAAAATAAAAACTTATTTTTTAAATTTTGTTATTAAAAGTGAAAAAAAAGACTACTTGCGTTATTTTTATCTGTATACTTTTGTTAATTTTTATTATATACTTTTTAATAATGTCATTTGCTTATATTTTATTTCAATAAATCGCTTTACAATAGAAATACTGGAAAAAAAGCGACGGTACTGTTTTGCCTTGTCACTGCTTCTGGTAGCTCTTTGGAGAAATTTAGGAAGGACCTTAGCTAACTATAACTAATTATATTAATTAACACAGATTAAGTTTTAGCACTTTTTTTTCTATTAATGTAAACAGACAAGTTAATGCTGAGTAATTAGCCTGTCACTTCGTATAATAGCTTCGTGTATAGATACAGTTTTTCAGACTAATTTTTTTTTCTGGGCACATCAGACTGGAATTGAAGATTGAATTAGAAAGTGGTCACCCCCCCCCCCCAAAAAAAAAATCTCTATTTAAATATGAATCCATTTTTATTCAAAGGGAACACTGGAACATAAACAGAGTTGCTAGGTCGGCTTGATTTTGTCACAAACAGAATGTGGTATCCTGGTGTTTCACATCTCTTCTGGCTGCTTCTAATGCAACACAAAAACAGGTTGGTCTTGCCCAGACGAAATCTACTAAGAAACTGATTTGTCTTTGGCGCTAAATCCTTTGTGGTGGAAACCAGTAGTAGGCCTGAACTGCCAGGACATATTGGACCTCCTATAAACACGAAAGATTCTTTGCTACTTTAACTAACTTCATAACCAAAGTATCTGCCAGAGTTGAGGACTCCTTTGACTGTCCCTTTTCTAATAATTATTCTTCTGAGGCTCGCCTTATGGCTAAAATTCTCTTCTCCAAGTACCCCAGAGAGATCAGAGGAGAATTTATTCAAATTTCTGGTAAGAGAATCCCCACCTTGTCATCAATTTTACAAAATACTAAGGAGGCTGTCAAACGTCTTCTTATCAAAGGGGACCAGGTCCCTGGCCTGACCCTTAACACTGCTCGTTCCTGACAAAGGGATACTTCTCTTCAGGTTAACCGTGTTGCACTCAGTGAGGAAACTTCTCTAGTCTCCCCCTTGTTTTGTGGGTTACCTTTGGTAAGGACGGTAACCACGTTTCTGCCAACTGTTTGTTGGACACTGGCAGTAGACGGACTTATCTGTCTAGTAAGGTATTAGCTCCTCTTGGTCCTTTAGAGTCTATTGGACTGAATTGCGAGATCAAGCTGACTACCATCCTTGGAGATTGTGACAGGCACTTTAAGGAGGTAGTGTTGGAAACTAGCGTGGGATCTCATTGTCCATGTTCTCTTCCAGTACTAGTGCATCGATATTTCAGTACGTATTGAGGACCTGGATTTACTTTCAGGTGAGTTTCAACACCTTAATTAGCTGGTAGGATTGATCGAGGCACTAGTTTTATTCTGCTTCATGGAATAATTGGCCTAGATTTTATCCACAATTTGGGGATCCTCCAGCTGGTTCCTTATTTGCACGAGCAAGCTTTTTCAACTCCAATAGGACTCGTTCCCTTTGGTGACGTGAAGCAGTTCCTTTACTTGGAGCATTCTCTGGAAAAGAGACTGGAGTGCTTTGCCTTCAATTCAGTTCTTGCATTGACTGCTGAAGCCAACCCCTCTCACCTGTGTTTTGTGTTAGAGTCTCAGAGCATGTATAAAGATCCTGTAAGCGATTTTTTCCAAGATAGTGACGTGCAAAGGGGGTTGAAGAAAATGTTTAGTATGGAGACTGGATATAAGTGAACAAGAACTAACCGACTATGACAAACAGAAGATTGCACTCTTTCAACAAGCGATATCATTTGAAGATAAATACTATCCTTGGGAAGCGATATCATTTGAAGATAAATACTATTCTTGGGAAGATGGGAAAATATCTCAGGTATCTTCCAATCATGTGGCGACCTTGTACATATTGGAACATGTAGTGCAAAAGTTGGAGAAGAAGCAACTTTACGAGGAATACTTGAAAATTTTTCAGCAGTAAAAACGTAAAGGAATCATAAAAGAAATTTTTGTTCCTCTGCAATAATTTCCGGAATTCATTTGGATTTCAAACAGACTTGTCTTGATATTAGACCCTACATCTACCACTAAAATTCGGCCAGTGTTCAACTGCAGCCTCAAGATTGGGAACTCTCCTTCCCTTAACGAAGCAACATATCAGAGAGTGAATCTCACGAGTGACCTTTTGGATTTACTGTTCATCTTTTACGCAAATCATGTCATATTGGCAGACATCAGAAAGCCCTCTTGATGATCCACCTGAAGCTAGAAGCTGATAAGAACTGATTCCGTTTTTTTCTTAAAGGATGAAAGTCACCTATGCTGTTTTAGATACAACATTATCATTTTTTGGGTTTGTTTCTAGTTTCCTTATATTAAATTATATCCTTCGGTACTATGCTGCTCAATATCTCATGCATAATTTTAGATATATGACAGAGAATCGGTTTCATGTGAATAATCTTGTCATGTCAAGTGATAATCCAGATGAACTGTGTGGGTTGTACGCTCTCACCCAGGAACAATTACTTCATGGAGACTGTGAACTGAAGTCTTGCAATCTGGATCATGTAATGGTTCAAAAAAATGAAAGAGCATGGTACACTGAGTCATCAAGGTAACATTGGGAAAAGGTGGATATCAATACTGTCACTCTTCGACACACTTCGTGCGGCTCCTGTTAAATATTAAATGTGCTTCTACAAAGAGACAGATTCTTGGGGAGGCAGCTAGAGTCTATGAACCCTTATCATTGAGCCTGTCAGTTTCATTACAGGGCCGTATTTTGTTAAGCAAGCTTTGGGAGAAAAGATTTGAATGGGATGAATCGGTTCCCTCAGAGTACTTGTGTCTATGGAAGAAACTTTCTTCTGACCTCACCAAATTAGCAATCGTTTCCTTTTCCAGAAAGGCTTTCAGTGAGAATGAGGCAGGCGAAATCTTTCTCTTCTGTGATGCATCTCCAGAAGCCTGTAGTTTCGTTGAATGTGTGGGGCAAAATTGCAGTTCACCTGTCGGTTGCATCGGTTGGAAGTTGACAGTGAAAAGCTGGCAGCCATTCTACTCATATAGACAATGCAATGCCAAGTATATGCTAAGGAACTGGATTTCCTACTAGACTCCTCATGCAAGACTGTTCCCAGCTAAGTGCGGGACCTTGACTTGTGAAGAACTAATCAAGTCAGGTGGCAGAATTATTAATCTCTGTACTTTAGCATGGAGATTAAATACCCGGTTCTGTTAGTAAAAGATCACCCAGTGACCAAGCTTATATTAATGGTTGCACATGTAGGTGCTAACACTTAGGAATTGCATCCGCCTTGACTAAATTAAAAAGTCATGGTTATTGAGTGCAGAAAGGTAGACAGGCGGTGAAGACTAGCTTCATGTGTTCTGTGTCAGAAGTACAATGTTAGTCTCCTAAATGTGGCCAACTTGCCTGCTTCTCTTGTCGAACTGGAGGTTCCCTTCAAGCATATGGGAGTGGATTTCATGTGTGACCTTTGGGTGGTAACGCAGTGAAAATGTACCTACTTATCTTCACTTGTCTTAGTGTCAGAGCTGCACATGTTGAGCTGGTACGGACATGAGTGTGTTTGCCGGTATGTGTGCGGTTTACAAACCTGTATGGCATTCTGACTGCTGCTTATTGTGACAATGCAAAAATATTTCGGGGAGGTGGTGTGTTATTTAAAAGGTCAATGTTGAGCCATGATTACCAGCAGAAGTTTGGCTCCTGTTTGATCAAGTTCTACCTCATTCCTCTTTTCTCACCATGGGTAGGAGGTGTCTGGGAGAGGAGTATCCAGATAATCAAGAATTGTTTTTACAAGGTGGTTAGTAGAGGTGAAATGGATTATTTCACCTTACTAACCATCGTATCTTATATACAACAAGCTATTAACAACCGCCCTCTAAATTATCAAGAATCAGCAGAGATGGAGTTAGAAGCTGTAACTCTCAACATGCTTTTATAGCCTAATGAGAATCTCGGGCTGCTCTTTAATTTAAATAATGAGGATTTTGTCTCAGACCTCCCTCCCAGTCGAGAAAGACTTCTCAAGACCATGCAGGTTAAGGACGAGTGTCTAAAGAAATTCTAAACTATGGTAAAATAAATACATGTTGTGCCTCAGAGAGAAACCCCAGGGCTGTTTTGAAACAGACTAAACGTTCTAGGTGTAATGTTGAAGTCATATCAGGTATTTTTGTAAAAAAAAAACAGCAAACGATAATAAAAAGTCCCCACTCCCTTCTCTATACTCCCCAATTAAATTATGAGAACATGGCAGATTTGAAGCTTTCCCCTAAAATAAGTGAGAAATAAAAACGAGACTCCATCTAAAAAAATGTTCCTTGCAAACAGTACTCTCCAATGGCGATTTCCCCCACTCACCTAAAATATAATTTTAAAAAATCGAAAACGTTACCAGGTATACTTGTTTTTGAAAACGAGACTGGATTAACTTGTATTTTACTTGTAAACAACTACTTGCTGCCGGCAATTTCAAATATGATATTCATTCAAAGCAGACCCAAATGCCTTCAAAAATCAACTTGTTACTGGTGAGTCTTTATTTAGTCGACGCTCCCCACAAATACCTAATTCACTTTTTTTTTTTAATTATTGTTTATATATATATATATATATATATATATATATATATATATATATATATATATAAATAAATATCAATCCAAAATTTACATAGTTATTTATATAGTTTTATTAAAAAAATTTGTAAATATATAAACGCAATCTCCAAAAAATCATGAATCTTGATTGCAAATAAATAATATAACTCATTATTATTATTAAGCTTTTTTTATTTATTTATTATTTGAGCTTTGAATACAATATTTTTCTTACTTTTCCAGTTCTCATACATTAATTAATAGGCAAATAATAAGAAGCAATAGCGAAGGTTTTTCTGATTCTCTCCTCTGACTTGGATCGTGTCGTACAATGAGGTAAAAAAAATGGTTAATTACCTTTATTGCATCCAAAACAAAACTTTTATCTTTTCATCACCAGCACTCAAATCCCCACTTGGCCCCCATTAAAAGGAGCAGCTATCTTCTTGAGGAAGCACCTTCCTTTGAAAAACTTCTAGGACTAACATGAAATAGAAGACCTACATCAAATCCGTTTCCAGAATCACTGGAAAAATATTGGAATCATTCTACCCCTCCAGAAAGTATCTCACTCTTGACTTTATCCTCTACCTGTACAAGAATCAAATACGACCCATGATTGAGCACTATTATCACACCTGGGGAGGAGCTCCTAAGAGAAACCTTTCCTGCCTTAACAAGGTAAAAACCCTCTTCGTAATTAAGTGGGCGATATCCTTTTCACCTCCTTACTGCCGCTCTTACAGAAGAGATGTCGCAAGTCTATCTCTGCTCTATTGTTATTTTCATGGTAGGTGCTCGATTCGACTCCAATCCATGGTTCCTCACTTGCACGTTTGTAACAAATACTCGTTTAACTACAAAAACCGTCAACAATTTCCTTCACTCTCTATCTGAGCCTAAAATTAAATTTAAATCCATGAGCAGAGTTTCTTTCCTAGAACTGTCTGTGGAACAAGATATCGTGGAGCTTCTTCCTAACTAGCTATAACCTGGTCATTTTAAAGTCCAATTTAAATAATTTTTCATAGTCCTCTTAAATAACTAAGCCCTACCCAATTTCCACCATAACTGATCATCATTGAGTTGTCTCACCAACTTCCTAACACTTATTTACCTTTATCCTTGAGTGACCTTCTGGCCTTGATAAATGATCACTTTCAAGTAAAAAAAGCGAAGAATATTTTTGTTTCATTGTTTACTTCAGTCAAAGTTCTCAGAAATCAAGGAGCCCTATCCTGGAACTAACACTATCTATATATCTATATATCAGATAGACAGATATTCGAATATTCCATTAAATTTCTCCTTTGCCTCTTAAACACAAAGTTAGTAAAGAAGTTGAGAACATAATCGACCTTTAAATATGTTATAGTATACCTTTCTTGTGGTCTCTTGGTCTTAGCAGTCTCCAGGATAAAAATCCTATTATCTGGTGGAGTATCTAGCTTCTTTTTTTTTTTACACAGGGGTCACCACTTATGAAGGCCCGGAGGCCACTCAAGGATAAGGGTTACTCAGTGTACAGTAGTCAGTGGGATAATATACTAATCGTTAGTAGTGGAAATTTGGTAAATTGTATTACTTAAGGGGAGGGCGATTCATCAAGAATTTGTTTACATTGGATTTGAAGACAACAAAATTGTAGTCAGATGGAAAACAGGCAAGCGAAAGAGAGTTCCATAGGCGTGCAGTTCTAAGAAAGAAGCTTTGTTCATGGAACCTACGTTTTGGTTTAGGCACAGATAAAGAGTGGGGAAAATTATGACAGTGGTTTCAGTTAGACGAGTGTTTTTTTGTGAAAGTTTGGTGAAGGGGGACCATGGAAATAATGATAAAGCAGAGACAAGCTTGCAACGTCTTTTCTGTGAAAAAGATGTTGCGGGGAAGAGAAAAGGGCATCCTCCACTAAGCTACAAAGTCTATTTTGAACTTTGTCAAGGCAGGATAAGCTGCTTCTAGCAGCTCCTGCCCAGATGTGGCAACAGTACTCCATCCTTGGACGTACTTCGTTTTAATATAGATGGAGAATTAAATCAGCAGTGAGATATCTACTGGAGCGGTAGAATGATCCCATGAAGGTCAAGCCCAGAAGCTTGTCAAAATATAGAGCCTCCCCAAGAGGAGAGCCATTCATTTCAATTGATGCCAGATGGGGCTCAGAGTGTTGATGATGTAAAGATAGAAGCTTCGTTTTAGATGCTTCGTGCTATTACTTGTGGTAGCAACACTTAGAGACAGGACACCATTCCTTGGAAAAGCCAGTGATGGCTAGCCATACAGAGATCTTATTTGGGCCACAAATACTATATGCTTTTAAATATTTAGTCAGGGTTTTCTTGTACAGAAAAGTATGCTCATACCAGGTTGTCCTTATAGAGAGACCTTAGGCACTCAAGGATAATGTCTAGTAAGCATTCATGTGTGCTCATGTGCAACTGAACATGAAAATCTAGAAACGATGTGGAGATATTTCCACATTCCATCATGTTGCATTGTATAGTAGCTGTCTCCCAGCAGAACCTTATTACTGGCTGTCAGGTGGATCACACTCTGTACTTCTGTGTGGCAGAAACCACACTTGCTGTCATTGCTGACACAACTTATTTAACAAACCAGTGTAATTTGAAGACTGAACATTGTCCAAGTATTCTCACCAACTTCCTAACACTTATTTACCTTTATCCTTGAGTGACCTTCTGGCCTTGATAAATGATCACTTTCAAGTAAAAAAAGCGAAGAATATTTTTGTTTCATTGTTTACTTCAGTCAAAGTTCTCAGAAATCAAGGAGCCCTATCCTGGAACTAACACTATCTATATATCTATATATCAGATAGACAGATATTCGAATATTCCATTAAATTTCTCCTTTGCCTCTTAAACACAAAGTTAGTAAAGAAGTTGAGAACATAATCGACCTTTAAATATGTTATAGTATACCTTTCTTGTGGTCTCTTGGTCTTAGCAGTCTCCAGGATAAAAATCCTATTATCTGGTGGAGTATCTAGCTTCTTTTTTTTTTTACACAGGGGTCACCACTTATGAAGGCCCGGAGGCCACTCAAGGATAAGGGTTACTCAGTGTACAGTAGTCAGTGGGATAATATACTAATCGTTAGTAGTGGAAATTTGGTAAATTGTATTACTTAAGGGGAGGGCGATTCATCAAGAATTTGTTTACATTGGATTTGAAGACAACAAAATTGTAGTCAGATGGAAAACAGGCAAGCGAAAGAGAGTTCCATAGGCGTGCAGTTCTAAGAAAGAAGCTTTGTTCATGGAACCTACGTTTTGGTTTAGGCACAGATAAAGAGTGGGGAAAATTATGACAGTGGTTTCAGTTAGACGAGTGTTTTTTTGTGAAAGTTTGGTGAAGGGGGACCATGGAAATAATGATAAAGCAGAGACAAGCTTGCAACGTCTTTTCTGTGAAAAAGATGTTGCGGGGAAGAGAAAAGGGCATCCTCCACTAAGCTACAAAGTCTATTTTGAACTTTGTCAAGGCAGGATAAGCTGCTTCTAGCAGCTCCTGCCCAGATGTGGCAACAGTACTCCATCCTTGGACGTACTTCGTTTTAATATAGATGGAGAATTAAATCAGCAGTGAGATATCTACTGGAGCGGTAGAATGATCCCATGAAGGTCAAGCCCAGAAGCTTGTCAAAATATAGAGCCTCCCCAAGAGGAGAGCCATTCATTTCAATTGATGCCAGATGGGGCTCAGAGTGTTGATGATGTAAAGATAGAAGCTTCGTTTTAGATGCTTCGTGCTATTACTTGTGGTAGCAACACTTAGAGACAGGACACCATTCCTTGGAAAAGCCAGTGATGGCTAGCCATACAGAGATCTTATTTGGGCCACAAATACTATATGCTTTTAAATATTTAGTCAGGGTTTTCTTGTACAGAAAAGTATGCTCATACCAGGTTGTCCTTATAGAGAGACCTTAGGCACTCAAGGATAATGTCTAGTAAGCATTCATGTGTGCTCATGTGCAACTGAACATGAAAATCTAGAAACGATGTGGAGATATTTCCACATTCCATCATGTTGCATTGTATAGTAGCTGTCTCCCAGCAGAACCTTATTACTGGCTGTCAGGTGGATCACACTCTGTACTTCTGTGTGGCAGAAACCACACTTGCTGTCATTGCTGACACAACTTATTTAACAAACCAGTGTAATTTGAAGACTGAACATTGTCCAAGTATTTTTTAAAATAATTTATTTGATCAAATATGTTGACCCTACCACAACTACTACTTTTTTTTGACAGAACCTGCACTTGCTGTTATTGTGAAACCACTAATCTTAAAAGCCAGTATAATTTCAAGTTGGAGACAGAATATTATCTTATTTTTTTAAAATAATCTATTTGATCAAACCAGCTGAAAACCAGTGTAATATTTAGTTTTTTTCTGGAGAGAATGTGGATTTTCAACTCAGCCAGTATGTGTCAGCAAGTGTTTTCTTAAATTCGATTTCCTTGAAAATGACGAGTCACACACTTCACAAGAGTATGGTTTCTCTCCCGTGTGTGATCGCATGTGTCTCTTTAGATCTGACTTAAGCGATAAGCCACACACGCCACACGAATAAGGTTTGTTGTCCGTATGGCTTTGCATGTGTCTTGTTAATGTAGATCTATGTGCAAATGACGTTTCACAAATCTCGCAAGAGTAAGGTTTCTCTCCAGTGTGCATTCTCATGTGTGATTTCAAGCTGGCTCCTACTGAACATGAAAATCCACAAACAATGCAAGAGAATGGTTTCTCCCCACTGTGTGTACGCATATGTTTTTTAAGGCTGTAGTTAAGTGCACATGTATAATCGCACAACTCACACGAGAATGCTTTCTCGCCCGTATGTATGTGCATGTGGTTCTTTAAATAAGAATTCTTTGCAAACGAAACTTTGCAAACATCACACATAAATGGCTTCTCGCCTGTATGCGTTCGAATGTGCATTTTTAAATCGGAATTGCGTGAGCATGCATATCCGCAAACTTCGCAGGAAAATACCTTCTCGTTCTTGTGGATTTTCTTGTGTACTCTTAAGCTGATTTCATCTGAACATTTATGATCACAAACGTCGCAAGAAAACTGTTTGTCACCCTTGTGTTTTTGCAGGTGTATTTTCAAATACACAGGTTTTGAAAATTCCAAGCCACAAACGTCACAGGAATTCTGTTTTCTTGGAGACTGTGAGGATACATTTTTTGTAATTTTAAAATCAGATTCCAATTTGGTGTTTATTCCCGGTGGATTCATAAGTCTGCTAATGCGCACCAGATCTAAAGCAGAAAGCATAATTTACATTTAAAATCTGAAGAAGAAAGAAATATTTGCATTTACATTAAAAATCAGAAAACAGAAACGAAATATTCACATATTTATGCAAGTTGTGATTTTTGTGTTCATTCCTGGTACAGTCATCAGTCTTCAAATACACAGCAAATCAGAAGAAGAAAGATTTACATTTATAAAAAAACCCTGAAAAAAAAAGAAACAGATATTCATGTGGTTGTCAAAAAAAGGTGCATCAAGCTTGGGTAGAAATTTGCATGATTTTCAGCAAACATTTCTTTCTGCCCAACTTGTGAGCAAGAGAATACAGTGTGGTTCTAGTGAACATAGAAATGTATCCAACATGGTATATACTCTCATCTCTCATCACTGATGATGAAAGATGAAAATATACTCAAGACTAACAAGAACGTAATTACTTCTCTATCATAATATGTGCCTGCTAATTCAACTTACATGTTTATGTTCTTATATTCCGATGTTCTAGTTAAATAAATATTGATTTATTGTAGAAAACACATTGATATTTTAATTTGAAACTTTACTGACCCATTTCTTATTCAATTCAAGTCAGATACATGCAGACACAAATAACTAAACAAAATGACTATCTCCATCTGTAACGAAGCAGTGAACTCTCTTGGAAACAGTGCATAGGAGCATGAGTGAGAAAATCAGCAGCAGCCATAGAATAGCTGGCTATCAAAAATATTAGCAGCAACAGACATTAAAGCACGTATGCAAATTGGCAAGTGTGCATGTGCTGACATCATGGGAAGGAGAGAAAAAGAATAAAGGACAGCACACACGCTGTCGATCCAGAGAAGCAAAGATGGACATGTGAAGCCAAGAGCAAGAAAGCAGTGGCTAATGCTGGCGTCAGGTGGTGGGGACAGAGACTTTTAAAAAGCACATGTTATATGACACAGCATTATAAAACACATACATGCAAAAAGAGTTTCAAAATGTAATGAAATGCATTGTTTTGGAAGAACCATAAATAAATGCATTTTATTTGCATTTTAAAAAAATGCCAAGTCAGATATACTTTTTTCCCTCTCATTTGTTTGTTTCTTTGTGACAGTACCAGACAACATGTGGGTCCGAGAGATTTGAAATGTAACAACACAGTTAAAAAGTAATGGCCGTTGTTACACATCTAGACACTCAATCAACCAACTCTGTACTTAACAAGTGAACTTTCAGATATCAACATTTGGAAACTTGGATATATTATTGTAGATGGAATTTTATTTAAAACTCTGAATATATTTAACACACATTTACATTTTTTTTAACAGCTAAAACATTTAAAAACATTACACAACAGTCACGCTTTTTTATATTTATTCTCCCAGCAATATTTGAGAAGAAAATATTTTTTTGGAGAAGATTAGATTAAAAAAATTCCATAATAGGGAGTACAACTAGTAAAATAGGTTTTGTTTTGGGATGAATTACGATCTTTCTATACCTTCCCAAATTTGGAGAGTATGCAAGTCATGCCATATTTTCTTGAACCAGTATACATGAAACTATTTCCATGTGTTCTTATTTAGTTGCCTCACTAGGAGGGCAGTGTGACACAAAGGTAGCTTTTTAAAGTGCAAAACATCCGCCTCCACAAAACGGACTACTCTGAATACATTTTTTTTTTACACAGTGGTCACCACTTATCAAGGCCCGCAAGCCACTCAGGGATAAGGGTTATTGCAAGTACATTACGTTAGTGTGGAGATTTGATGAAGTGTTTACTTAAGGGGGCGGTTCATTAGGAAAAATAAAAACTGCCTCAGTCTAGAAGGATCTCTTTTTCACTTACCAAAGACACAATAGGTTAAGGGTTTATGAGACAAAAAAAAAAAATTAGATAAACAAATTCCAAAAAAATATTTCTCCAAGGTGGATCACCGCGGTCTGAATCCCATGGTAAAATTGGTAGAGCTTCTTATTTTTATTCCAATCCAAAGTGGCCCTTTTTGCTTCATATTAAAAATCAATCTTGTGTCTAAGTGGGCTCTTGTAAAGAGACAACTAAATAGGAACAATATAGTAAATGTCAAAGTGCAGAATAGTTAACAGTTGAGAAATTGTAAATGAAAGACACAAACTGAGAAATAGTAAACAAATAACAAACCCTTATCCCCAAAAAGGGGCCTATCGAATTATGACAAAAATAAAAACCATCACAGTCTTGAAGGAGTTTTCCTTCACTGACTGAGAAGAGAAAATAGTAAGTATAGTATTCGGACAAATACTACACTTTAACCATAATTCTATTTTGAAAAGTAAATAAAAGAGATTAAAAAATATTGTAATGTGGATAAATATTCACAGTAGATGTAAAAATAAGTACCGGTTTTTATTTTTTTAATATTCAAAGCGTAAAAATTTTAAATTTCAAATGGGTGCAATTTTTTATTCGAATCACGTGAGGCAAACTTTAAATTATGATTGGTAGTGGGTATAAAAAATGCGTCCAGTTTGGGAGCACAAATCAAGCATAATACTCAACTTTAGCTCATTTAAAGGCTTTAAAACCACTTTCAGGTTTTGAGGTCTGTAACATTAACATTCTGTCAAATATTATTTCCTTTTTAATATCATATTTTCATATTTTGAAGTCTTTAAACTGTAAGTTTGAAAGTAATTTTGGCACAAGTGCACTTTAACTCAGAACTATTTTTTGTTTTCATTTTCAGGAGAGTGATACTTACAAAAAGAAAGTACCACTCAAGAATCTGTTCTGGACAATCAATCTGCAGGTGCAAGGCCATGAACTGGCCAATACCTGTTGAACTGAGATATGCTTCCTGGGTATTATGTAGGAGCTCCACCCTCCCAGGCCTTGCCACCCAGTTTTCAGGTGGGGCAAGTTTATCACGTTGTCTGAGGCGTCCTTACCAGGGAATGCTGAGGCAATTTTTGCTAGGCCAGAGTGCCTCTCTATTAGGGGTGATGACTGGTCATAACCACTTTCTGACCTTGTGTCACATCATGATGAGGTGGGTAACATGTAAATATCTACTAACAAAAGGGAAGACGATCCAAAAGTAATACTTGCTTTCCAATCAAACTATTCTTGTGATTCAAAACAAGTTCAATAAAGTAACTTTGTAACACAACAAAAAACATTAAATAACAAAACATTGACTTTAATTGAAATTGTAAAAGAAAAAAAAATGATGCAAAATGCAAATTTAAAAAAATATTTTTAAAAATATGTTTCTGGTTAAAATCAACTTCCATCCATTTCTGTTGACATTCTTCATCAGTTGCCTATTAGGTTTCATGATGGATGCCCTGGAAAAGTCACTTTTGATTAATGTTTATCAGTTTTAAAGTATGCAAACAAACTTGGTTGTTTTTCAGGTTAATAGAATATTTTAAAACGAGTAAACATTAATCAGAAGGGAGTTTTCCAGGGCATTCATCGTAAAGCACAATGATTAACTGACAAAGCATGTACACAAAAACGGATGAGACTTTTAACCAAATTTATTCAATAAAATAAAAGTTAACATCTATTTTTAGTGATTTTTTTAAAATTTAGCAACAATACTTCAATATATTTTTTTTTCAATTTACAAATAAAATGTTACATTCAAAATAATGTTTTATAATACACAAATATAACATTCAGCTTAGAATATTATCAAATGAATGCGCTGTATTTTTGGCATTTATGTAGAAAAGGTACCATGCTAAAATAATGTTATTATTTAGAAACCCATTCTTAACATGGGGAGGATGATGTTTTGTAACTGTTCTATACTCTCACTTAATTTAATAAACCAAAAGATACTGTAAAACTTGAATTTAACTTGAAATACTATATATAAAAGATACCATGATATCTTCTCTGCATAAGTACCATATTTTTATTATATTATAATTTTTTTGTGACAAAGATAAGTTTCTTTTAATACATAAAATAAGTCTTAAGACTTGTAATAGTTTTTTTTTTTTTTTTTTTTTTTTTACAAAGGCATCAGCACATTATCAAGGCCCAGAGACCACTCAAGGATAAGGGTTAAAGAGTGTACAGTAGAAGTTGGTCAATATAGTAATCATTAGTAATGAAAATTTGGTAAATTTAATAACTTATATGGAACGGCTCATCAAGAACTTATTTACCTTAGACTTGAACACAACCATATTGTAGTCAGCCGGAAAGCAGGAAAACGGAAGACAATTCCACAGGCGTGCAGTTCTAAGAAAGAAGCTTTGTTCATGGAATCTACGTTTAGGTTTAGGCACAGATAAAGAGTGGGGGAAATTATTGATAGTGTTTACAGCTAGACGAGTGTTTCTTGTGAAAGTTTGGCGAGGGGGGACCATAGATTGAAGCTCAGTTGAACACTTTCCATGAAAATAACGATACATCAGAGACAAACTCGCAACATCTCTTCTGTGAGATAAAGGTTGTAAGGAGGAGAAAAGGACATCTCCTACGAGGCTACGAAGTCTATTTTGAACTCTATCAAGGCAGGACAAGTCCTTTCTAGCAGCTCCTGCCCAGATGTGGCAACAGTATTCCATCCTTGGACGTACCTGGCTCTTATATAGATAGAGAATAGCATCAGCAGTGAGATATCTACTGGATCGATAGAAAGATCCCACCATTTTTCCAGCGCCCTTGGCAACAGATTTGATATACGTGTTCCATTTAAGATCAGGAGTAATGGTCAAGCCCAGAAGCTTGTCAAAACTTGAGGCCTCCTGAAGACGAGAGCCATTCATTTCAATTGATGACAAATGTGGATTAAAATGTTGATGATGTAAAGAGAGAAGCTTGGTTTTAGATGCATTAAAAGTAACCAGCCACTCCTTTCCCCATTGTACTACATGCTCAAGATCAGAGGAGAGAGAATTGGAGAGTACTTGCTCGTTTACTGTCTTAGATGTGCTACCATAAATGGTAGTGTCGTCAGCATAAATGTCTACAAATGATGTAAGGATATGATTTGGAAGATCATTAATGTAGATCAGGAAAAGAGTTGGGCCCAGGATGGATTCCTGAGGGACACCGGCATTAATACTGTGAGCTTCTGATTTTTGCCCCTCAACTACTACTCTTATGAACCTATCAGAAAGAAATGATTTAATAATTGAGAAGTTATTTTAGAATGTAAAAAAAAACCCCATTAATTTTGGATTGCCTTCCCTTTTTGCTAGTATAATTCTTCCGGAGATGAAAATAAAACGTCCAGCATGTTAAAGTCCACTTGTGCCAACAAAGCTAGTGATTATGAAAAATTACAGGTTTTTATAAAACAAATTCCCAAAACATATTTAAAAAAAAACTTTTACAAAAACGAAGCATTTTTGATTAGACCAAAATAGGCAGAGGGGTTAAATGGGGTATCAGGGATAGTCCACTTTGTCAAGTCCCTAAACTAGTTCCAATCACCAAAATAACTCATTCACACTATGGCTCAAATATCTAAGTGTTTTAATGTTTTTATTTGCAAAGAAAATGTACTGTATAAAACTACAATATATACACTTTTTTGTTGTTGAACATGTTTACTGTAAATGCAACTCAACACTCATCTTTAATAAACCGACAATTTTTGTAGGTTTTTGTGTCTGCTGAAGACAAATATCACATTTAAATTTGGGGCAGACAAGCAGTTTTCTGAATATTAAGATATTTTTTCCAATGAATTAATGAATTTCAGTGCCTGTTGCCATTTTTAACAAGTGAAGAGGTTTTCTTTTTTTGTAATACGCACGTGCATTAGTATTTGTTAAGTTGGGGGGAAAAACATGGCCGGTAGCAAAAACATTACATTGAATAATAAAGGTCTTAATATTCAGAAACCTACTCAAATTTAAATGTATAATTGTTTTCGTGTATGCTGAAAACAAATATCACATCTAAATTTGAGTAGGTTTCTGAATATTAAGACCTTTATTATTCAATGTGATGTTTTTGCTACCGACCATGTTCCCCCCCCCAACTTAACAAATACTAATGCAGTGAAAGTAAGAAAATACCATTTGCTATTAAGAAAAATTTGATGTGTCAAATGCGCCACCATGCTACAAAAGAACGAAAAATATAATATGAAAATTTAATGCTTAATCAGGTTAATGTAGCACAATAGGGTCTCAAAACCCAGCCTCGCTCTGACTTTGGGAAAAGTGAATCATGTGGTATTCTGTCACAGGCGTCGAGGCAGAACCTAACACCTTTAGATAAATGCGGCAAAACATGGATGAGCAAAATTTGGAGTAATTATACCGAGGCGGAAGCGTTTTTAAGAGGAGAAAATTCTAATTCTTTGAACTGTTTTACTTTTTAAAAATTCTAATTCTTTTAACCGTTTTATCTTTTAAAATTCTAATTCTTTTAACCGTTTTATTTTTTTAAATTCTAATTCTTTTAACCGTTTTATTTTTTAAAATTCTAATTCTTTTAACTGTTTTATTTTTTAAAAATCTAATTCTTTTAACCGTTTTATTTTTTAAAAATCTAATTCTTTTAACCGTTTTATTTTTTAAAATTCTAATTCATTTAACCGTTTTATTTTTTAAAATTCTAATTCTTTTAACCGTTTTATTTTTTTAAATTCTAATTCTTTTAACTGTTTTATTTTTTAAAAATCTAATTCTTTTAACCATTTTATTTTTTAAAAATCTAATTCTTTTAACCGTTTTATTTTTTAAAAATCTAATTCTTTTAACCGTTTTATTTTTTAAAATTCTAATTCTTTTAACCGTTTTATTTTTTTAAAAATCTAATTCTTTTAACCGTTTTATTTTTAAAAATTCTAATTCTTTTAACCGTTTTATTTTTTAAAATTCTAATTCTTTTAACCGTTTTATTTTTTTAAATTCTAATTCTTTTAACCGTTTTATTTTTTAAAATTCTAATTCTTTTAACCGTTTTATTTTTTAAAATTCTAATTCTTTGAACCGTTTTATTTTTTAAAATTCTAATTCTTTTAACCGTTTTATTTTTTAAAAATCTAATTCTTTTAACCGTTTTATTTTTTAAAATTCTAATTCTTTTAACCGTTCTATTTTTTAAAATTCTAATTCTTTTAACCGTTTTATTTGTTAAAAATCTAATTCTTTTAACCGTTTTATTTTTTAAAAATCTAATTCTTTTTACCGTTTTATTTTTTAAAATACTAATTCTTTTAACCGTTTTATTTTTTTAAATTCTAATTCTTTTAACCGTTTTATTTTTTTAAATTCTAATTCTTTTAACCGTTTTATTTGTTAAAAATCTAATTCTTTTAACCGTTTTATTTTTTAAAATTCTAATTCTTTTAACCGTTTTATTTTTTAAAAATCTAATCCTTTTAACCGTTTTATTTTTTAAAAATCTAATTCTTTTAACCGTTTTATTTTTTAAAAATCTAATTCTTTTAACCGTTTTATTTTTTAAAATTCTAATTCTTTTAACCGTTTTATTTTTTAAAATTCTAATTCTTTTAACCGTTTTATTTTTTTAAATTCTAATTCTTTTAACCGTTTTATTTTTTTAAAAATCTAATTCTTTTAACCATTTTATTTTTTAAAAATCTAATTCTTTTAACCGTTTTATTTTTTAAAAATCTAATTCTTTTAACCGTTTTATTTTTTTAAATTCTAATTCTTTTAACCGTTTTATTTTTTTTAAAATCTAATTCTTTTAACCGTTTTATTTAAAAAAATTCTAATTCTTTTAACCGTTTTATTTTTTAAAATTCTAATTCTTTTAACCGTTTTATTTTTTAAAATTCTAATTCTTTTAACCGTTTTATTTTTTAAAATTCTAATTCTTTTAACCGTTTTATTTTTTAAAATTCTAATTCTTTTAACCGTTTTATTTTTTAAAAATCTAATTCTTTTAACCGTTTTATTTTTTAAAATTCTAATTCTTTTAACCGTTTTATTTTTTAAAATTCTAATTCTTTTAACCGTTTTATTTTTTAAAAATCTAATTCTTTTAACCGTTTTATTTTTTAAAATTCTAATTCTTTTAACCGTTTTATTTTTTAAAATTCTAATTCTTTTAACCATTTTATTTTTTAAAATTCTAATTCTTTTAACTGTTTTATTTTTTAAAATTCTAATTCTTTTAACCGTTTTATTTTTTAAAATTCTAATTCTTTTAACCGTTTTATTTTTTAAAATTCTAATTCTTTTAACCGTTTTATTTTTTAAAAATCTAATTCTTTTAACCGTTTTATTTTTTAAAAATCTAATTCATTTAGCCGTTTTATTTTTTAAAATTCTAATTCTTTTAACCGTTTTATTTTTTAAAAATCTAATTCTTTTTACCGTTTTATTTTTTAAAATACTAATTCTTTTAACCGTTTTATTTTTTTAAATTCTAATTCTTTTAACCGTTTTATTTTTTAAAATTCTAATTCTTTTAACCGTTTTATTTTTTGAAATTCTAATTCTTTTAACCGTTCTATTTTTTAAAATTCTAATTCTTTTAACCGTTTTATTTGTTAAAAATCTAATTCTTTTAACCGTTTTATTTTTTAAAATTCTAATTCTTTTAACCGTTTTATTTTTAAAAATTCTAATTCTTTTAACCGTTTTATTTGTTAAAATTCTAATTCTTTTAACCGTTTTATTTTTTTAAATTCTAATTCTTTTAACCGTTTTATTTGTTAAAAATCTAATTCTTTTAACCGTTTTATTTTTTAAAATTCTAATTCTTTTAACCGTTTTATTTTTTAAAAATCTAATCCTTTTAACCGTTTTATTTTTTAAAAATCTAATTCTTTTAACCGTTTTATTTTTTAAAAATCTAATTCTTTTAACCGTTTTATTTTTTTAAATTCTTATTCTTTTAACCGTTTTATTTTTTAAAATTCTAATTCATTTAGCCGTTTTATTTTTTAAAAATCTAATTCTTTTAACCGTTTTATTTTTTAAAATTCTAATTCTTTTAACCGTTTTATTTTTTAAAAATCTAATTCTTTTAACCGTTTTATTTTTTAAAAATCTAATTCTTTTAACCGTTTTATTTTTTAAAAATCTAATTCTTTTAACCGTTTTATTTTTTAAAAATCTAATTCATTTAGCCGTTTTATTTTTTTAAATTCTAATTCTTTTAACCGTTTTATTTTTTAAAAATCTAATTCTTTTAACCGTTTTATTTTTTTAAATTCTAATTCTTTTAACCGTTTTATTTTTTAAAATTCTAATTCATTTAGCCGTTTTATTTTTTAAAAATCTAATTCTTTTAACGGTTTTATTTTTTAAAATTCTAATTCTTTTAACCGTTTTATTTTTTAAAAATCTAATTCTTTTAACTGTTTTATTGTAAAATGCTGTCTATAACAATAAATGCTCGAAGCTCCTTTGAACTGGTTCTTTCTTTAATTCTTTGAATTGCTTCTTTTTTTCTTTTAATGTCTTGAGTAGCATTTATTTGTAATTTCTATTGTTTGAAGTTAATAACGGCACTTTATTCAAAGATGTTAGGTTTTGCCTCCACACAGGTGACAGAGTGCTACGTGACCCACCTTTCCCCGAGCTCAGAACGCGGCTGGATTTTGGGACCCATCGTTCTACATTAACCCTTAGTCGATAACAATCTGATTTTTTTTTTTAATAACTAAATAACGGTCCTAATGCACTTACTGATCCACGCTATTTTTTAAAATCGTATTTCCAAGTTTAATTAAAGTTTTATATGTTTTTTATTTTATTCAATTGTAAGAATAGGTACAAAACACCCTCCCCAGAATGGCGTTTTAAATAATAACGTTATTATTTCAGCACGGATCAATAAGTGCATGAGTAACTAAATAACAATTGTAAAGTAAACGATTATGTTGTAAACGTTAGGTGGAATTTTGTACAGTAGACTTACCTGGTTTTAAGGAATTGATATAAAAAAAAAAAAAATAAAAATAAATAAAAACTCGAAAGTGATTTCCAAAGCTCAGTGACAGCTTTCTATACATACAAGAAAAAAGAGAGGTGTAATATTGTTGAGAAGATGTGGAAATCAGAAATTAAAAGACACAAAATGTTCCGTTTAGATGTTTACTAGTTGTGCTTTACACGTGTAAACGGAATAGGTGTTTACCATTAAAGTAGATTTCCTTTCTGGAATGACGTCAGTGAAGAGTTCCGACAAAAGGAGATAATTTTGGATGATATTAATCGGGTTTGTATTGCTAAACACATGGATTCGAAAAGTTGTCAAAAAACAAACATGTAACAAAGTTGTCAAAAAACAAATATGTAACAAATAAATGTTATCAAAGGCAAGATAAGTTACTTTTCTATCTAACTAGATAAGTTTTTATTTAATGTAACATGTTTATCTAGTTCGAAAAACATACAGTGTTTACCGATGTCGACGATATATTGGAAAATTTAAAATAAGACCGAACTCTCTGCTGAGAACACGTAAGTTTGGGAAAATGAGTTAAAAATTAAAAATATACAAAATACTGTTAAAAAAAACAAACATCGAATAGATGTCGGCCTATGTCGCGGTAACATATTGAACGAGTTTCTAACAGTATTTTGTATATGTATGTTTTTTGAGCTGAATAAACATTTTACATTAAATAAAAACACTAAAAACATATCCAGTTAGGTAGACAAGTAACTTCTCTTACCTTTGATAACATTTATTTGTTATAGATTTGTTTTTTGATAACTTTTTCGAATCTATGTGTATAGTAATACAACCCCGTGCTCTTTTTACAAGTTGTGACTATGCGTCGCTCAAATGTATGAAGAAAGATGCTTGATTGCGTAATATATTGAGGTGATTTTCCAGAATAGGCAACAAAACAATAAAAAGACGGGGGGGGATGTGAATGTTACCAAAGGCAAGCTAAGTTATTCTTTTGAAATCGGTAGCTTTCCTGAATTTAGGTGAATTTTTAAGGTCATTTTAGGGATCGGTGATTCATTTTGCGCGTACTTTTAGTTTTTTACCTACTTAAATCAATTGTTTTTTTGTTTTTTGTTTTTTAAACTTATTTCAACTCATTATAAAGTGTCTTTATTTAAACATAAAAATAATGTAAATCTGTCGAATTAAAAACGAAAATCAAAATGGGGGTGTCCCGTAATAATCGCTAAAAATCGAAATTAAGCAAAATACTAGTAGAACATTAAATTTTCTTCCGAGGGGTGACATTTATTAATTGTGTTTTTATAAGTATCACTGAACGAATGCTAATTAGATTCTTCTTAGACAAGAGGAAAATCCAAGTTCTTCTTGAAAGATTCTTTCATTGTAAAGAAGGAAGACAAACAAGACGCATGGGGTTTGTATTACTGTACACATAGATTCGAAAAAGTTGTCAAAAAACAAATATATAACAAATAAATGTTATCAAAGGCAAGATAAATTACTTTTCTACCAAACTGGATATAATTTTCGTGTTTTTATTCAATTTAACATGTTTATTCAGCTCAAAAAGCATACAGTGTTTACCGATGTATTGGACAATTCAAAATGGCGGCCGACTCTCTCTTTAACACTGTAAGTTCGAGAACAGGTGTTATAAATAATAAACTAGACTAAATACTATTAAAAAAACACCGAATATATGTCGAAGTTATGTCACGGTAACATATATTGAGCAAATTTCTAACAGTATTTTGTCTAGTTTATTATTTATTACACCTTTTTCCGAACTTACCGTGCTAAAGAGAGAGTCGGCCGCCATTTTAAATTTTCCAATACATCGGTAAACACTGTATGCTTTTCGAGCTGAATAAACATGTTAAATTGAATAAAAACACGAAAATTATATCCAGTTTGGTAGAAAAGTAATTTATCTTGCCTTTGATAACATTTATTTGTTATATATTTGTTTTTTGACAACTTTTTCGAATCTATGTGTACAGTAATACAAACCCGACGCATGATATAGTTGTGATGTTGTAGAGTTGAATGTAATAATAAAAAAAAAAGCCCCCGTGTGTGTGTGTGTGTGTGTGTGTGTATTATGCGGGTATACAACTTACCTTCGGATGGGATCTGAGAGAAAGAGAAATTAAAGATGGCAGCCATGGATTTATAAGGTGTAGTCTTGTGGAATCTCATGAGATTTCATCTTCCACTGCACACGTATGCAAATGGAATGGAGTCAGTTTTTTTTAATAAAATGCCTGTTGGCAGAGGTGGTTGGGAGAACACGTGCTGGAAGTTGAAAAAGAAAGTTGGCAGTGACAAATTCTAGCTGAACTTTTACTTATTGTATTTATTTTATTTTGTTTTGCTGTTTAACAGCCCATTTAACTGCAGATGTTAACTCCATTTTTGTTTTCTGTTAACCCGCCCAAACGGAAGGGGTTGTATATCTTACACTCTGTTGATTAGCGCTCTCTAAGGGGAGATAATGATTACGTACTATCACCCCCCCCTTCTTTCAATGATTAGATGAAAAGACAAGAAAAGTAAAATTTTTATGAAACGATGATACAAAATAAAAAGTAAATTAGTAACTACCCCATCTCTAAATCTTTTGAGGGACCTGATGGCACGTCCAAACGTGGTGGTTTGAACTGTTGCATGGTTGTTGTAAGTTTCTGTGTATGGTACTTCACATGGTGCTTGTTTAAAAGGTGACTGTGGCTTTTGTGTGCTGCTGTTTGTCTCTATATTGGCAAACAGTCTTTGGTAGGCTCCTGAGGGATTTTAGTTGAATGTGCCTCCAGACGTGATGTGATTCCCGAGGGTTCTACCCTAAAACAAAGAGTTTTGGTCCTCTGTTCATTTGTGTGACAAGTGCAGGTGACCACTTGCTAGCATCTTTATTTAAAACATACAGGTTGTCCTATATGCAGTCTAGAAGATCTTTTGTATGTTAACCATGGTACATGTGATTTTCTTGCCTCTGATACAGTCGTGTCATTATCTTCTTGATGATGCTATGGTTGGTGCATTTGACTGGGATGTTCGCAGCTTCCTTTAGTATAGAAGTTCACCTGGTGATGGAATGGTATGATCTAGATCAACAGGAGTCAAGCACAGGCATAGTAATACCATGTCCAAGTCACAATCACTTGAAACAGCTTTTTTGAATGCAGATTTCATTGCCTGGAAACAGTGTTCCGTGAAGCCATTTGACTGCGGAAACTTGGGTGAGGATGTGTGATGTTCAAAGCGCCATTCTTTTGCAAATTGCTTGAAATGGATAGAGCTGAAGTGTGGACCATTGTCACTTATCGCTCTCTCTTGAATCCCTTGTTCTTCAAATATTTGCTTTGTTAGTTTGATAACTTTCTGACTGGAGAACTCCTTTAAGAATCTCACAAATCGGAACTTGGAATAATAGTCCACAATGAGCATAAAGTTGTGAAATAAGTCAGTGGTTACCATCTGCCATGGCCTTACTGAAATTTGTGGGGCATCAGGGGTTCATTACTCTGTGTTTTTTGGTGCTGCTGACATATGGTACATTGTTCTACTATGTTGTCTATGTCTGTGTTTATTTGCCAAAAATCACAAGTTTTTGCTCAGAATTTACATTTCTCCATCCCTTGGTGTCGATTATATATTTTTTGTAATACTTCTCATTGCATTGATTTGCGTATTAGTATTCTGTTTGATTTTAATAATATTTCATTTTCAATGGAGAGCTCATTCCGATAGACCCAATAAGGTCTCAGTTTTGTCCACTTTCCCGAGTGTGTTGGGCCCACCTCTCAGAATTATGTCCCTCAATTCACATAGTGTGGCATCCTCATTTGTTGCTTGGTGTAACTGAGCAAGTTTTGGGGTTAAAAATTGAACAAAATCCACCTTCAGGTTCAAGTCAATGGCTTCTGTAGCTTTTTTCTTGGGTAACCTTCAAAATCCAACCACTAATGTCATATGTTTTCCAGACATCCAAACAAAATGATGCTGGAATATCTCAGTGGTCGATCCTTGAACTTTAATTATTTTTGATTTTCATAAATGACAGCCCTAAGGAATGGAAATAAACAAAAGAACAAAAAAACACTCACCGTTTTATATTTACTAATATGGGGAGGAGAAGATAAAAGAGCAGTGGAAGGTGGAGAGGATGAAGAAAGCATTGCAAGGGGTCGAAAGGTAAAAGTGCCAATTGACTGTACAACTTCTATCTTTACATCATCAACGTTCTGGTCCCCATCTGGCGTCAATTAAAATGAATGGCTCTCGTCTTGGGGAGGTCTCAAGTTTTGACAGGCTTCTGGGCTTGACCTTTACTCCTGATCTTAAATGGAATACGTACATCAAATCTGTTGCCAAGGCCGCTGGAAAAATGGTCGGATCCTTCTATCGATCAAGTAGATATCCCACTGCTGATACAATTCTCTATCTATATAAGAGCCAGATACGTCCAAGGATGGAATACTGTTGCCACATATGGGCAGGATCTGCTAGAAAAGACTTGTCCTGCCTTGATAGAGTTCAAAATAGTGGCCTGGTGGGAGATGTCCTTTTCTCTTCGCTGCAACCTCTGTCTCACAGAAGAGATGTTGCGAGTTTGTCTCTGCTTTATCGTTATTTTCATGGAAAGTGTTCAACTGAGCTTCAATCTATGGTCCCCCCTCGCCAAACTTTCACAAGAAACACTAGACTAGCTGAAAGCATTATCAATAATTTTCCACACTCTTTATCTGTACCTAAACCTAAACATAGATTCCATGATCAAAGCTTCTTTCTTAAAACTGCACGCTTGTGGAATTGTCTTCCGTTTTCCTGCTTTCCAGCTTTCTATAATATGGTTGTCTTCAAATCCAACGTGAACAAGTTTCTGATGAGCCGTTCCACTTAAGTTAACAAATTTACCGAACTTCCATTACTATCGATTACTATATTGTCCTTTTGACTACTCTACACTCTTTAATCCTTATCCTTGAGTGGCCTATCGGCCTTGATAAGTGGTGACGCCTATATACAAAAAAAAACTAAGAAAGAATACACAAGGTAAAATGGTAACACAGGTAGCAAAGAGATGGCAGACAGAGATGATTGATAAAAGATGACAGGTATCGTGTTTTATTTACCAAGTGAAAATGGTAAATGATATGACAATTGAAATTTATAATATAAATATAAATTTCAAACAAAATAAATATCTCTTTATTTTGTAATAATGTGTTGTTTTGCCTTCAAACGTATCTAATACGTATTTATTTTATTCAAACTCAACCAGTGCTTCTTTCAAGGAACACAAACCCCAACGTGAATTCCGCATGACCAATGTACCGTTCTGACATTTCATAAGACTACTGTAAAAAACAACAAACGGACTTCTACTGATTCTATGCTTCAACAGCAAGATGGCAAAAAAAAGAAAGACATACTGATGATGAAGTATATCTTCGAAATATATTTATAAATTTTAATATAAATTTCAAACAAAATAAATATCTGTTTATTTTGTAACAATGCGTTGTTTTAGCTACAAACGTATCTAATACGTATTTATTTTATTCGATCTGAACCAGCGCTTCTATCAAGGAACACAAACCCTTATATGCATTCTATTATTTGTAATGAACTATGTAGCACAATATTACTGAAGATTTATTAATTTATTTCATTTGGATCAGTTCTATATATAAAATACAACGGACATTATTTTCATAAAAATGCTACTAAACTCATATTTGTTGTGTATTATTAGTTTTTCTGTCCCCAAAATTAAATTTAAAAAAAAAATGCGTTATGCAGAAAAATATCAGCTTTATCAAAAATATTTGTTTATTCAATTGCATTTCTATGTGACATGCTCGTATTCATCTTTACAGTAAAAAAGATTTCTACATCAAATCTGGTACAGACTTATCCGGTTAATCCAGCTGATATTTCAAACTACTGTTATAACCTATTTGTGGTGTTCACATTTTTAACAATACAATTCAGCTTACATAATGCAGCTAGCACTTTTCAGTGTTTTATGAATGTAGTAGTATGCGATTTAGATTTCACATACAACTATATTGATAATTTCTTAACAGCTAGTTTTACTGTGAGAACTGTTTGAATCTTTGTTACATTGCCATGTCAGGATAAACCTTGTAAAATGTATTTTAGTGGCGCATGAGGTCATGTCATTTGTTCAGAGAGAAACTACATCCCTTACTAAAAGTTCTGTTGGATTGACGACCACCAACTTCTCTTTACCAGCTATGACATTTTCTGGGCCAATTAAACTACGGTAAACAGCTCATCCTGTACAATGTTAATATCCATGCTACTTTGACCGACCTTTTAAAGAGAAAGAAAAATGATGAATCCATTTCCCAAATAAAAAGGTTTTAGACTTATCTTTGCTATCACATCTCATAGCTAATGCTCAATTTTCTATTGCTGTGGATGCATCTAATACTGCAGATTGTGTAGTTTTTCAACATCATCAAAAAGAAAGTTTTTTGTTTCTCGATTGACACCTGCAGAAACTCACTATAGTATTTTTAAATGTAAAGTTGTTTTTTTTAACTTAGCTGTTAAAAGGTTAGTTTTTTTGTCACTTTACATTTGCTCTATGTGCTAAGCAGGACAAATATTTCTCTTATGAAGCTAGACTTTTGGTTTTAGACTGCATTTTCCAGTTCTCCACTGATTATCTCCCGTTCACAAATTCCTGCTACACATCCATTATCTCGTTTTTCATCTGAAGACATAAACTTCCGTTAAATGGATTTGAAATATCCATCATTGGAATTGGATATTTTATATCTATCATCTTCAGAATTTGGTACTTGCAAATTTCATTACATTTCAATCCCTACAGCAGGTAAACAGATTTTGTGCAAGACCTATTTGAATTTGTAACAGTTGCATGACAGGTATATTGTTCAAGTGTGTATTGAATGGCATAAAAGATTCAAGGAAGGCAGAGAGTCTGTGAGGGGTAATAAAAGGTGTGGAACGAGTAAGGAAGTCAGAACACCAGCCAAATAACGAATTTCATGGATAACGACTATCGGGTGTCTATAGAGACAATAAGTGCACAGTTTGATCTCAGTGTGGGAACTCTGGACACAATTATTCAGAAGGAAATGAAAATACGGAAGATTTGTGTGCGTGCACCAGTCTACATCTCCGTTCTTATCACAGACTATTTGACCAAGATGGGCAGCAAAACAGTTCATACCTTCCCTATATTTCAAACTTTGTTCCCTGTGACTTTTGGTTATTCCCTAAGCTCAAAGAAAACCTTAGATAAGATGTCATGACAACAAGATATCATATCCTGTTCTCATCCTTTGTCAGAAGCAGCAAGACACAGCGGAAGTCCAGAATACTCTATTCTGTTTTTGACTGCTGAAAAATTCTTTATACTCCAGTGTTCCTGTGAATAAATTGATTAATAGTTTGGTGGAGATGGTGACATTGTCCTGGTAAAATGGTGACTAAACTATGACTTATATACAGAGAGAAGTATATGATGATTGTTTCTTTTAGAACGAAACAGGTCCTGGATATGAGCTTAAACTATATCCAGTGGTGAGGCCCCAGCTTTCGGGGTTTGGAGAGTATGGAACCACCCTTTAATTGCCATTTCTCCCAGGTCCACTCTGACCCAGAGTGGTAGTACCTGTTAGAGTCACAACTATGGGTTAAATAGAATCCGAATTGAAAACAACAAATATATTCTATTAAAAAATTTTCTTCAAAATCATTGAATTCGGCATAAAATAACCTGAAAAGGGTTGATATGCCATAAAACAAAAGAAACAAGCTTGCTTAGAAGGAAACAACTCTACTCACCTTTCAAACGATAGAAAGATATATATTAAATTATTTCTATCGCCATTAATTTTACTAAACAGAACTTTTATTTCTCATCATAAAAAGCAGGTTTTTATTCTTATTTTTATAACTTTGCAAATTTTTTAATACACCGTAATTTCAAAATTTAGATTTGTCTATATACCAATAAATATGAGGAAACAATTTGCATTCTACAGGAATATAGAAATGCATGTTTATCATTGAATTTTTCTGTAATCCTTAGAAGGCAAATACGAAATTAGTGCTTTTATATTAAAATATTATTTTACAAGACTCCACAAATACACGAATCCTGGATTGCTAGCCTCAACCTCATTTTTCAACCATCTTATCTATACTATATAAAGAATTTTTTTCAGCATTCTTAACACTTCTTTCTTCACACATTATCAAATGAAATAACTTCCTTCAATCATGCAATACAATTAAATACAATAACAAATCTAAAGTCGGTCCTGGATATTACTTAAAACTATATCCGATGGTGGAGCCACCCTTTAATTGCCATTGCTCCCAGATCCACTCTGGCCCGGAGTGGTAGTACCTGTTAGGGTCCCAACTATGGGTTAAATACAATCTGACTTAAAAAAAAATCGTCCCTCAAAATTACTAGATTCGGCATTAAATAACCTGAAAAAGGTTGATATGCCGTAAAACAAAAACAACCAACCAAATCTATTGTCAGTCATATAAAAGTTGTGCATTATTTTATGGACTTTTTATTAAATGAATCAGCTAGGGATTTTTATCCCCACCCCCAAATCAACAGACATTAAACCATTCCTGTAATGATCTAGTCCTTATTGATTTTGAGGTAGGAATGAAATTCTGTGCAGTTCTCAGACGTTCACCCTTTCAAGCATAGCTTTCTCTCTTTGAGAAGAGGCTAGTTTATTGTTAATCACCTGAGGCGACTTACCTGAGAATGCTGACGTGCTTCTGCAGGAACTTTTTGCAGGTCAGAGTGCCCCTCCTTTGGGACACTGACTTCTCAATCCCACTTTCCGACCTTGGTGTTAAAGCTCTTGCAGTGAGAGAGAACTAAAAACTCTTCTTAAATGAATCGTTTAACTATAATTTCTATTGTAGTAAATCATTCAAAGTTGTTAAAATAATTTTCTCTCATTTGCTGTCTTCTCGATATTGTTGGAAGGATTTTTTAATGAAGAAAAAACATTACTTTTTTTTATAAAGATGCCTTAAAATAATTTACATTAGAATTCCAAATGTCAAAATGAGCTTTGCATAAATTTAGTATAAATGCATGAAAATTTCAGTTTGTATTTTATTTGTTTAAATGCCAGTTTTTCATGGTTATATTGTTGCGATTAGCTAAAAAGAAACGCCAAGAAATTGCATATTTTTATAACAAACTTTTAAAAACGTATATATGTTATTTAGTTGGAATTCATTATTGAGATGAGTATTATTTAATTATTAATATGATATTAATATTAATAATAATATTAATTAAGATCGGATAATGAATAAACATGGATTTATAAGACCAAAAAATACAACCTTGATCGCCCTTCAGGGCCCGTGGCGCAGTACATAGAGATGTTGAATCTCTACGGTTCCAGGTGAGAATTGTCTGAAGATAGCGGTTTCAATCCTACTCAAAGCAGGCCAGAGGCTTAGTTGGCTAACACATGGTAAGATAATAACTATGGATAGTAGTAATTGCTGGGAATGCAGTTAGGAGATTCGGAGTTACTATCCCATCGCGGTTACCACCTGATGAAGGCCAGAGGAATAATCAGCCGAAGCGTTGTGAAACAAGAACTAAGAAATAATGCAAATAATAGTCCCCAATAAATAAATTATTAAATTTTTAAAAACGTGTTTTTCTCACAACTGTAAAATTTCTACCGACGTTTTGTTGGCAAAACATTCCCTTATTTCGTTTTCTCTATATAATGTGTCACAATAGGATGTTGATCATTAGCATAAGTAATTTTATGTATATTTGCAGGTGTTACAAAAGGGCATTTTATTGAATGAGGTGTTCCAAACAAAAATCGAATCTCTGAAGCATGTTGTTTAAAAGATGACAATTAGAATTCAACTTGCAAGGAGATCCAATTTTGTTCGGGATTGGATTAACATCAATGAATGTTTCACACTTCCAATACTTTTATTGTCATCAGAATCAGTGAAATCATCCATTTTTTCTATCAAATCGAATCTATTCTAGTTGAGAACCCACCCTGCAGTGACTTAGTTCACATATACTCTACATTGCACTGTAGAGAACCTACTGTTGATTTTATAACATTATGTTTATATAATGGCTTGAATTAAAGTTTAAAAGGCAAAAGTTAACGATCATGGTTTAATTGGGCTCTAAACAGAAACATTCATTTCGAACATGCCCCTGTCCTACAAAAAGCTTATTGCTAATTTTATATGACAGGCACTTCTGCTTGTGGTGATAAAACTTCTTGAATGCACTTGTGTTGTTAGACTGTGTAAAAGTGTCAACTTTGTTCAAAATCGGATTGTTTTCTTTAATAAGATATTTATGATTATGGAATTCTGATACTTATCAAGGGCACTTCGATACAACTATCTAAAAACACTTCCAAACATATAAAGTACATTTGTGTGAAATTTCACAAAATCGCCCCAGCCGTTTTGGAGTCCATAGGAAACAAACTCACACAGTTCAAGTGACTTTTATATATAAGTAGAGATCAAAAAAAGGCAGTTTTAAATACTTTAGAAGAAAATATAATGTCTCCAGTACATGTTACTCTATTTTTTAATAGAAAACCCGATGTGATGCACTTTAAAAATAAGGCCCCTCTAGATTTTGTCATTTTAAAGAAAAATTGATCCGAATAGGATTTAGAACATGTTAAAGTATTCATTTGGGTCAAGGGACACAATAGGATAATTTCATAGTCTACAGCTGTATCTTTTGTCCAAGAACAAACTCCAATTATAAATCATGTGTTTCATAAGGCTGTTCTCGACGTGTTGATTAATTTATATAGATAATTTACAAAAATAAGTCTCTGTTCACTTAATAGGTCCAGTAAGAGATTAAGTTACTATGCATAGACACTCTGCAAGCGAAGTAACTCGCATTTTTCACAGAACATGATGCTTTTTGAGGTACAATTTAAAATCTAACCAATTATTTAATTGCCAAAGGTCATCACGCTTTTTCAAAATATATTATTGAAAATAAAGATGGAAATCTACAACAATATTTTTTCAGTGTATCTTAGCATGTATATTTTTGAAAATGCTAAGCCACAAACAGTAGTATAAGGTTCCTTTATGTCTTTTGTAAATTTCTTGATCGGATTTTAGAAATCCAAAGGCTAATAGTTTATTTCTTCATAACAATTTTTATTTAATGAATCCTGTAAATATATCGTTTCCTTTGCTGAAGGTTTTAGATTAGTGTTATTACGTGTCGAACGTCCATTATTTTACGTGTATAAACCAGTGCATATTAATAATGATGTATCCTTTTTATTTTGTCCTATTAGGTTGGTGCAAAAATAATGTCAGTTATATATTTATAGTTGAACATAAAAAAATGACATTATTTTTGCACTAACCTTATATATGCTAATTTGTATGGTGTGATTAAATTCTTACTTTTATCAAAATATACGGTCAAAGTTTCAACAAATGTTTTAATAAATATTTCTACAAATGTTTTATCAAATATTTTAATAAATATTTCAACAAATGATCCTCGATGCTCTCCTGCTAAACACTCAGCATCATTAAGGATGAGGATGAAGGACAAGCGGAGTAATCATGGAAATTGAGTAGTGCCCTCCCTGACACCTTGGTGTAACAGCTAATTAAAAGTAAGCCTTCAGGTCGTCCTCGAATATAGCAAGCCATTTAGGTTTTTAACCAGAGTTTATGTTCTATCACGATGGCTTGGTATCCTGACAATTGTCTTCAGTGTGAGTTTCCATATGTGCTTTTAAATTATCTTTCCTTGGAAATGAAGAGTTACATTTTTTACAAGTATATGGTTTTTCTCCAGTGTGTATTCGTATGTGAGCTGTTAGATTTGATTTTTCTGTAAATGATGAACCACAAACTTCACAACAATATGGTTTCTCTCCACTGTGTATTTGCATGTGCCTCTTTAAATAAGATTTTGTCGTAAACGATGAGGCACACACTTCACAAGAATATGGTTTCTCTCCAGTGTGACTTCGTATATGTCGTTTTAGATCAGACTTCGTTGTAAATGACGAGATACACAGCTGACAAGAGTAAGGTTTCTCTCCAGTGTGTCTTTGCATATGTACGGTTAAGTATGACTTTTCTGTGAATGACGAACCACACAAGTTGCAAGAATAAGGTTTCTCTTGTGTGTGTTTTAACAAGTGCGGATTTAAATCCTCTTTGCTGCCAAATGATGCGCCACACAGATCACAAGAAAATGGTTTTTCCCCAGTGTGAATTTTTATGTGTTTCTTTAACTCAGCTTTTGTTATAAACGATGAATCACACACTTTACAAGTATATGGTTTCTCTCCAGTGTGTGTCAACGTATGTCTTTTAAATTCAAACTTAGTTGTGAAGGCAGCTCCACATATTTCACAAGGATAAGGTTTCTCCACCATGTGGATTTGTATGTGTTTCTTTAGGTTCTGTTTTGTTATGAATGATGAGCTGCACACTTGGCAACTATAAGGTCGCTCTCCAGTGTGCTTTCGCATGTGCACTGATAAGGAAGAGCTACCTGTAAACGAGGAGCCACATACTTTACAAGAATAAGGTCTTTCACCAGTGTGGGTTCGTACATGTCTCTTTAAGTCCGATTTTGCTGCAAATGACGAGACACACATTTGACAACTATACGGTTTCTCTTCAGTCAGTTTTTGCATGTTTTTTTTAACAAGATTTTGAAATGAATTTAATAAGACTCCACAAATACATGAAACCCTTGGTTGCTAGACTCAACTACATTTTCCAAAGTCTTTTCTATATTACAAAGCACTTTTTTTTAGCATTTTTCACACTTATTCCATGCATACAACATAATCAAATGAAATAACAAATCTATTGTCAATCATATCAAATATGTGTATTATTTCATGAACATTTTCTTAAATTAATCAGCTAGAGATTTTTATCCTCGGTCCTCAAAATCAACAAATATTAGACCATTCCTGTAATGATCGGGTTCCTGTTGATTTTGCAGTTGAAGTTTATTTCTGTGCATTTCTCGCATTTTCCATATTTGTAATATGTTTCACATGCACATTCTTTTTTGTTTTTGATGAGTTTTCTATTTCAAAAGTTGAGAAAAAAATTTTCAAAGCTATTTTTCACCAGCGTTTTTTTAATTAATAGCTGTTTCTTTACATAAAGGTGCATTGAAAATAATGCAATGCATGCATCAGAAAAATTATTTATTTGTATTCCGAGTTTGTCCAGACATTTAGTCTTGTTCTTTAACACTGATACATTCTTATTTTTAAATGAAAATCCAATGCTCTTTTATGATGATGAAAAAAAGCTTCCTATTCCAAGTGCAGATTGACTACTTCCATAGTTATCCATTTGTACTGTCACCTGTAAATGAATGAGAGATTTTATTTAATAACTCAACCAGTAAGTACTCAAATATTGCAAAAACTTTCACTAAACATTATATATTCTTATTTGTGAGTTATATAGCAATAAGGAAGGAAACTAATTAAAAACTTATGTATTTAATCAAAATATGACAATGGTTGAACATTTGGCAGTTCCAGAAGTTTTTGTAAAGATCCGGAATATATTGAACAATACTGTGAGATACAACAAGCTGGCCTGAAACTCCTATTTATCAAATTTGATGGCGTTGAAATGCAGTTTTACACTCACATGAAGATTCTATTTAACATTCATCAATGTTGCTTTCATGTCATATACAGTGTAATATCTTACAAAATATGCATCAAATACCATAATGCCAATCAAAGTCAACGACTTACTAAGCTATACTGGCTTCAGCTGTATTATATATGCATTACAAACAAACAATTGCGATGCAAAATCACTTCCATTAAACATTGCACATACTTATTTGAGAAGAATATCGAAATAAAAAAGGGAAATTGTGGTTGACAAGGAGGTTCTTTTGGAATTTTTAATTTGATTTCAAATGTATTTTAAAATAAGTTTTCATTATAATACCTTTATTTTATATATCATTTTAAGGAGCGTTTTTCACTCTATCTAATCATTTAAATTATAATCGTTTTAAAGCAATTGTCTTCTTTTTAGAATGTTGAACGCAAGATGGAAAAAAGCAAATTCACATAATTTTCTTATTTCAATTCAAGCTAAGCTGAAAAGCTGCTGAAACCGCTTGCAATATAAACAAAGTGTTTGGTCCTGGAACCACTACTGAATGCACAGTACTATGGTGGTTTAAGAAATTTGATGGCAGTGACACGAGTATTCAAGATGATGAGCATAGTGGTTGGCCATTGGATGTTAACAACAATCAATCAAGAGCCTTTGTTGAAGCCAATCCATGCACAACTGCTGGAGAACCTGCTTCTGAATTAGACATAATGCATATGATAATTTCCAACCACTTGAAAGAGATTGGAAAGACAAAAGACTTGATAAATGCATGCCTTACCAATTGAATGATAACCAAAAGAAACGGTGTTATGAGGTGTCATCCTCCCTTCTTTTACGCAACAAGAACAATCCATTTCTCAACCGGGTTGTGACTTGCAATGAAATGTGGGTTCTTTCTGACAACTGGTTCAGTGGTTAGATGTCAATGAAGCTGCATGATACTTGACAACACCATAGTTGCACCAAAAGAAGGTGCATGCTGACTGGGTTGCGAACTGTCTCATCCATTAAAGTGTTTTGGAATGCGGCAGAGAAGTGCTGTCAACAAGTGGATGAAATGTATCAGAAATATTTGACAACAACACCCAGCATTAGTCAACAGAAAAGGCCCAATTTTCCTCCATGACAAAGCCTGACTACATGTTACTAAACCGATCCCACAGAAGTTGAATGGATTGGGCTACGAAACTCTACCTCATCTGCCATACTCTCCACACATCTCACCTACTAATTACAACTTTTTCAAGCATCTTGACAACTTTTTTGTGTGAGGAATACTTCAAAAACTTAAGCAATATCAAAAACGCCTTCAGCCACCTCATCGCCACCAAAATGCAAGATTTTTACGTTAATGGCGTAAATATCCTAGTTTTGCATTGGCGAAATTATGTTGATTCTGATGATGCTTACTTTGATCAATAAAGTTTTGTTTAGGCCGAGATATGTTTTTCTGAATTTAGAAGTTAAAAACTGCAAGAATTTTCTTGTATACCTGATATTATTTATATAGTTGTCACATAATAGGCAAATATTTTTCATGTAAACTGAAATACAATGCATATATTTGAAGAAGCACAAACTGTAAGTGTGTAGTACAACTTTATTTAAGTCCTGACAATGTACAAATTTAGTGGAAGAAAATTGTTAGATGAAACTGATCGATATAATAATATTCAAGGTGAAATGTAACTTAATTTAATGTGAAATTGTCTATTTAATATACAAGTAAATGAATGCAGGATTCATTTATAAACTTCATGATAATCGGAAACCAAAAATCTTGCTGAAAGCTTGTCTTATTTTAATTAAATTGCTTCAAAAGTTATTCATTTCACAATAATTTTGTTTATTGGGGGGGAAAATAATGCAGCATATTTCTTTTAAATTAGCACAGGGTGAAAGTGCTGATATCACATAAAGCTACAATTGACTTATCTAATTTTTTTTTTTTTTTGTAATATCTGGTACGCCAAAACGTTTTTTTTTTGCATGTGAAGAAACAGAGTGGGGCCAAATAAATTTGGCAAAATGTTATGATGCATAGCATGCACTTATTAACAATAAATTCCCATCAATTTAATTTAATATGTTTTATTTTATTTACTATTTTGTTTATTTTGTTTCATTTTTCAGTTACAGTTCAATGCCTTTGCTTCTTAAATCAACTTCAGACAAACCTTTTTTTGTGTAACCAACTATGTCATTAGTCAACCTTACCAGTTAATTAATAAGAACCTAAAACATCAAAATGATAAGCATAGCACTCCCAGAATTTAAACATGTAATATAAAGTAAGAAGTAGTTTTCTTTTAAAATGTTAAAATAAAATGAAAAGGCGGTTTTGTATTACTATACACATAGATTCGAAAAAGTCGTCAAAAAACAAATATATAACAAATAAATATTATCAAAGGCAAGATAAGTTACTTTTCTACCAAACTGAATAATTGTTTTAGTGTTTTTATTTAAAGTAACATGTTTATTCAGCTCGAAAAGCATACAGTGTTTACTGATGTATTGGAAAATCCAAAATGACGCCAGACTCTGTTGAACACAGTAAGTTTGAGATACTGAGTTTAAAATAAAAAAAACAAACATACGAAATACTGTTAAAAACCCACCGAATATATGTCAGCCTATGTCACAGTAACATATATTGAGCGAGTTTCTAACAGTATTTCGTATAGTTTTTTTTAATTTTTAACTCATTTTCAGAAACTTGCCATCCGGAGCTAATTTTGATTTCCCAATGCATTGGTAAACACTATATTTTTCGAGCTGAATAAACATGTTACACTAAATAAAAAGATTAAAAAATTATCCAGTTTGATAGAAAAGTAACTTATCTTGCCTTTGATAACATTTATTTGTTATATATTTGTTTTTTGGCAACCTTTTCGAATCTATGTGTATAGTAAAACAAACCCGAAAATGCAGCAAACAAAAGTAACAATAACATAGTTGGTTCTTTTTCGTTTTCTTGTGAACTTCAAAAATTGAATTTCAAGTAAAACCAATCAATTTTCATGTCACGGTAATAAACATAACCAAATATTACGAAAAATGATGAGGAAAATTGGGTTTGTATTACTGTACACATAGATTCGAAAAAGTTGTCCAAAAACAAATATATAACAAATAAATGTTATCAAAGGCAAGATAAGTTACTTTTCTACCAAACTGGATATAATTTTCGTGTTTTTATTCAATGTAACATGTTTATTCAGCTCTAAAAACATGCAGTGTTTACCGATGTATTAGAAAATTCAAGATGGCGGCCGACTCTCTCTTAAACACGGTAAGTTCGGGAAAAGGTATTATAAATAATAAACTAGACAAAATACTGTGAGAAATTCGCTCAATGTATATTACCGTGACATAGGTTGACATATTCGGTGTTTTTTTAATAGTATTTTGTGTAGTTTATTATTTATAACACCTTTTCTCGAACTTACAGTGTTTAAGAGAGTCGGTCGCCATTTTGAATTGTCCAATACATCGGTAAACACTGCATGTTTTTCGAGCTGAATAAATATGTTACATTGAATAAAAACACAAAAAATATATCCAGTTTGGTAGAAAAGTAACTTATCTTGCCTTTGATAACATTTATTTGTTATATATTTATTTTTTGTTGACAACTTTTTCGAATCTATGTGTACGTAATACAAGTCCGGAAAATTAATCATAAATGAAAATAATTTTCGAGGACAATTAGACAAAATTGAGTTTTGTAAAATATACAAAAAAGAAACTGAAGAGGTCGAATCGTAACACAAGGGAGGTAAATCTTTTCCGAAAACTGAAAATCTTTGGTCAATTTAGCAAAACTTTTCTTCTAATTGTGTTTGAAAATTATTTTTATAAATTAATTAATTTTTCTACCTTATCGTTTTTCGTAATTCTTCGATACTTTCATTACTGTGGTATGACAATTCAGTAGATACCATTAGTTTCACTTGAAATTATTTCAATTTTTCGAATTTCGCAACAGTCAACACTAACGAAGAAGAACCACATAGTTTTTACCTTTAAAATGAACCAATAAATGAAAACTATGGCAACTAACCTAGCAGAAAGAAAGCTCTGAAATATTGATGGTGATATTTAGATTTGACTTATAATAATTAATGAATACTTACTCGTTTGGCAAACTCTTATGATGCGACTGTCATATTTTATCCGTAGAGTTTACTTAACTCTCCCATTTTGTAAGGCAAGAAATCGGTTACACGGTGTAGAATAACATTTGTACAGTTTTCTGCACGGAGATATGTCGACGTTGTTTCTAATGTTTAGTCATTTTTACGTTTACCATTAAGATTAGAATTAATAATTTTCATTCGATTTTTTTATTTTGTTCATGTTTAGAGGAAAATTCGATATTTTTTACGAGAGTACCTAAAGTAGTGTAAACACCCCAAATCTCCCCATGGTAAGAACGGCTTTCGGAAACACCCCTAACTTCTCTATGTTAATAATGGCTTTCAAGGTTGAGGATGTTCATTCCGAAAACGGTTCTTAATATGAGCGAGTGTGGGGGTATATATATTACGCTGGGTAAAAAAAATCGTAAAAAATACCGAAAATTCAGTGATTTTTCTTTGGTACTTGTTGCGAGTCGACAGATCGAGTTGCATGTGCACTTTTGCCACCACACTATTTTTAAATAGTTTCTTCAGGTTAAATTCAAGCTTCACGATATCTTTTTTTTTTATTATTATTATAAAATTGTTAGGTGGAAGCATTGAATAGTTACAAAACATTCTCCCCTTCCCATGTTAAGAATGGCTTTCAAAATAATAAAATTATTATTTTAGTATGGTGGCAAAAGTGCACAAATACCCAGCTTGATTTTTTTTTTTATATATGGGGATTTAAGCAAAAACAATAATACTTAGTTAATTGTCATGTCGAAAAAAATATATCCTAAAATTTCGGATCGAGTAGAAAATTGTTTATAATAGGTTGTTGCAAAAATAATGTATTTTGGTATTCAACTTCAAAAGATCATAACTTGTTTCATAATAAACTAATCGAAATTACAACCATTAGAATCGACACATTATTGCCAACAAGAAACAAGTTTATTTATCCCATTAGCATAGAAACCTGGAGTTCTCCAAGCGATGAAGTCAGTGAAGGCCGATTCCGCATCATCTAAGCTTTTGAAGCATTCTTCATGCAGGAAGTTGTCAAGATGCTTGAAAAAGTGAGAATCGGTGGGCGACAGGTCCGATGAATATGGTGGATGAGGCAGAGTGTCGTAGCCCAATTTGCTCAGCTTCTGCAGAGTCAGTTGCGCAACATGCGGATGAGTGTTGTCATGGAGGAGAATTGGTCCCTTCATATTGACCAATCTTGGCCATAGCGTAGAAGACATCTCAAAATGGCGATTTTTTTGATTATCGTTCAATTCATGCAGCACCCATTTATCCAACTTTTTTGACTTCCCTATTTACGTTAAATGGCGAATGACTGTTGAGTGGTTGACCTTGAGTTCAACAGCAACTTCTTGTATGGTTTTGCGGGGATAGGCTTCAATTAAGGCTTTCAAATGTTCGTTATAAACCGCAGTCAGCCAGCCCCGACCGTCTTCATCTTCGAGGCTCTCGTCATCATTGCAAAATTATTTGAACCATCATTGTCACATGTTCATTAGTGGTTCCTGGGCCAAACGCATCATTGATATCACAAGCTGTCTTGGCAGCTTTTTGGTTTGAAATGGAACAAGAAAATCGTGCAGATTTGAATTTTGTCCATGCTGTCGAAAAGCCTGCAAAAAAATGAATGAAGGGATTGAGAACAATAACACGATTCGAATAGCAAAAAACCCACTTTAAAATGATAACATAGCTATATATATCAATGAATTATTTCAGAAATCATATATAAAAGTAACATATGTGATAAAGTGATATTGTTTTTGCACCAAACTAATAGTTAAAAGTAATGGTGCTTATTCACATTGGCATTTATGGCGATAAACAAAAATGAAAAAAAACTTTCATCATGTATCTACTTGTCACAGAATGAAAATGGTATGTTCCAAAAATCCAAAAAATTGATCTAATAGTTTTTTGTTTTAATTTTGGAAAAAAAAATTGTTGTTTTTTACCGATAAGTAATGGTCAAAGCCATTTTAAAATTCTTCAAATTTTGTTTTTAACTTATATTGTAACGTAATCCCCCATTGAGGAGCTTTAGAACTATGCTGAGGTAGCTTTTTATTCCCGGGTGACGTCAGATAACTCAGGGATTTAAGATAGAGAAGATAAATATAATTATTTTATTCATGTCAAAATAGATATTGTTTGAAACCAGAGAAATATATGTTTGTAGCTAAAAGGTTGATGACAGGAAATTTCACTCATAACGTCTGGCCTTAAATGAACTCAAGGTCGAATGTCAGAATTGACATCTGGCCTTGGAAATCGTGAGAATTAGTAATTCAGATTTCAGGTATGGGAATGGTGCCCATGCAGGGATCTGAGGCTTTTGATTTCGTGGCAAAATCTTATTGGCTGGGGAGAAGTTTCCACCCCATCCACATACCTTACTATATATACGATTGTCATGCTAAAATTAGTCAGTTGAAGTTGGAGATCAGTTGAAGTTAGTTGCAGTTGCAGTTGGGATTCGAGAAGAACAGACCATATAGAGACGTGACCCCTCCACCTTCCTCATCCAACCGTCTGTCGCTGTCTGTGAAGAGACTGAAAAGAACTTATAAAGACAGAATGATATTTGTAAAAATCAATTGTACATAAGTTGTGAAAATTAACACTGTAGATTAGACTACATGAGTTGTCTTTCTTCCTGCCCGCTGCTTCGATATTCGCTTTCAGCATACCAGATTTCATGTAGCAACCTCAGAGGAGACTAGACGAAATTTGATTTTCTTGAAAAAAAAAAGAAAAAGTTTTCGATCAAATTAATTAAGTGCTTTTTGGAATATTTCGTCTTTGTTCCATGACTAATACTTACATCATACAGATTTTTCTATATTTTCTTTACTTTGAATTGCCGCCATAAGTTCCAATCTAAATAAGCATCGTTCTTCCCTCATAGTCGACTCTTTCGTCGTTCATAACTGGCCATGGTTCTCTTATGATTGTCGTTCTTCTGTTTAACTTATAACAAATCTACTCAAGCAGGAAAACACAAGAGAGACTTGCTAAGTTTTCCAAGGTTTTATTTAGAGAGAGAGAGAGAGAGAGGTCGTTCTTGGGAGAAGAGACCTCATAACTAATTATGGTATTTGATATATATTTGCCTAATTCTTCTACTTTATCGAAATTGCTTAATTTTTCGTTGTCTAATTTTCCTAAATTCGCTTATTGAAAGGGAGGATGAGGCAAACCTAGTCATCAAAGACCCATCAAACGTTGGAGACATACTTCAGATAGATGTGGTTTGCATGATCGTCACTGAGGTTAAAGATACGCTGCTTTTTGGGTTGATCCGTGTTTATGTTTGTGAAATTAGAAGAAGTTACGGGAAGCAACGGCAGTTTGTCAGCAGGCCGTCACTAAGGAATGCATTCATCACTAGAGACTGGAATGGCAACTGAGCAGGTCTGGTCAAGATGATATCTCTGTGATAAACATGTGCGGAAGCGCTCAAGAATTGTATGTCAATGTTTTAGTCGGACCTGCCTATGCCAAAAATAAGTTTGTCTAAGGGCTATATAAAGCCGACACCAAAGTCTTTCAGTAAGTGACTACTGAGGTTTCTCTGGTATGATGGAGTTGCTGAGGATCAAGTCATGTCGTTTCGATAGAGCTGTTCAGGATCGTTTCAATGGGGTTGTTGAGTATCGTGTCGGGTCATGTCGACAAAAGTGTTTGGTACTGTGACAGGTCGTATCGACAGTATTTTCTGTGTTGAGTCATTGAGACGGAAGTGTTCGGTTTACGATTATTGTCCAGTTGACTTGACGGTTATCACAGTTGTACTGCCGCAGTGCCGCACGTGAGAACAATTTTTTCTTCCATCTTTCTTCCCTCATGAAATCACAACCACCAGAGACTAGATCAACAGCTACACAGGTGTATTTAGAAGAACACTGCCAGAACTGAATCAGTTGAAGGGCAAAACTTTCAATCGAACAACCCTTTTCACTGAGGTTTTGAAGTGCCTTGATAACTTTGAATATCTTGACCTAGATTGTAATTTCAAATTGTCTACAATCCTTGGAGACTTCGACGATTGCTTCAGGGAGATATTTCTAGTAATGAATTTATCCGGGCACACTAATTGGACTTCCCATTGGACAAATTCTAGCATATAAGATGCCTTCTTGTGGATGATTTCACCAAGGTATCAATTTTGTGCCAATTAATGTAATAATTGGTCTAAACGTTACTCAAAATCTGCACCCCCTTTCAACTTGTGCCTTGTTTGAATGGATAGTGTTGTGTAGAAGGGTTTGAAAAAATGGTCAGTGTTATGTCCCTGGGAATAAAGCACAAATAATGTCTAAGTATGATATAAAAAAAAACGTTGTGCTTTTCCACGAGTCTATATGTTTCAAAGACAATAAACGTTATATATCTTGGGAGGCAGACAAGATATCATGTACTTCTCCCAACCATTCCGTGGCCTTATGTGTATTGGATCAGGTATCACTAAGACCGGAGCGTGATATTCTTTATCAAGAATGTTTAGAGTTTTTTATTTTTGCCAGCAGGAGCACAATGAAATTAAAGAAATCTTATTTCATTTCAGCGGTTTAAAGATTGTATTTAGATACCTCGTAGGTCTGTCCTGAAGCCAAGACTGACTTCTGCTACCAAGACTTGACCAATTTCTAAGTGCAGCTGGAAAACGAATAACTCTTCTCCTTTTGAGAAGATTTCCTATTGAAGTGTTAATTGTTAGTATTTAGTAAGATATCAAAGCAGAACGACGGAGCAAGGGTGATAGTGACTTTATTCTGGAAAGCGCCAGACCAGCAATGGTTACATCTGGTCCCAAGTAAGCAGAGGTAGATATTATCTGCAGTAATGTAACAACCTCCTTTGTTTAGTTTTATATTTGCCATCTGTGTGCGTTTGTTGTATGTGTTACCTTCGATTTAAAGCATGTGATGGTGCTATAATCTATGCGATGAAATCAGTCTTTGTAATACGAGGGCGAGTTTCACGTGCGGACAGGCTTGTAGGATGGAGAGGGCTTCTTGAGATGTTCCATACATCTGATGGAATGTTCTTAGTGGAAGTGTGTTGCCTGATGCCCCGGAATCGATTTTCATGTGGAGAGTGTGGTGTGTTCGGCATTTCAGGTGGGGTGACCTGATTTACAGGATCGTATAGGTCTAATCCCTGTTTTTTTAGTTATGCTGTCCATGCATTTGGTGCTAACAATGATATAGTGGAAGTGCTTTAGGTATGCATCTTTGTCACTACCTCGATATGGTCGATATTTTCCCCATAGCTTGTGTGTTCGATTCTTCTTGGGGTTTGGTGTCGAGATTGCGGGACTTGCTTCTTTGTTTACCTTTTCTTCTATGTTCCTTATTTTTAGATTTTCTGCAGCATCTTGCCGATTGTCCCTTATTCCCACATGCAAAACATTCATCGTTGTATGCTGGGAATTGTTTGGATTTGTTGCTGTTCTCGTAGTTTCCACATTTCCTGCCCCGGTTGATGGTATATAGCTTTTCTGATTTTGGCATTCCGAGCTGGTTAAGTTGATCATTTCCGGCGGTAAAGGCTTCGTATTTCCGACCCTTGGTTAGCATGTTGGTTATGCTGTATCCCTTCGGTTTGTTATAGAGCTCGTTACGGAAGGTATCATAGGGTGTTGAGAATATGATGAGTTCTAGTCGTCTCTCGCTCAGCTCTTCATCGGTAAAGTCACACTTTTCTGCTAGTGTTCTGGCTCATGTGATAAAGTCGTTTAGTGACTCATTTTGTTTTGGACAGTACTGCATTAGGTGAAGTCTGTGAATTCTGAAGTTGAGGTTCACCGCAAGCTGGCTTTCAAAGAAATTCCAGAGGTGTCTGATGATTTCTTTTGTTCGTCAGTAAAGCCACTGACATTTAGATATCTTAGGCCTTTGTTGCCTGTACTAAGGCAGATTTTAAACAATGAGAGATAATAAAAAGACAAGAGTTATCAGACTTTTAACAAAAATCCAAAGTTTAGCAATCCGATGGAAGAAACTATTACAGTAGAAGGCTTTCCAGCATCTAGGGATTTCAACAATGAAGGGGTAGGATTTTGGTGCTTGTTGGGTTAGTCGGAAGTATATATGTCGAGGGGGCATGAGTGCTATGAGTTCATCAGAGTGTAACATTTTTCATTAAAGGTCACATATAGTTGTTTTCATAAACGTGTAGCTTTGCACATCTATGTTCTTACCAGTGAGAAATCAAATCACATGTGCTTGCTTTCATAAGCGCGCACTTGCACATGTCCACTCTCCCCCGTAAGTGATCAAGAACAACATCAAATAAAATAAAATCTTTTTATACATGTGTTGCACGGAGGTTTACATTTGCTGGCCCCCTTTTTCGCTGTCACTTCTTCTCATTATCTTTGACGAGTGGCTGCATCATCCCATGTAGTTGTTGGCAATCTTCTGTTTAACTAGGACAACTAACTGTTCATGCATGAAACAAGTTTTCTAATGTTTTATTTAGAGATAGAGTTTTCTCATGGAGAGACCGCATGATTAATTACGTATTTACTCCTTAATTTTCTTAATTTACTTATAAGGATAAGAATTGAGAGATGCAAATGGCAATATCTCGAGGTAAAATTTGCTTAGACTATGTCTACATTCTTGGAGGCATCTCGCCTGTATAGATTCCAACAAGAGACTATGTTCTCTCACATGAACACGTGACGTCATCTCTCATATCATTTAACATTTGTTTTGTCTAGGGAGTCTAACCTTTGACTTTCGCTTCAATCACGCCACCTGTGACTGCATATATTTCCGTTTGCCGCCAGGTTTTCCTGACATGTACTAATTTGACTCACATAAAAAAATTATACTAATTAACATAATCGTTACTTATTGGTGTAGGAACCCAAAAAATAACGAGTACATTCCATTGATGCTGACAATGTTTCTGCAAGATTTGAGGAATCTTCACACGATATTCCTATATCAATAAATGCTGAAATAAAGCTGACGGACTTCCTTGCATATATAGACATCCCTACTTTTTTTTTCTTACCTGAAACATAAATTTTGCAGTTATCTCCAACATCCTAGACGATTGATTTGATGGAGAGTGATTATTCATCAAAAGTTTAAAATTCAACAGATGATGTGCTCACCCGAGACATATACTGGTTCCATTGTTCTAAATGGTTGCATAGATGGTTCTGTAATTACCATAGATGTTCTTGGATTATCTGGGATCTGCATGTGATGAAGATTGATATAAATTGTTGCTGAAGGTCGACTGAACACGTGGAAATAAATAACTCCCAACACAGAAGTAAAGTAGAACAGATATATTGAATGCAAGAAAGTATATGCAAATATTTACATAGCGTCCATTGGGATAATCATGGGGAAACCGTCCCTGGAGAAGGTGTCGGCTGGGTGGTCATTGATTCTTGATCTCGTGTCTTTCTGAGTTTTTCGCTGAGTCTCTCGTTGGATCTCTTCCGTCTTTATGGTACCAACCATATTTAAATAGCTGACACTCCCCCGTATGCTAATTAGGTGGAATCTACCACAACAAATATTTAATTCACTTCAATATACTTTTCGCTCTTGGTCATATATGTCTTCATAGTTTGGTCATATATGTTGCATGCAGTAAAAAAAAAAAAAATTGTAGAAATATCAGTAAGTCCAAAACAATGTTTCTGTGCTTGGCACATTCTCAAAAGATAGGTAAGCTTCTTACAAGTGTTGACTATTTGATCTCACACTGGACCTTTCAACTAGAAAGATATTGTTCCTAAGATGCCATGCTGAGGGCTACCATAACCGATGTTTGGCTCAGCAAAGCTAGTATCCTTGTAAGAGACGGTGTTAGTATGAACATTAAAACTATTAGTTTCAGTTCTGATCGTTTCTCTAGAAGCAACAACTATGTTTGATGTATAGATGATTGATGTTTGGTCACACAATACTGATTCCAATGTTTCAGAATACCGGATATTCTGCTTGAGACTTTAGTGCTTTGGCTTTGTATAGCAGATATGCTTGACTGTGCTTTTCACTATTCCCTTGATGAGTTGGTCTACATTGGACAGATTATGTCCACAAAGCATCAAGGAACCTCAATAGTATAGGGGTTGGATTCTGTTGCTTGTCAGGTTAATTGCAATCCAGAGACATAATATTGTGGTGGATGAGTTTTGTATTCACTCATTTACACTGTGTAACAAAGGCAAAAGTGATGAACAATGAGATATGTCCTTAGAATTATCAATACCACTATCAGCTATAGTAGCTTGTCTGGGTAAGTGGTGAAGACTTTATGGTTGGTATTGTTGATGGACTCATCAGCAGAGTTGTATAGCTTGATGCTGGCATGCATGTCACTTTTTGGTGAACACTCCCCAATTAATTCAAAAGTTTAGTTGTAATTGCAATGGAATAGGAAAAGTTTTCCTGGGTGTAGGTTGTCTCAACAAAGAGCTTTATATCTTTAACGCACAAATTATTTTGAGAAACTTTTTTTAAAAAATGCTATCTTTTCCAATCAAAAATGTATAAGTAAACAACCTGCTATGACGTGTACCAGATCAACATTGAGTGTCATCACTGCTACTACGGTGAACATTTAAAACGGCAGTTGTTGCCGGTGTTTACGATGTTAATGAGACTACGTTTTTCTAATCACTTGACGTAAACAAAATGTTAAGAAAAGGTGTCAAGATCAGCATCAAAATGAAGTCGAATATATTGTAGCCTCACTGTCACTCTGGGAAATAATGGCAAGGTCTGCTCAACCAGAATAATGACGCGCAGAGTGCGTATTTGCTCCCCAAACGTAAAACCCAGTTGCGCGCACGAGCACGACAGCTGTGTAAAGAACATTCCAGCTACATGCATATTTCCTTTCTACACCCACGCAAATTCTGCGGACATAAAGACTAAGATTCTGTCTTTTCGCACCAACATATTTGTAAGCACCCCCACGTGACTCAGACCTTGACTTTTCGTCCAATCGGTGTTCAAAAATAAACGCATTTTTGTAAATATTTTTTGACTGTCTCCAGGAGCCGGTCGAAGTCCTTAAAAACCCATCACGCGTCTAAAAAGAGTCAGTCGAGCCCAGCCCAGCATGCTATACACTGACCCCGTCCTTGTGACGTTAAACTCATGCGTACCCGTTATTTTATTCTCCACATGGAAATGGACTTTTTACCCTATTCTTATTTTTTACTGAAGTAAGCAATTGAATTTTATGTTTTAGTTTTTTTTCAACCTAGAATTTTAACCTTTTCTACTTCATTTCATAAAGCACATTTTATTGCCTCCTCAGTCGCAGGAAGAGAGAGCCTTTCCGGTGTTCTCTTTTCACTTATTTACAATTTTGAGAAAATAAATTTTGTATTAAATTTATTTTTCCGTCTCAGTCACTTTTGTTTTGGTTGTTCAACTCCATTGTACATATCTTTTTATTTTTATTTATTTATTTTTTTTTGGAGTTTGTGGCTAACATCGATAACCGCAACAACATAAACATTAACAATATTGATTTTTATTTAACATAACCAGGAAAAATGAATTACGCTTTTATTGCTGACATATTTATATGTATGCGCCGATGCAACAGTGCAACACACGAGCAAGAAAATACTAAACGAATTAAAAGTTTAATGTTGGTGAAAATGTAGAAATGTTTTTAAAAGGAAGAGTCCTGGCATAAAAGCAATGTTTGTAACTGGTGTATGTAGTCGCTGGGACTATATACATATATCTTTTCAAAACAGTCTGATAGGATTCAAATTAAAATGTGCAATAAAGACCAAGGGGGAGACAGAGAGAGAGAGAGAGAGAGAGAGAGAGAGAGAGAGAGAGAGAGAGAGAGAGAGAGAGATCTTTCTCTACTTGAGGCAGAATGTATTTTTGCAGAATACATCTTTTTTTCTTTTTTTTTTTTTAAAGGTAAAGGTAAATAAAGTTTGTTATTTTAATCAGTTTCATGAATATATCTGATGTAATACAAAGTTACATATTTTCTTTTGATAATTTATCCAGGGAGATTTATGAGGCACGCAAAATCATATTAACGGTTTTAACGTCAGGAGGCGGAATGAGAGTCGTGTGCTCATTAACACTTCAAAGGAAATCTGACTCGACTGACTGGGTTTCATGTGCAGTGCCTTTTTTATAGGCGCAGACCGGCTCCAGCGACAACTGTTAGAAAAAATATTTTAAAATTCGCTTTCCCTGAATGCCAATCAGATAAAAAGTCGACATCTTTGTCACATGGGGTGCTTTTTACAACATCCGCGACAATTACAAAGTTTTGCTATATATAATGTAATATTTGCGTGGGTGTAGATGACAGATGTATGCACAACTAGAACGCTCCTTGTCCAGCCACTTTTAATGTTTGTGGCGAATAGCTACAACCCTAAACACAATTTTTAATGAAAGTATTTTTTAATGACAATGATAATGAAAGTTTTATTAATAACAATAATCATGAAAGAGAACTCTTTGGCACAAAAAAATGAAACAGGACCAAATGGTCCACTTGGGAGTGAGGCAAAATAGGAAATGACAACAGTTTATAACATTAAGTGTATTCCCTTTTAGTAAAAATTATTTCAGTTATGTTAAAATAATTCAAGCAATTCACTTTTATATTGAACAGAAAAACAGAAATTTACTATAAAAGCAATTCTTTTGAACAAGAATATCTTTTCCACCCATGTGCTTATTATGCATTGTTATTATGTTAGGAATATCTACATCATGTTTTCTTTGTTTTAATAATATGCATTTCTCAACTGGAAACGAAGCTGCATACAATGATGCTACACACATGATCTATTATCATACGATTTCACAGCAGTTATGGCAGCATTTTCACTTGAAGTCACAAACTCTTCAACAGATCCATGACCTTATTCAGAAAGTTTTTTACTTTTGAATGACAGTTCTTTGAGTCTTCTACCTTACAAGGTTCCCTGACAGGTTCTCTGGGTTGTAGAACACACACTATCATTCACAAAAGTGTCGTCAATATAAGATGTAGCCACATTTATGATCTCATCCTGGCCACAAACCCGAATCTATCATAAGGCAGGATGGTGTTGCTCCACAAGGGAAGAGAGAACAAAAAAAAATATCACACATGGCAGCAAAGTCCTGAACAATTTTGTCCATGCGACCTGACATGATCCTGAACAACACCGTCAATTCGAACCCGAACACCTCTGACAATTCGCCATGACACGATCCCAAACAACAATGTTGGTTCAAACCCGGACACCTCTGACAATTCACCATGGCACGATCCCAAACAACAATGTTGCTTCAAACCCGGACACCTCTGACAATTCGCCATGACACGATCCCAAACAACAATGTTGGTTCAAACCCGGACACCTCTGACAATTCACCATGACACGATCCCAAACAACAATGTTGGTTCAAACCCGGACACCTCTGACAATTCGCCATGACACAATCCTAAACAACAATGTTGGTTCAAACCCGAACATTATTGACAATTTGATATGACACGATCCCAAACAACAATGTTGGTTCAAACCCGGACACCTCTGACAATTCACCATGACACGATCCCAAACAACAATGTTGGTTCAAACCCGAACATTATTGACAATTTGATATGACACGATCCCAAACAACAATGTTGGTTCAAACCCGGACACCTCTGACAATTCACCATGACACGATCCCAAACAACAATGTTGGTTCAAACCCGGACACCTCTAACAATTCGCCATGACACGATCCTAAACAACAATGTTGGTTCAAACCCGGACACCTCTGACAATTCGCCATAACACAATCCTAAACAACAATGTTGGTTCAAACCCGAACATTATTGACAATTTGATATGACACGATCTCAAACAACAATGTTGGTTCAAATCCGGACACTTCACCTTGACACGATGCCAAACAACAATGTTGGTTCAAACCCGGACACCTCTGACAATTCGCCATGACACGATCCCAAACAACAATGTTGGTTCAAACCCGGACACCTCTGACAATTCGCCATGACACAATCCTAAACAACAATGTTGGTTCAAACCCGAACATTATTGACAATTTGATATGACACGATCCCAAACAACAATGTTGGTTCAAACCCGGACACCTCTGACAATTCACCATGACACGATGCCAAACAACAATGTTGGTTCAAACCCAGACACCATTGACAATTTGACAGGACATGATGCCAACCAACAATGTTGATTGAAATCTGAACATCTCTGACCATTCGACATGATCTCGAATGCAATGACACAACACAACACGTCATCTGGGAAATCTTGGGAGTTATTCACTGAATGACATCGTTTTTGGATGAACTCAATTCCTGAGTGCTTTCACACATGCTCATTACACTCCTCACTAATCTCGAGATCACACAAATGACAATGGTGGGCACGCTGCTTTTTCCTGCTGCTTCACCTTAATATTTACAGGCTCAGCAACTTCCTCAGTGGTGCTTTCATCTGTCACATCATTGAACTCTTCCTGCTCTGGATCCTTGAAGGCATCATCTTCTGAGGAACTTTCTTCATGTGGTTGTTCATACAGCAAGGGGGCTTCGGTATCTGATGAGGTCATTTCATCATGGATTAAGCAATCATGCAGGCATATTTTGTGTGCATGGTGTTCCATCAACTGAGACAGAGTGTTGATTATTGATTTTCATCACCGTACTCATGCTGAACTGCATCGCACATCTTCCCCACAGACTCTTCACTCAAACAGCATCTCCTCCCCCCTGCATTGTCTGAACCACCACTTCACCAATACCCTTAACAGAAATCCTATAGGTGCACAGTTCATTTGCAGGTGAAGATGTGGCCATTTGGTCGTTATTAGACATAACCTTGTGCAAGTACACTGCCTCCAAGATCGTGCACTTTGTTCTTGTAGCAATGATGCTTTATTGTGCGATGGAACCTCTCAATTATTCTGTTTCCTGAGGGTATGTGGTCACACCAAAATCAAATTTGCGTGCCCCACATTCGTGCAAATTCAGAAAATATCTTTCTGCAAAACACAGCACCATTATTGGTGAGCAATTCAATTGACAGCCCCCTCTCACAGAACACAATCTCCAATTGCTTAATGATGCTAGGTATGGCACAATCACGTTGACCCTACAGTTCTTGCCTGATCACCAAACTTAAGCAATATTGAGCCTGACCAGTACCAGAATGGGTGACCATTTGGGAAGGCTAGGCGCCGTATGTAGCTTCCAAAAAAAGAACTCCTCACTAGAAAAGCATCTACAAAGTTATGGATGGCCTATGCTCCCCCAGAGGCTTAAAGCTATAGGAGGTGGGATTAATGATGCTAGCAGAATCTTGTCAGTACAATTGCTTCCAGAGGGCATAACGGCTTGGGCTACAGTCTATCAATAGCAGGTACAAACGAGTGCCGAAATGAGTTATATCTATAGCAACTCTGCTCCTTTTTCAGAGACGTTAAGCCTATTTGGCTTTCCATGCACTGGGGCTAGATCTTTGGATTGGTATTCTGTTCAATCCCCAACCACTGTCCGCACTTAAGCTTCAGTTATTAATGAGTTGACTAACTTTACAAAGTACAATGTCCTCCTACACCGAGATGTCCGCCTGACCGTTAGATAGCCTGTACCTGAGAAACATTTTGTTCTGTGGCTACAGCATACACAGGTTCTCTGGGTTCTGTCTTTTAATGGATTTCATTTAATGATTACTGTGGTACCCAAGTAAGTTAGTCAGCTTTGTTATCATTAAAGTTAATGAGCCACACACCAATCTTCAATGCATATTCTGAGGCCAAATCTCAGAGCATAGAGAGGCGGCACCTAATGCACATTTCAGAGGCTGCTTTGGTGTGCACTCTCATTTGGACAATGTGTCAATTATCCATCGATATGCACATGCAGAGCCCGTTCGTAAATGAATAGTTTTGGCTTTCCATTGCAATGCGGGGTTGACACCTTGCTGCACAGCATCAAGCTCAGCTAAATTTATATGCTCATCTTCATGCACCTATCGGAGCCAATTTGTGTCTTCTGCCATGGAACCATTGTTTTCCAGAACCACACCTGTGGCAATGAAACTAGTATCCCCCAACACTGTAACATCTTCTCTAAACATACACCAGTCACATTTCACTGGATCGTCCTAGGCTGCTCTCAAACAAATGTCTTCGATCATCCATTCTAGAAGACAGTCTTGCACTTCGTCATCCCATCCAGTTATCATGGGGTTTACCCTTCATTTTACAAATGCCCTGACGACACATAACAAACCACACACTGGGGAATGGCTAGTCAGTTTCCACACACTGAAAATACAATTTGATGAGTAAGTATATTAGGGACTACTGGAAGGTCACTTCCATGCCGCCATAACAGTTTTCTTTGCTCTTCCTGGACACAATCATAACACATGTGAGCCCAGTCTCAGATGTTCTGTTTGGTCATGTTTGTCCCTTTCCTTGTCCACTTGTGAACTAGTGAATGCGTGCATCCAGTATTCATTAGAGCTATATGTGGTAGTTCACTGATGTGAACAGTTACAACTGGCAATGCACAATTTACAATAATCTGGGGATGAAATTGGTGCTGAATTCTTGCTTTCCTGCTCATTTCCTGGACAAAATCGAGCAATGGGCCCATACTACTTACATTGATAGCACATGATATTTCTTCAGGGCTTGATGCCAGCACCTCTGACTGTCTCACTATCCAGTAGACAATCGTTTGCCCTATGATTGGATCCATTACAATTATAACATCGCTGGGAAGTATCTGTCTCCTTAGATGTTGATCGTGCAGCTACTACAACCTGCTCTGGAACTCACATGCAGTTCTTTAAAATGTCATGAGTGCATGCCAGAATGCATGACAGAAATTAGGTTATCCATCTTGAAGGATGCTCGTAATAGTTGTGCTGCATGTTCAGACAATCCAGCAATGAATGCACATTGCAGACACTGATCTTATACACCACAAAACAGGACCTCAAGTCTGTATAGTTCTGTCCAAAATATATCGACTGTTTCACCTGGTTGAAGACAGCATGCTGCAAACTGCTTCCATGCAGTGAAAGGATCCAAAGCAAAGGCTGTGTACAGTGTTTTCTTTCAAAATCTGCACGCTTTTCATCACTTAATTCCTGGTACACAGCATATGCACCGCCTGACAAGTACATCGAATGACAAATCTGATGCGTTCCACCTCACTCTACAGGTTATATCAGTTCAGCTTTCTCCAGCCATTCCACTATTGACTGTCTGGAGCCATTGCCATCAAATACTGGTATGAGCTTTGGGTCGGAGGCTATAATGGTCGAAACAGCTTGTTGCTTTATGAGGGAAGAGAGAACAAAATAAAATATCACACATAGCAGCACGGTCTAAAACAATTTTGTCCACATCACCTGACACGATCCTGAACAACTGTCAATTCAGAACCGAACACTATTGATTTGACATGATCCCGAACAACACTGTTGATTCGATACAACACGATCACGAACAACACTGTTGATTTGAATCCGAACACCTCTGATGATTCGACACAATTCCAAATGCAGTGACTCAGCATGACACGTCATCAGAGCAACCTTGGGAGTTACTCACTGAATGGCTGTTATCAGCTTTTAGACGAACCAATTTTTACCATAGGTACGCCCGACTTCGACATTGGCATACAATTCTGGAGCACTTCCATGCATGCCAGTCACAAATAACCAATCAATTTCAGTGATATAAACCAATTGTCACACAGCAACTTAAAATTTTGGCCATTGGGAATGAATTCTGCCAGTTGCAACACAGAATTTGAGCTAGGACCAAGGTCAGACACTTCTGGATTATTCACTGGGTTAATCTTTCCTGTACAAGGAAAAAGTCATACACAACACCAGTACTGTCTGCTAAAACAAAAAATTTGTAGCCCCAGTTATGCAGCTTTTGGAGCACATAATGTTTCATTGATGATGCCCCTTTGAAAGGGATTAGTTGTTTGTCCACAGATAAGAACTCTAGTTTTTGTATTTTCTGAGATTCTTGATGTAGATGATCTATGAACATTCTTATTTTTCAGACCTACCCTGACGCCCAGACGGTGAAGACACAGACAAAACCATTATGAGGAGAGCTCAGCATGAAGCCGAAGCGACATACAACCAGCAGAAGTAAACAGTGTTGGCACACAGACTTAGGGTTGTACACATTTTGTGTGTTCCGAGCATCTGAGCGGTATTTTCCAGTGACAAGTGAGGGTCTGGTCATCCTTGAAGGGCTCACTACTAAACAGAGTTAAAAATGTAGCCACAGGGACTTAGGGTTAGTGCACATTTTCTTGCCCATGTGTACGACGAGAACCCACCCAGAATGGTGTTATACTTTATTCCAATAGGGGCGATACATTGTAGATTTTCTTTGTTTTTCTTATACTATTACTTAGGATCCACAGAGAATGCAATTAAAATAATTTAAAAAAATAAATAACTATTACATTCGTGATGGGCCCTGTAATATTGTGATTGAGAAAATGTTGGTAGGGATAAGGCCAATCCCAGGACGCCATATTGGTTAGAACTCTTTAGATTTCAACCCCCTTTTTAATCACCCATGTGAGTCGAGGCAGCAAAAAATCTTATAAATAAGCACATCACAGCAGAATAACATGAAACTTCTCCCATCTATTCTCGTAAATGAATTCATCTTTACATATTCTGTCAGTGCTATTTTTTTCCAATTCTTGCTACCATACATAAAAAGATACATTTATAAAGAAGCTTTGAATACTAAAATCTCCATGCACATTATTTTCTTGATAAAATATCCATAAACAATTGTATTGTAAAACTAATAGATATTTTTCACTCGCATGGCAATGAGAACCATACAGTCCTTCTTCAGTTTACTAGCCCAATGCAATTACTGAACCAATGCTTAACTGAACCATATAGTCCTGTTTAGAAATCTAATAATAAATATCAATGAAAATGACTTAACTGACAAAGGCAGGTGTCAGTGTATTCTGCAAGAACATATCTATCATATGCAATGTTTTACAAGCCACATATGCATAGCCCCCTTCTGGCGCTGCATGCGAGATGACACCACAGAAAATAGTGAAGAAATGATGAATGTGAGAAGTGTGAAGGATCAACCTTGCCTTCACATTTTCGCCAAGTTTCAGAAAAATCTAATGGATTAGGGCAAAAGTTATGGGGTAAAAAGTGTTATTTTTTGCAATTCAGGGGAATTTGTGACCCCTTTTGAGCCTCTGAAAACGCTGAATCCAAGTGTAAATGGACAAACGGTGCAGTTTCACGACTTAAGACATGTATATTTGAATTCAGCACCATGGAGAAACAACTATATAGACATATATATTAAATTTTTGAGTAATATGAAAACAGAGCTCCAAAAAGGCATGTTTTTTTTTAGCCCTAAAAGTCCCAGAGGGATGTGAACCAGAATTTTGCCATGATCACTCATACTGAATTTATATCAAGAACAATGGCCTCCACATTTTCACCAACTTTCAGGAAAATCTAATGGATGGACCAAACGCTATGTAGCAAAAAGTGTCATTTTTGGCCATTTTGAGGCATTTTTGACCTCTTGAGCCCCTGGGGACGCCGAATCCCTGTGTAAATGGATAACAGTGCAGTTTCAGGCCTTAAAACATGTATATTTGAGTTGACTACAGTGTAAAATCACTATATAGTCAGACATATCAAGATTTTGTTGAGAAATATGAAAAAAGAGCCACAGAAAGAGGCGATTTTAGCACTGAAAGTCCCCGGGACGTGAACCATAACTTTGTCAGGGTCACCCATACTGGATTTATATTAAGAACAATGGGCTCCACATTTTGGCTAAGTTTCAGAAAAATCTAATGGGTGGATCTAAAGTTATGGGGCAAAACCTGTCATTTTTGGTAATTTTGGGGCATTTTTGAGCTTGTGAGCCCCTGTGTATATAACGGGAATTTTTGCAAAAAGATTTTTTTTACTGTGCACATCTATTTAATGAAATACAATTTGTGGCAAAATTTCAGGGAAAACTAATGGGCGGTTATCTGGCAATCGTCCACAGATTCATGGACACCACAGAAAACATAGGTACATGTCCGATAAATTTGGGGACCAAAAATAGTTATCTGACCTTGATTAACAGCTATAATTGTTGCGAGTTGCATTTTAGTGAAAAGAGAAAAGGAACTGGAACAAATATTTGAAGGACATGAACATGCGTGTAACAGGTATAAAGAGAAGTATATTTATTTGAGACAGGAAGAGGAAGCGAGGAGTGAAAAAAGGGATTATGGGATTACAACGTAAAAGGGAGGTAATCATAAAAGGGTCAATGACAAGAGTTATCGCACTTACTTTCAACAATAATGACAAATGTGTACACTTTCACAGTTAAATAAGTAATGTACAAACGTATGCACACTCATGGCTGCCCAACAGCTAACAAGCCTGTGCAATCAGCTGTTTCATCAAACGACGCCACAATATGTATTAGACGAATAAGAAACAGCATCAGCACCCTCTGTAATGCGTTCACTAGTAATAAGTTCCTTTTTTGAAAGAGGAGCATACAGTCATTCTAAGTGTTAAAGATTAAGAGCGGGCAGGGCTTCTCTTATTTATAGGACTTCTTACTTTTTAAACCGAGCTCAATCCATCATTTGTAGGTTCTGCTTCAGCAGCTTCTCACCTCTAAATAAGGCAGCACAAGTTGAACTGACAAATATTGCTGCCTTCACCATGGCCATGAAATCTTCCTAAGCTTCACCTGTTGGTAACACCATATTGCATTTACTAATCATTGTCAAAGCTGTTGAGTTCAATTAAATAAACGGAGTTAGAAATGTAGAAATTTGGTTTGTAAGAAAGTTAGAACATTCCATTACGATAAGGTGAACAAGTTCTGATTTCTTATTGGCTGAGTGGATAATCTATTATAAAAATATTGCTTCGTTCAAGCAAGAATTTTCCTAGCATTTATTTGGAGATAGTATCAATTTGATTATACAGTTTTCTTGCAGCATTTTTTTTCATGTTGTATTGTTGTGATTCAGGTTTTTGCATGTGCTTTCTCCTGTTTCATACTTCTACCAATGTTTTATAACACTTTCATTTGTCTCTGTTACAGTTGCAGAAAAACTTAACTCAGTCTAAAGCTCTAAATACAAATTGTTGCAGAATTGTCTGAAAAACAATTACAATACGGATCCATCGTTGGCAGAACGTGCAAGGTATGTGACAGCATTTGCGGAGGAAAGAAGCAATATCACGAAATGATGAAGACAATTCATGCAAATAATAATGAATATTTATTCAACAAGTTTGATTTAAAACACAAAGTAAAAGGATTTTGTAGATGAGCGTTTAGAGTGATCCAGGAAATTCAAGGTGGAAAGCAAGTTGTCTTATCTAGAGTTACAGAAGTCGAATATAATCTAGCTTGGGTGAGAGTATATTCAAAATTTAGTGCGGATGAATTTATGTTTTTGTTGCATTTGCTGATGAGAGTTCATATTGTTTAGGAATATCCAAAGTAAAAAGGGAGTTTTTTTTTTTGTAATAAGATCAGTAAAAATATTTGCTTTAGCTGTTGCTGTGTGAGTTTACATGCGGAAGTTAAGAGAGATGGTGTGCGCATATATACTTGCTTTTAGTTTAATCAGCGTATGTATTTAACTGGGTGTGATTAGTTTCTTAATGAATTTTATTATAGTCATCTAACATACTTCCTAATTTCCAGCATGGCTGCTACTAAAAGTGGTGACAAGGCAAAACATTTTCTTCACTTTTTTCTCTCACATCTACATCTTCCCTGTGCATGCACTCTTTTTTTTATTACGGTTTTGCAATCGTTCTTTTCTATTTAATCATCATTGAACATTTTTTGGGGTTTTATTTTTAAGAATTATTGAAAACACTGTTCAAGCTCTTAAAAAAAAAAAAAAAAAAAGAGTTCGTGAAAAACTCCTTAAAATCTTGTAAAACTATTTTGGGAATATTATGTATTAGATACGTTTTTTTTTTTTGTTATTTTGATTTCAATAATTTTATTTTTATAAACATATTTATTATATAGATTTAAATAAGAAAAACTTATTTTTAACATTTAAAAAACGTATTTTAAAAATTTTAAACATTTTTTTATAAAATTGCAAATAAAATAAAAACTTATTTTATAATTTTGTTAGTAAAAGTGCAAATGAAGACTTATTTTATCTGCATAATTTTGTTAATTTTTATTGTATATTTTTTTTAATAATGTACTTTTCTTATTTCGATAAATCGCTTCACAATAGAAATACTGAAGAACAATAAAAGTTAAGGAACTGATTTGCCTTGTCACTGATCTGGTAGCAGCAACGGCAAGAGTTAAGAATATGTTACTTAACTATAACCAATAACTTATTCTGTGTAAGTGTAAACTTGTGAGTTTGTGAATGGACGTGATAAATGATTAAACAAAAGAGTGTAATTTTCTTCAAGTTAAATGAAACGTATGCTAAAAAAATCTGAAATAAAATCAATGATGTTTTATGCACAACCAAAGTTCACTGAAGTTGGTTTTATTATCAACACAGATATATACCACATGATTCCACATTTGTAATTTGTATGCAACTCCAAATATCTGTTGCAAGATTTTACATAAATAAACAGAATGCAAATAATAGGGCTGTGACAATAGGGCAGGTTGATTTGCAACTTTTTTCAGAAAATCAACATGGCACTGGTGATGATAGTTGGAATTTTATGTGATAAGAACATATACCAAAAATTAGATTTCTATCTTGAACAGAAAATTGAGCATTTAATTTTAAAAATCGTGTAGAAAAATACTGAGAAATCCTTCATTTTAATAGCATTTTACACAACACTGACTTTGAAATTTCACTATTTTTATAAAATATTCAATTAAAATTGATATATTTATATGAAATACATTGAAAGAATAATAAATACATGAATTATAATTTTAATTATGAATCACAACTAGTAAAATATCTCAACTTTTACTGCTTGATTAAACAAAAATTGTAAACAAAGCTAATTAGCAACTAAGTCTTTGAAATTTCACAATTCAAAAAAGATATGTGGAGATGTATTACACAATATAAACGACTTGATACAAGTTACAGAACAGTTATGTATTTTAATTTTTTATTAAATGCAATAATAAAAACTATATTATAATAGAACTAAATTATTGTGTAATTTGCTTTCAAAGGCAATGAAGGTCTAATTTGGTGGCACAATGACTTTGTAATGAGTCTGTCCTGCTTCCTGACCATATACGACTTTGAGAAAAATCAATCTAATTTGACAAGTGTGTTGCTGACAAATTGATAGCAGTAATCTTTTTCAGTCTTTTTTTTTTTTTTTTTTTTCACTATTTCTGGAAAAAAAAACGACAGAAAAAATTATTCGAAAACACTTATTTTTTAAAATATTTTTGTGATGTAATATGAATAAAACTGACTATTGTTTGGGTAAATTGAGAAAACTAATAAGATTTAATGGATAAATATTTATTTACCTAATGGACAAAATCGTTTGAATGTCCTGTTCTCTCACATCCAATTCATCTGAATTTATTATCGATATTATGATATTTTCCAGAAGTAGTGCAAAAGCACTATATTTTGAACTGTTTAAAACAGTAATTTGGATTTCAGTTGACTGTTGTTTTGTTCTCTGAATCATATTAAAATATACTGATGTTGGTTTAAAAAAATTGTCGGTTTTGATCTCAAACCAACTAACTTCATGCACTTGGGTGATAAATTTGACCTGAATGTTTAATTTATCATAGTGTTTGAGGATAGACACCTCTGGTCGAAAAACACATTCACCTTGTGGCTAATGTTAGCCATCTTGCTTGATTCAAGGCCCCAATTTTCTAAGCTGCATATCTTAGATCAATTTCGAGAAATGCCAACAACATACTCAAAAAAGGGCCACTAAATTTTTAGAATTCTACTTGAGGCAAATCTTGATAATTATTGATACAAAATTTCCCCAAAGGACCACTAAATGTTGTTAGGCTTTTTGTTGTTTCATCAATTAATTTAAAAATTACTCTAAATGGCAATTCTTCTAGTAGAACCTGAAAATTGCAAAATTTGCATGTTTAATAATAGAGCCAGAATACATAATAAATACCAATATATTATTTTATTTTCCACAAAAAAGGAACATGATAGCAGGTGAATCTATAGAATTAATTTTACCTCGTTGTTAGGAGGACAAGTGCAGATTATGTGCCTTGTTTGACAATTTTCTGTCTTGCACTTTACTGCAAAGTAATCACATCTCAAGACAGGAAGTTTACAGCTACAAGAAGATATATCAAACAATCTGTCTAGCAGTTCTCTCATTCTTTTAACTTTGGTTGCCACAAGAGATTTCCTGTCAATGTGTTTGGCCCTCTTATAGCAAAATATGTTAACCTGTCTTATATAACGTTCCCGTAACAAGGGTAATTGTGCTTGCCAAATACTAATTAATTCCTTAGCAATTAACCTAGAAATCTCACTATTTTTTAAATGGAGATAACTGTTTTCGAGGAAATAACTAAACTGGATGACTTTTTGTGAAGTTGGGGGTGCTGTTTCATCCAAACGACAAGGTGAACCAGCAAATTTTGTGAACCACAGGTTAAAACTGAACATTATGCTTTTACTGACATTCTAATCTGAAAAGTAAAATAAATAATCATTTATTATTATTTTTATGATAACTGAAGGAAACTGTTTTAGGCTATCGTCCAATTTCATATGTAAAAAAATAAGTGCTAGTTATGATAAGAAGTAATGAAAAACTTTGTAGAGTTGAATTAGATGTATTGCAGAGAGAGGAGCAAACTAAATCAGAGGCATAATAGTGTCTAGTTTAGTCATTATTTTTTAGCAGACTTTAGCTTCTCCTTCGATTCAGTCTTGCTTTAGCTGTGCCATTTTAAACGAGTGTTTAGTGTTTAGAGTTTGAAAAACCAGTGCTTGTGCATCTATGTTACCATGCTATTTTTAATAGTATTTTCAAGTTAAATTTAATTTTACGATATTTTTGTTCATTAAATTGTTAGGTGAAAGTACAGAATAGTTACAACACACCCTCCCATCCTCCACATGTTAAGAACGGCTTTCTAAATAAAGTTATTTTAGCGCAATAACAGATGCAAAAGTACAAAAAAAACCTTTTAAGCAATTTCCATAATTGCTCGTATTAACCTTTGTGAGTTATCTGATTTTAAAATTATGATTTTAGAAGAAAAATACCGCTTAAAAACAATTACTCCCTAAAAATAAAAGAAATAAAAATTTGCCACTAATTTTCTGAAAAGTATCTTTTTTTATTCAGTAGAAAAACTTGAAAATTTACATGGTTTATGTTTCATAAAGAACGTGTATAGTAAAATTGTCTGGGCTATTTTTTTTTTATATAAAACTGCAGTATTACCATATTTTAATAAAAAAATTCAAATAGAATTTGATGTGAAATATTAGGTAAGTGGAAAAATGTTTTTTGACGTTCGTTTAAACGTCAAAAAAATGACATTATTTTTGCACCAACCTAATACAAAAACAAATTAAAAAAGAAAAAACAAATATATTTAAATTCACTGCAGATACTTGAAAAACGATAATATATATTTCAAACAAGTCTTTTTAATTTTTCCTTTCAAAATAATTAAGCTTAAAATCGTAATGTTTTAAAATTTAATAGTAAACAAACGTTTAATAGCAATAACAAGTGTCTGTTTACAACGGTGAAATTTAAAATGTTCACACCCCAAAAGAGTTCCTGAAATTAAAAAGCGAACTTTGGTCACTATTATTTAAAAAAAAAACAACATAATTTTGCCTTTACAGTTAATATTTATTTTATTAATTCATTATCCTCACTCATTTTATTTAAAATTTAAAACATATTCTAAATGAGTCCATTTTCTTAACAGTACGGATTGTTTTGATGACAGGACGTTCTTCTTGACAATTTACTGAAAAACTTTTAATGGCTTCAATTTTTCAACTTTTGAAGTTCTCAAGCAAAGATAACGATTTTGAAAAAAATATATTTTCTATGTCAAACCCCAACTATCATCACCATTGCATCATCTGGGTTCCAAAACTGACCTGCCCTATTGTGACAACAGCCCTATTAATTACATTGTTTTTTTCACTCTTGAGTATCTTATATGTTTTTTGTCAGTTGATTTAAGTGTGTCTATGTTGAATACATACCCAGGAGTCAAAAGAATGAAAAGAATATTCTGTTGTCACAGCCCTAGTAATTAATATTAATTAAATAAAAGTAGCAATTTAGTAATTATGAGTGTCGACTGTCTGGGGGCGGTGGGGGGGGGCTCAACATTCTGGGTTAAAGTTTTCTGGGCTGATACATCAATTTCACTTTTTGCTTGGGCAAAGGTATAAATCCATATATCCCCTTCTCGTTTACTAAAACAAAATAAACTCCAAAGCTTGGTTATGCCACTAATTTAAGAGAGAGAGAGAGAGAGAGAGAGAGAGAGAGAGAGAGAGAGAGAAAAGTAAAATTAATCATTCTCTGATTCCACTGGGATTATCTCATTCTCTATTTCTAATGTTTGATAGAAAACAGACGTCTATATTATAAAAAGTTGCTTGATTATAATTGAACTTTCCATTTCATGAGGTCATCATCAGCAATGTAAGCAAGAGTTTTTTATGGATACGATTTTTTTTTGTTATTTTCATTTCAATAATTTTAAAAGAAGCGGACTATCGTTTTGGGTAATCACAGAAAAATAACTATTTTAGTGCTTTCTTTTTAATTGATTCCTTTATTATAAAAACGAGCAGGGCTATCCGGCATTGCCAGGGGCAAAAATGTAACACATTTCCAATAAAAATTCTATTTCTCTTTCTATCCTTTCCTCCCTCACTAGCCCATTCCTCTCTAGTTGGACATATGCACACACACACACACACACACACACACACACACACACACACACACAATCGTTCTTTATATGATACATTCCTGTATGAATAACTCATTTTTTTTCAAATTTCGTACATAATAACACTGAAAAACCATCACCCATGACGAAAACGAACCGAGTTGACGATCAGAGATTGAAAGGTGTTTTCTAAATTTCAGATATTATTCATCTTATACAATGCCGGTCGATAAAATACCAACTTTTTCATGGTTAGTTTTATTTATTTTTTTTTTAACTTTTAGCTGAATATACATACAGACAACTGTTCTTTGTATACTCAAAGATGTCAGTGAAATGTACATGGCTTAATTTTCAGATTAAACAAAAGCTTTAATCATAAATGACAATGAACAACAGAAAAAAAGTAAGCATTTAAAAACTTTATATAGATAAAGTTATGTATGTGTATATGTTTACATATTTCTATGTGCAGGATTCACTATTTAAGTAATTAACCTATCATTATGAATCTTAGAAAATAACTGTCACGTGTGAGTGGAAATAATGTAGGCTATATATAGGTTTCGTTTCATGCAATAAGTGTAAAAAGGGGATGGAAGCTCTTTGTAAAAATTAGATGATTCCAAATCTTGTGAAATTTTAGCAACAGGTCTTACACATCATTTAATAAATATTCCCAAAATTTTATCCTTTTTTAGCATATTTTAAAAGGATTTAATAAGTCATATGGTCATAACGTTACATTTGAAAATTCAAATCAAGTAAGATTTTCACTGAATTTGATCCATAGTCAGTAGACACTAAGCAAAATTCCTTGAATTTGAATTTCTTATTAAGATTCCTTAAGTTTAAGCCTTGATTTTAAACATTTTTTTCAAGCAAAATCATGTAACAGATTTTGAGCCAAATTGTAATTAGGATTCTAGACATTTGTATAAGAGGACAAAAACCTGCTGCAAATCTGATCTTTTTGAAGCGTTTTATTTGTTCTGAGACGAGTATACTTCTAGTTTTATTTGCCTTGGGACGAGTATACTTCTAGTTTTATTTGTCCTGGGACGAGTATATTTCTAGTTTTATAGGATTTACTGATTTTTATCAGTTTCTCTTTATAAGAGATGTAGAGATATTTTTTACGATAAAAAAATAACTTGCTTTTAGTAAAAACAAAATTTAAAACTTCATTAATGTATACTGTTGGAATCTATATACATGTATATATTGTATTTAGGCAGCAATTTTTTATTTAAGCAAACATTGTCAAAAATAACACAGCTTCAGCTTAATTATACCTTTTTTTAAAAATTTTTTCAGTTTGTCTTATGACATTTTTTTATGTAAAAAATGAAAATTTAATATAACAACCATGCATCACAAATGCTTTCAATTAACTTCATTCTTGTTCCACAGTTACCTTTTGAAATTCTCTTTTCTCCAGCTTTTTGTTCAATTGCTTTTTCACCTAAGGTGATTCAAAAAAGAATCGAAAACGTTCATGATACAGTTGTAACTAATATTTTTTGATGTTAGAAAATCTCATAAGAAAAATTGACAAGAAGGTATAGTTAAGCAAAAGCTTTCTGTTATTCTTAACAATGTTTGCTTTAATGTACATATTTAATTTATCAGAGTGTGTAAAACACAAAATACATATTTGCTTGTAATACAGTTTCTAGAACCATTGTAACAAGGTGTATATATATATATATATATATATATATATATACACACATTTATTTATTTATTTATTGTGGACTATTATCCTTATCTTTTAGTTGTTGTTTTATGACATTTCAGCCCACTATTCTTTTGGCCTTCATCAGGTGGTAACCGCAATGGGATAGGAACTCCAAATATTCCTATCCCATCGCGGTTACCATCTGAGGAAGGCCAGAGGAATATGTGGCCGAAACATAACTAAAAGATAGGGATAATAGTCTGCAATCAATAAATAATACTTATCTCAATAAACATTACAATTAATTACAATAATATATACCATTCGGTACGGACTGGACATTGGAAGATCAGATAATAAATAAATGTTGATTTATAAGATCAAAAAATCCAACCTTGATCGCCCTTTGGGGCCCGTGGCACAGTGGATAGAGATGTTGATTCTCTATGGTTTCAGGTGAGCATTGTCTGAAGATAGTAGTTTCAATCCTATTCAAAGCAAGTCAGAAGCTTAGTTGGCCAAAACGTGGTGAGACAAAAAACAACTATGGAAGGAAGTAATTGCTGAGAATGCAATTTGGAAATCTGGATATATATATATATATATATATATATATATATATATATATATATATACTCATCTCAATAAACATTCAAATTAAAATAATATATATATATATATATATATATATATATATTAATCTAATAAAATTTGAAAACATGCAGTATTTCAAATCCGTGAATTAAGACAATTGACATAATTTTCTAAACTAATTTTATCTTAGCCAAATGAAGTTGCTGTTCAATCAATAACAGAAATGTGCATAGATAAAAAAAAAACCCTTTCAGAGAAAGGAACTTAACATTTTCAGAGAACATAAGATTTGTAGTGGATTCAACTCCAAAAGGACCATTATTATTTAATCATTAAAAGCTTCTGATCTTTTTTTGCAAAATACATTATTTCGAATACAGATGGAAAAATACAAGAAAAATATAAAGAGAAACTGATAAAAATCAGTAAATCGTATAAAAGCATTTTTTCACCATTTTTTTTGCATACATTTTTGTTAACATGAACCACAAAATAGTTTATAACATTTTAAGTCTCTATTAAGTTTTTCGTCTCCTAATTGTGTCAATTTTTCGAATAAAAAAATATATTTGAGAATAGAGATGGAAGAAGAAAGTTTTTCAAAGATCAATATCTCCTTTTCAAATATCACACTGGGTTTATCACTATCTCTTTATGCTTGTTTTTTCTTGCTTAATTCTCATAATTATTTTTTTCTTGTGGTTTTTACCAGACTTTTGTGTATTAAAAAACCCCAACTCATTTCCATGCTAAGACAAACAGCAAACAAATCCACCATTACACAGAGAAAGTAGCTGCTCATTCCAAAACAGATCTGTATAATAAGAAATTAAATTACTACAAGAGAACCCCTCTAAAAAAAGGAGCTTACATTGTCAGCAAATATCGTTTTGGGAAAGTTCAACTTCAAAATAGAAGTTATCTAATTTCTTAGGTTTCTCTTTGTATTTTTAAAAAATATGATCGCAATTTTTTTGCTGAAAAGTTAAAGGACGATTTCTTCTTTATATGGCAAACACTTCATCTTTACGAACAGATTTTCATAAATCAGCCACTTCATTAATTTATCATTTATTTTCATTGTGGATTTTTTTTTTTTAAATTTCAAGACCACAGTTGAAATAGTACATTATTCAGTTTAGTGCTATAACTACTAGTTTATTATTTTACTTGTGTAACAGTGCAAATACACACTGAGAAATTATTTTTAATCTGTCCAACATCTTAATAGTTATTATGCTTTAACTTCATTTTAATTATTATCAGAATATTTTTGTCAAGGTTTATGTCTTATGGGGGTGGGGTGTATTCTTAGACGTGGGAATCTTGACAAATCATTTTTGATTTGCCCTTGTCTCTTTAAATGATTTTTTTGTAAATGATTAGCAACATCCTTCACAAGAAAAAGGTTTTGTGCCAATATATCTGCATGTATATTGTTCAATTATTATTTTTTGTAAATGATAAAGTACACACTGCACAAAAATAAATTTTGTTCCTTTTTTAAAAGTTTTACTCCAGTTAATTTGAAGGGATGAAAAGGTTCCCGCCTCATTTGATTCTATTATGATTTGAATTTATATCTGAGGATTCGTTTTAGAATAGACACTGTTCGTTTTAATATTGCTATTTGTATTTCATTACAGTCTGATTTTCCAGGAATTATTTCAAAGTATTTCTTAAGATGTTTTTTTTTTTTTTCAATGTGGGTTCATAGATATATCTTTAATTAGGATTTACTTAAAATAAAAAATGAAGTTACAGATTTGGCTTGAGGTTTCTGTCTTGATTTTTAAAATATACTTCAGTTAATTTTAAGATATTAAATGGCTTCCTCCTGGAGCTAACATTTGATTTCATTATTCTTTGAAGTTAGGTGGCAGTTTTAAGAATAGACAATGTTCCATTCATGGCTTTGATCTTTATTTCAATCATGAAATCAGATATGAGTTTTTAAAGCAATCTCTGTTGTCAATAATAAGCAAACATAACAAAAAGAATGGTTCTCTCTTTAGTTTTTAATCTTCTTGTCTTTTTGTTTTTGTTTTTGTTTTTCTCTTTTTTTCCCAGTTTTCTTATTTTGTTTTTCTCCAGTGTGCTGTCGCATATGCACTATTAAAGAGGACTTGACTGAAAAGGATGAGGCACACACTCCACAAGAATAAGGTTTCTCTCCAGTGTGTTTTCGTTGGTGTCGCTTTAAATCAGATTTTGTTATAAATGATGAGCTGCACAATTCACACGGATACGGTTTCTCCCCAGTGTGGATTTTCATATGCACATTCAACAGAGATTTATAAAGGCATGTTAAACCACACACTTCACAAGTAAACGGCTTGAATCCAGTGTGTTTGTGCATGTGGATCTTTAAGGCGTGGCTAGTTGTAAATGCTGAATCACACACATCACAAGAATATGGTTTCTCTCCCCGGTGCCTTCGCATATGCAATGGAATCTGCGATCGAGAAGTAAACTGAAAGCCACACACCTCACAAGAATATGGTTTCTCTCCAGTGTGGATCCGCACATGGATCTGTAATGTATATTTCGTTTTGAACGATGAACCACAAACTTCACAATGATAAGGTTTCTCCCCTGTGTGCTTCCTCATATGTATCTCGAGATGAGATTTTGAAATACTTGCTAAACCACACACTTGACAAATATGAGGTTTCATTTCGGTTGCACGTTTTTCCATGTTTAATATTATACTAGATTAAGTGTTAATATTATACTAGATTAAGTGTTACGATTCTGAAGATATTACATGAGGATTACTTGTATTATTTGGATTCTTCAAACTGCTGTTCATAACGACCTGTGGCCTATTATATAAAGTATTGGGAAAATTCAGTTGTAAATTTGTACTCTTCTGGAGGTTGAAGGTCTAATTCTTAGTGTGAACGACACTCAAAATACTATTAGGAATTACTTGAGACTTCTATCCACTCATGGCCGAGAAAGTATTTTACTCCATAGATTAAAGATATGATTCAGTTCCAAATTACATGCAAATTCCCGATTTTGACAGAAATATTAGAGTTCTACAGAAAGATTCCTTGAGTTCAACAAAATAACACCTGAAAAAGATCAGAGGTTACATTGATCAAAACGTTGTGAAAATAGCACTCTAGATTAGAACAGTAGTCCAAAGGATTAAAAAAATACAAATAGATTTGGTGTATAAGAAATTAAATAGGAATAGTTTTGATACTATCTGTGTCATAAAAAAATATAAACTCAAAATATTTGCCTTGTGAAAATAATTAGCAACAAATTTTGAAAGTAAAGGCGTTTTCTACTGCAGATGCTTGTATATTCTTTTTAAATGTTTTTGCTGTAGATGATAACACACTTTGCAAGAAAAAGACTTTTTTCCATGATATCCTTTTATATCGATTCAGTGGTAAAGTGTATCTACTGATTTGTGATGAAGAAAGCCATCTTCATTTTACTCCATTCATACTGCTACCTGTGAATAAAAAAGAGATTTCATTTCTTTTATATTTAAGTAAAAAAAAAAAAAAATACATATATGCAAGACAAATATTTAGAAAAACTTTGTAAATTTCGTAGTTCAAGGCTTGATTGTCAAAGCCCTAAACATAAAAAAGCTATAATATTGTGAAATGTGTAATATGTTTTTTTTATTCTATAAATGTAGAACCCAGTTTCATTTTACTCATTTCATACTGTTGCCTATGAATAAAAAAGATTTTGTTTCATTCAAAATAATATTTGCTACTGGAATAGTAGCAGAAACTCATAATGAAGTGAGCGGCAAAAAGATGATGTTGTTTGGAATAAACAGCTTACCTTGTAGATATGTATATAATTAAGTTTGTCAGATGTTTTTATTTGTGGGGTATTTCATTCCAGTTTCCAGATAATGTCAGGTAATTAAAAGAGAATATGCACCATTTTGGAGCCTACTACTCTCTATAGACTTCTAAATAATAAATTTTATCTTTTTTTTTTCTTATGAGGTAAGCAATTCCAGTATACAGATGATGTCTGGTCATCAGGAGAGAATATGCACCATTTTGGGGCCTACCTCATATTAAAGTAAAATTAAAAGAGATATGTGCAAAGCAAATATTTTCCAACCTTTTTTGTAAATTTGACAATTCAAGCAGCTTTTTTAAAGTCATGTATGTATTAAACTATCATATTCTTAGATGTTTTCAATGAAGTTAATCTAATTAAATGCCATGGCATAAGAATTGATTTGCCGATTGCTGAAATTACATTGTTGCCTTTCAAATCAGAGGTGACGTAAAACAAAGTACCAAATCTCACCAATGCTCCCAAATTCTAATCATGAAAGAAAACAAGTATCAGCCATCAAGCCATTACAAAGTGATAATGACGCCATATATTACAAAAAAGACAATAGCAATGCTACACTGAATGGATAGAATGGAAAATTCCAAGAAATTGGCAAATCTAATAGAATCTGCTGACTACAATTAAGTAAAAATAAAAATTTTTACTCTGACGACAGAGTCCAATATCAGCTTATTCAGCAAGATATCCCACCTATATGTCCTTCCTAAGATTCACAGAGAGTATTTCATTGAAGCCAATTGTTAGCCCTTTAGATTTAACAAGCAACCCATTGAGCAAATTCCTGGTAGATATAATACCCCTGCTCACAGGTTAATCATGTGAATAATTTTGTTCAATATTTTGAATGTTCAAGATCAATAGTGCTGCCATTTATAGCAATCAGATGATGAATGTAAATGTTGTAAGGTAAACAGTGAGGATAATCTGATGGCGGTAGATGAAAAGCCAACTTCAGATACTTCGATAGGGACATGCACGTGTAACACAATAGATGAACTGATGGAAATGTTGATGTTCTGTGTAGAAACTGCAGACTTTGTCATGGAATTTACCTGCAGGAAGAAAGTCTGCCTATGTGATCAAAATTGCAGTGAGTACTGACTAAAGTATACATGGCATAATCACATTGACACACCAGTTCTCAGATCAGTGCAGTTAAGCAACATTGAGCCTAGTCAGTACTAAATGGATGAACAAGTTGGGAATACCAGATGCTGTATGTAGAAGGACGTTGACACTTCCGTGCAAGAGTTGAAAAACCTAACATCGTCATCTCCCCTAATGTGAATATACATGTGACAGGGATCCATGGAACTTCTCATGGAACTTTCTCCTTTGGAAGAAGCTAGTTGAACCCGCTTAGGATTTGTGCTGCAGTTTCCATGTCATATTTCCATTCCAAAATATACATGGAACAATTTGAAGAAAATTACATTAGACTTCACATTATTAAAGCAATCAATGTGGTTGCAATCAATATGGACAAAAATTTCATACTACATCATTACCAGTTGATTTTTTTCTTTTTAGATTATTTTATTAATTGACCGAATAAAGCTATGTAAAATGAGGTCAAAACAGTTTGAATTATACAAATAGCATCAGTGATTCAAAGGTTGTTTTACATTGGACAAATTTTTTTAACTCTTTCACCCCAAACTAAGCATATTGCCACTTGGTCATAAGAAGCTACTATTTAAGATCATTTGTAACACGGGATTGTGGGGAGTTAAGTAGTGAGGTTTCTGTTCACATTACATTTAAACTTCTGCATATCAGTACAGTCAAAGAAGCAGAAAACAGAGAGGCAATTCTGAAGTTTAGCAATCCAAAAGAAAAAAAAAACTATTAGAGTAGAAAGCTTTCCAGCATCTTGGGACCTCAAATATGAAGAGGTGAGATTTGGCTTCCTCTAGGATAGGTTGACACTATGCTCTGAGTTCATCAAAGCACATTCGATTAAAGTAATTGTAAAACAAGCACAGAGATGCAACATTGTAGCGATCGGACAGAGGTTGGAGCTTGGCTGATAGTGTGGGATCTATTAAGTTGGAGATCTGTTTTTGAAACCCTAAGAGGGAGAGACTAGCGATAGAAGTATCAACTCAGATGTGTCAACAATACTCCATGCATAAGCAAATAATGTCTTTGTAGAGTTATAGAATACTGTTAAGTGCAAGTAATTTTTTAGCGTGGTAGAGGGAACCCACCTTCTTTTAAACAGCCTGTCTTCATGTTGCCTACAAATGTAAAGCCAAAGAGGTTGAACAACGAGCTCTCAAGCAGGGTGCTAATTATCATGGCAATTGGTGGCTGCTAATGTTTTTTGTAATTGTTAAAGGAAAAAACTGAATCTTAGTAGTTTTCTTTAATAAAACTTTTTGAAAAGTGGGCTAAATTAAGAAGTTCAGTAATTTCTCCACCATTAATTTGAAGCCATTCTATAAAATGATGCGTTATGATGGAATCAGAGGTTATGTATTTCTTTAGGTGAATTAAAATGAAAGATGTATAAATTTCGATGCTTTTAAAATTGGCAAATTGCATCATGCATATTGTAAGTCTATTCATGACTGTATTACAGACTTGTGTGAAGACAGTGGGGAGATCTTTTATGGCATCACAATTAAAATAGATCATAGGTAACAACTGACCCAAAAGTTGCTCTTCCATGTTTAATGACTCCTAACTCAAAGGATCCTTGGTCATTGAATATGGAACAGGAACCTCATTTAAAAAATATTTTTTCAAAATAAAAGTGAGACAAAAATATTTTTAAAACATGAAAAGTTAGCATAATTTTTGTTTTGGTAGAGAAATTGCTCATTAAAAAAAAAAAAAACTTCTCATTAATAAAAAACAAAATTTCTCATTAAAAAAAAAGCAAAATTTCTCATTAAAAAACAAAATTTCTCATTAAAAAAAAATTCTCATTAAAAAAACAAAAATTCCCATTAAAAAAACAAAATTTCTCATTAAAAAACAAAATTTCTCATTAAAAAAAAATTCTCATTAAAAAAACAAAAATTCCCATTAAAAAACAAAATTTCTCATTAAAAAAACAAAATTTCTCATTAAAAAAACAAATTTCTCATAAAAAACCCAAATTTCTCATTAAAGAAACAAATTCTCATTAAAAAAAATTTCTCATTAAAAAAATGTAATAAAACAAAAATTAAATTTTGTTTTAGATGATGCCATTACTTGAATCACATTAAAGTTTTAGTTTTCACAATATTGTTTTTAACAAAGGACTCACCACTTATCAAGGCCCAGAGGCCACTCGAGGATAAGGGTTAAAGAGTGTACAGTGGTCAACAGGACAATATCATAGTAATCGTTAGAAGTGTAAATTTGGTAAATTGGATTACTTAAGGGGAACAGATCAAGTACTTGTTTACATTGGACTTGAAGATGGCCATATTGTAGTTAGCTGAAAAGCAGGTAAATGGAAGAGAGTTCCATAGGTGAGCAAGAAAGAAGCTTTGTTCATGGAATCTACGTTTAGGTTTAGGCACATAGATAAAGAGTGGGGGAAATTATTGATAGTGTTTACAGCCAAACGAGTGTTTCTTGTGAATGTTTGGCAAGGGGGCACCATAGATTGGAGCTCAGACGAGCATTTGCCATAAAAATGACGATAAATCAGAGACAGGCTCGTAACGTCTCTTCTGTGAGAAAGATGTTGCAGGGAAGAGAAAAGGGCATTCTTTACTAGGCTGCGAAATCTATTCCGAACTCTGTCAAGGCAAGATAAGGTATTCCTAGCAGCTCCTGCCCAGATGTGACCAATACTCCATCCTTGGACGTATCCGGCTCATATGTTTATTGCAAAAGGAAAACATACAAGAGAAAAAAAGGAAACAGAAAAAAGTATGTGGAAAAGAAAAATAAAAAGAGAAAAACAAGGAGAAAAAACTAGAGCGAGAGAGAATGAGAAAACTAGAGAATGCGTGTGAAAGAGATAATATTAGAGCGCACACGAAAAAGAGATAATGAGAGAGAGAGAGATAATACTAGAGTGAGAGAGAGAGGGGGGAATAAGAGAGCGTGAGCACACAAGAGAGAGACTACTACATGTGAGATAGAGAGAATATGAGAGCACACGTGCGCGAGAGAGATTATGAGATCATGTGCACAAGAAAGCGAATACTAGAGCACGCATGCATGCGAGATAGAATGCTAGAGAAAGAGAGAATGTAAGTGAGTGAAAGAATTTAACACAATATGGGAACAATTAATTATAAATTATATATATAGTAATGATAGATAGTAATAAAATAGTTTATATATATATATATATATATATATATATATATATATATATATATATTATATTCCAGGTAGAAAGATATCCAAAAATTAAGAATAATTGAATTTCAACAAGGGTCGTTGATAGTGCTCAATAAAAGATAACAAATTATATATATTTTTTATTATTCTTTATATAAATACAGTCATATCTTGATACGATGTGCAGATCGTTTCAATCATATTTTATTTCATCAGGTAAGAAAAATTAAAATATAAAAATTAAAAAGAAATGTCTGGAAAACTTTTAACTTTTTAATTTTAATTTTTCTTGCTTAATGAAATTAAATATGATTGAAACGGTTTGCACATCATAGCCAGATATGTCTGTATTTACATAAAGAATTATAAAAAAAATATTGAAAACATATATATATATATATATTATATATATATATATATATAAGACATTATGACCAGAGATTTACATTTAAAAAAAAAAAAAAATGTTAATTAAAAACTGCTTAAACTAGAGATGGACGCTAGGTATGAGTCATTTCGCAACTCAATTCTCTTTGACCTTGCGATTGACCCACAATGCATTACCACTCAATGCCAAACAACACAGTTCTGGAAGGGAAGTCTTGCTTGAGTATCCGTGTTGTGAAATGTTTGATGAAGCACCTAATCACATTTTCTTCCAATACTGAAAACTCTGCCAGTTCTTAGATTATATTAACAAGGTGGCAGCTCATATTGATTCAAAGCATCCTTTGCCACAAACCACCTATCTTATGTAATCAACAATATTAGACACAGTGGAACAGAAAAAGATGAATAGAATTTTTTAAGATTCTGGCTGTAGCACAAATCATAGTGTGTACCTTGTGCCTGAGAGATAACCAGAGAATTGAATCTTGTTGATCAGAGTCTGATCATATTCTTCAAGCACCTGCTTGTTTTTGATTCTGAGCAAACCAGGTAACAGTAGGTAGTCATTATTTGGAAGAATTAAAGAGGATCTTACAAATGAAATGTCACCCCCCCCGACACTCCAGCATTTCATTGCAATCAATTTTGAGTTATCTAAGTAGGACAACCTCTTGTGTAAATGTAGTATTGTGGTGACTAAGATGATTCACGTTAAGAGTAGGATAGATATGTTTTTATTATTTCTAACCTGGGTTGACCAAAACAACACCCATTTTCAGCCAGTTTTTATGGCTTTGTGCTTAATTTGTTGTAAATGTACATTTGTAAAAATATTTTTGTAAATAAAGAATTCAGAGTGTAGTCTGTTCTCACTCCGATCTTAGCAGGTTACACTTCTGCAAATGATTGCTTAAGAGTGAACAGCTATTTACCAAATTCAAGCTAAATCACTTTCCTTCAAAGGGACTCTTTGTCCTCATTCTGGGGCATCTATCTGTTGGTCAACTTGATTTTACTATAAACTAATTTGCTTTTACTAGTTTTCCATTTCTTTTCAGTGTTTTACTTCAAGCACAGATTAAGCAGCTGACAGGCTTCAGTTGATACTTGACTTAATAGAATTACAGTTTTCTTATTCTGAAACAGTGCTCTCGAGCAAGGTTTAGGGACAGAGGATTAATTGAGAATGTTGCTCTTTACAGTATACAGCTGTTGGGTTCGGGAAGTTCTACATCTGGTAGAGTCTCACTGGTTCTTATTGGTTGGGTTGCTGCATTCGGTAGTACCCCAGCTTACTCTCATTAAATGGGGCTTGCTACACCTAGCAGTGTCTCAATAGCATTGGTGTTTGTGTCAAGGGGTGCTTCACTCAGTAGTATCTTGGGTTGGTATCTGCGTTGAGATTACTACATCTGGTAGTGCCCCAGTTGCATCAATATCTGCTTCAAGGGAAGGGACTATAATACTTTTGCTGTATTTAAGACTGGCTACAGTGATACAGTGTTCAAAAGATGTTCGTTAGGAGAGTTGAAAGAGGACATATACATGCCTGCATCCAATTGTCCTTCAATAAGATAGGAAAGAACTAGGAAGCTCCCCTTCTTGCAGGAGGATCTAATCTGCAGTTTTCATGCAACTAGTAGTTTTCCTACTTTCAAGACAAAAGACATCCCAAAGTATGAACATGTGGCACTCAGTATACATGTCATGAGCAAAATCAAGCTAGAACAATTTTCAAGATGCTCCTACTTAAGGATTGCAGTAGAAAAGGGAATTATAAATATTTCCTTCATCAATTCTTCGTCAAAAGATGAGAATTCAAAATCCTTATCAATCAAGAGCCAAACCAAGAAGTAAGAAAGAGGGGGATGTTACCAAATCATTAGCTCAAGGTGTTGCCAGGAAAGTGGCATGGCCAGTATTACCCTTCCAATTCTGGCTGGTCAGTGACGAAGAAACTGAAATCGGGTAACTCCAGCAACTGTGGCGACTTTAGTTGCTGCTACTCCTTGTAAAGAGACTTCAGTGATTACCAAGAAAAATTCAAGAAGCAGTATGGACCTCCAGGCACAGGGTAGGCAGTGGAGAGTCGGCGGGGGGGGGGATTGTGTCGTTTTTGTGAAATATTAAACTGCAGAAGCACTTGTTAAAAATTATACAAGTTCTATAATGAAAAAAAGAACGAAAAACAAAAGTATGTTTCTTGTAAACCACTCGTGTACTGACAGTATTATTAGCGTCCTAAATTATGAAATGAAAAAAAAAAAAATGAATGAATCTCTTAGTAAAAAAACAGCGCCGTTTTTTTTTTGGGGGGGGGTGCTGAAAACGAATATCAGTTAAATTTGTTTTATGATATCAAGAAATTACTAGGTGATCAGAAAGTGGGTGCTCATTTTATGTTAAATTTATATAGGAAAGTGATTCCCCTCTTTTTGAAAAACTAATTTCTTCATATTATAAAAACTACTTATCTGCCCTAAATTTAAATGTAATATTCGTTTTCAGCACCACCGAAAACCTAAAAAGTCGTCATTTTAAAGTTTTTGGGGGAGTTGGAAAGAAACTTGACATTGACCAAATTGTTAGCCACCTTTTAAAATGAAACTAGTTACACACAAAGGTAAACAATCGCAAAATACCAAACAAAATCAACAAACCCTAACCCTAACCTGTACCGTTGAAACATTTTTCGCCGACGTACACGAGTGTTGCTACCCCACTAGCAAAATACGTATCGGCTCCGATGTTGAACGTTGTTCGACTGAGGGAGAATTTATTATTTTTACAATGAAAGAATTTTTTGCGTGTGTGACCTTTTGCCTGAGTTTATGAAATTATTAACAGGAAAATTGGTGAAAGTCAAAATGGAATCCATGCTAAAAAAATCCCAAAAAGCTTTGGGAAAAAAATACATGTTTTGAACAATTGAAAATTTTTATTTTTTAATTTTGAATAAAAAATAATTATTAAAACAAAAACAGTAGTGTTCTCGTCGAGTAGTTTTTATTTTATTCAAGAAAATAAAAGGTACTCCTGCATTTATTGAGCCATGCAGAAATAATGACATTATTCAGAAAGCCATTCTTAACATGGGGATGGGAGGGTGTTGTGTACCTATTCTGTACTTCACCTAATAATTTAGTAAGAACAGGTATCGTAAAACTTTAATTAAACTTGAAAGTACTATTTAAAAATAGCGCGGATCAATAAGTGCACTAGCACCAAATAACATTTCAATGTGTTTCGATCTACGACATTCCATGAGAGGTAGGTAGGTAGGTACACGCTGAAACTTTTTGTTTATCGTCTCAAGTGCTAATTTTGACTTTCACCAATTTTCCTTTAAAAAATAATTAAAAACTCTTCACACATTGGGGGAGGCACTTAACCCATTAAAAAAAAAAAATAACGGTAACATAAGTGCATAAGCCCTCCCCCCTTTATTTTTGTTTACTTTGCTTTCATTTTTTTTGTTTGTTTGTTTTGTCCGGCCAAACAAAAATAAAATAAAATAAAAAAAAGAACAAAAGAATACAAAAACAATAAGAAGAAAAGAATCCGTAAACTTGAAAAAAAAATTTTTTTTTTTTTAATAAATAATAACGCAGGTATTGTAAGACTTTAATTAAACTTGAAAATAATATTTAAAAATAGTGCGGATTCTATTTTGACTTTCACCAATTTTCCTGTTAATAATTACATAAACTCCGGCAAAAGGTCACACACGTGAAAATTCTTTCTTTGTAAAAATAATCTATTCTCCCTCAGTCGGACAACGTTCAACATCGGAGCCGATGCGTATTTCGCTAATGGTAGCACTCAGGGGTCCATCCTGGGCCCAACTCTTTTCCTGATCTACATTAATGATCTTCCAAATCACATCCTTACATCATTTGTAGACATTTATGCTGACGACACTACCATTTATGGTAGCACATCTAAGACAGTAAACGACCAAGTTCTCTCCAATTCTCTCTCCTCTGATCTTGAGCACGTAGTACAATGGGGTAAGGAGTGGCTGGTTACTTTTAATGCATCTAAAACCAGGCTTCTCTCTTTACATCATCTACATTCTGATCCACATCTGGCATCAATTAAAATGAATGGCTCTTGTCTTCAGGAGGCCTCAAGTTTTGACAAGCTTCTTGGCTTGACCATTACTCCTGATCTTAAATGGAACACATACATCAAATCTGTTGCCAAGGCCGCTGGAAAAATGGTGGGATCTTTCTATCGATCTGGTAGATATCTCACTGCTGATGCTATTCTCTATCTATATAAGAGCCAGGTACGTCCAAGGATGGAATACTGTTGCCATATCTGGACAGGAGCTGCTAGAAAGGACTTGGCCTGCCTTGATAGAGTTCAAAATAGACTTCGTAGCCTCGTAGGAGATGTCCTTTTCTCTTCCTTGCAACCTCTATCTCACAGAAGAGATGTTGCGAGTTTGTCTCTGATGTATCGTTATTTTCATGGAAAGTGTTCAACTGAGCTTCAATCTATGGTCCCCCCTCGCCAAACTTTCACAAGAAACACTCGTCTAGCTGTAAACACTATCAATAATCCCCCCCACTCTTTATCTGTGCCTAAACCTAAACGTAGATTCCATGAACAAAGCTTCTTCCTTAGAACTGCACACTGCACGCCTGTGGAATTGTCTTCCGTTTTCCTGCTTTCCGGCTGACTACAATATGGTTGTCTTCAAGTCTAACGTAAATAAGTTCTTGATGAGCCGTTCCATATAAGTTATAAAATTTACCAAATTTTCATTACTAATGATTACTATATTGTCCAATTTCTACTGTACACTCTTTAACCCTTATCCTTGAGTGGCCTCTTGGCCTTTATAATGTGGTGATGCCTATGTAAAAAAAAAAAAAGCACTCGTGTACGTTGGACACTTTTCTCTTTACAAACTTATTTCATCGATAGTATCTTTGCCACGCGAAAAAAGAAAGATAGCAGCTGATCTTTTTAGTGCATATGTCTGTAAAAGAAATAGTAAAAAAAAAAAAACAAAAAAAAAAAAAAAAACATGCCTAAATTTACTAACATTAATTTTAACAGGCAAAAAGCGCGCTCCCCTAATTTTCTTACGGAGAGAGCTGAGAGCGCTTCCTGTTATAACTTTCAATAAAACCAGTTTAACGAAATTAACCGAAATTAGGCCAATAAATGACGAGCCATTTTGGTTTATGTCACAATAAAACACCCAAACAAAAGAATTAAAAAATAAAAAATAAAACAAACTTAGTTTCAACATTGTAAAAGGTAATGTTTCCAGGCCAAATAATGTTATCGAAAATGCGAAATGCAATAGTTCAAAAATTGTATTTTTTTACGATACACGAAACGTGGAGTTAAAATCATATTTAAAAAAAAAAAAAAAAAAAAAAAAAAAATTGACGCTTCTACAGAACTGGGATGGAGTTATCAGATAAAAAACAAAAAAAAAAAACAATGGTTTTACCAGATATTTTTGTCAATTCTAATAAGTTACAATGGTAGCTTCCAAATTATGCAGTCGAAATTACTTGAATATTACTGAATTATTAAACAAACTAACTTTAATCCTGTTAGCAGGTGAAAAATTGTCGCCATCTTGTTTAAATCAAAGCAGAAAATTACCTCCTTTTTGAACTCTGTGCCTTACGTTCGTTTTCATCAAATTCTATTTTTTATTTTCTTTAATAAATAATTTTCTACCTTATCAATTTTCGTAATTTTGGGATATAATCATCTTAAAAATACGAGGAATACGTAGATATTGTTTTTATGTGAAATTCAGTTTTACGATTTCGAAAATTTCGTCCCAATAGTGTAGAAGCGCATTTTTTTTTTTTTTAATACACTTGAAATTAGTAAATATACTATCGAGTGATATCGACGGTAGATAAAAATAGAAATCGAAATTATGTCTAATGAAAAATAATTTTAGCAAAGTCATAAAAAAAAAAACGCAAACTTTTGTGACATAAGAAACTTTAAGATTAAAATTATTTCTATTGCTTTTTTTTTTATTATTATTATTATTATTATTTTTATTTTTATTTTTTTAACATTATGGCTGCGAAAACAAGAGAATTGTGTTATGAAACAAATATTTTTATGAATATGTTTGGACTTATTCAGAGAAGGTACCGTGCTGAAATAACGCTATTATTTAGAAATCTATTCTTAACATGAAAAGGCAGGATGTTTGTTTTGTAACTATTCTGTTCTTCAACCTAACAAGTTAACAAAATATGCCGTAAAACTTGAATTTAACTTGCAAATAGCACGGTACCTTTTTCTATTTTCTCGGCCTTCGGGCCGGGATCAAAGCGTAGTATCTGTTCTTCTGCAGATGCTGCTGCTGCACTTAAGAAAATTTGTACCAGTCAATGGAGGGGAAAACTTCTATACTGGGACAATTATTATTTTTAGTAACCAGAGTGGAGTGCCCCCTTTTTGCCTACTTTTAGGGGGGGGGGCTGGTTTTTACCCCACATTAAAAACGGCCTTGTGCTTTCTTTGGTGGGGAAGCAAATAAATATATTTTTCCCCTCTCTGCATAAGCACCAATATTTTATTTATTTTATAAAGCTCACTAAATATTTTGCATTTTTTAAATCTAATTTTCATTCTCGTTCATATTGGCAAATAAAACATGTAGCCATATTGGAAATAAGCTATAATACTTATTTAATATTTACTAATTTTAAAAACTAATTTTTAAAAATGTTGTTGTTTTTTTTTTCTTTCTATACGTAATACTAAGTTGTTTTTAACTCAACCACGTCCAGCAGTCCAGCCCAGCACTCAGCCAGCACTCCAGCGTCAGATGTCAGACGCACATACACAAAAAAAGCTACTACATATCGCCTCTCCGATAAAATTATTTAGCCTGAAAACTTCACGTTCATCAGTTAAAAGTAGACGAGTCATGGGTTAATAAAGAATTAAATTTTACTGCGTTTACTACAAATTATTTTTATTTTTTTTTATTTACGATTTTTCAACCCTCCAACTGTTAATTATGCAACACTTTCACCAAACACAACTATAACAATAAGAAAATGCCGGTTATCAAACGAAAACAAAGTAAAGAAAACTTACATGTTTTAGGAAAATTGTGTGTTTGTATAACAATGCCATCTATGGTGGTGGGTGTTCTGTTGGTAGCGTTTAATGAACTCTCCCACTTCGTAATACCTAAAGGTCAAAGGTTATTTCGACCAAAACAGTGTGAGAATAGCATCTAAGATGCGAATAGTACTTATAAAAAAAAAAAAAAAAAAAAAAAAAAAAAACGGGTTTGTTTTAAAATTTACAGAGATTCGAAAAAGTGGTCCACAAATCAAATACATAACAAAGAAATGTTCCCAAAGGCAAGATAAGTCATTCTTCTACATAGCTAGACAGGTTTTTAGTGGTGTTGGTTTTTACTTGATTTAAAATGTCTATTTGGTTCGAGAAACAAATGATGTCGACTGGTACACGAGCACAAGGCAAAATGGCTGAGGCTGCACTCGTGTCGTGTACCAGTTGACTTGTTTTTCGAGTCGAATAAACATTTTACAATAAGTAAAAACACTAAAAACCTATTCCGCTAGGTAGAAGAGTAACTTATCTTACCTTTGGTAACGCGCATGCGCGTGCGCACACACACAAACTTTTCCGAATCTCTGTGGATTGTAAAACAAACTCAAGAATACAGTTGCTTTAGAAGTTAATGTTACTGCTCAGATCAGTTTCGTATATAATTTAAACATAAAATCAGAACCTTCTCTAACTGGATAGCATTTGAAAGACATAATCAAATGTTAAGAGATGAATTGGGCACATTTTTTTTTTGCTAAGAAGGGGGACAAAACACGCCTGTTAACCCTGTCCACGTGGCATCGACCCCAAACGAATCACCCCCCCTAACTTTATGTCTAGGTGGCAACCATCCACACACACACATACACACAAACCCTCCCAACCTATCAACTAACCCTTAAAGCAATGTCCCATCAAAAAGAAATCACTCCCTTAACACTACCATTAACTCTGTTTGGTTAGCAACAGCTCTTATCTCTGAAAACGCTCTCGTAACTCTATCATTAACCCTCAGTCTGTGTGCGACTAGCCACCACTGCAAAACTCTTAACTCTCCAACTAATACTTTCGGGGTGAAAAAAAACAAACAAAAAAAAACCCACATTTCATAAACATTTTTCTATTATAAAAATTCAAACAAAAACTTTTTTTTTGTTTCATTAATTTTTTTCTTTTTTTCTTTTAGAGTTCAGTCATTTATATCGGTAAGAAACAGTCTACCGTCCTACCAATGTGCTACGAACAGAAATTCGGAATAGAGGAGTCAATAATCGTCAGGGAACTTTACTTGAAGAAAGCCTATATGTGAGAAAAATAAATTAAAACGATTGTCCTGAGAAGGTTGGTGATCGGAAGAGGGTCGGTTTCTTCTTTGACTGAGAAACCTAGTTCCGTGTTTGGCTCTAGTTTTATACCTCCTACAAGAAGAACTTATGTGTCTGATACCGTTAATTTAAAAGCGTCATTTCCTTCCGGAAGGGTTGAATGTTTTGATGACGGTTTTGCTTTTAAGGAACCTTTACTAGAGTTCATGTGCACTTGTTTATAGTATAGTTTAGGCCTGTGTTATTTGACTCCTGACCGAGTTGGGGTTGCGATTTAGCAATATTTCACAAGCTTTACACCAGACCTGACTGTTATCTACCTTCTAACTGTGGTGTCGGGGAATTTTCAGCATTTATAATATAAATTTCACCTGTCTGTTTAAATGTATGTATGTACGTATGTCTGCCTAAAACTTTCGACAGGCGACGGATTTTCACAAGATCAGTATCGTTTTGAAGCTCAACCCTTCGAACAACAAATATCGAAAAATTGGCTAAAAACATTAATTTCTTCACTCTCAACTGGGCAATTTTCTATAAGAAGAGGGGGGGGGTCGCTTTTTTCGCTGATATTTTCGAAAATCATCCCCTCTTTTCGATTGGCTAGCCTTTGCCACTTCCGGTTAGGCAAAGACGTCAGTTTTTTTTTTTGTTTGTTTTTTTTTTCACATTCTTTTCCTCCTTCGTGGTACGGGTTCGAGCCTACCTACTATATATTTTTTTCTTTTTGCTCAACACACCTCCAAACACCCGGGCAACGCCAGGCACCCAGGCTAGTTTATAAGAAATAAATGTTACCAAAGGAAACAATAGTTACTCTTCTTCTATATGAAAAAGTTTGTTTTGTGTTTTGACTTATTTTAAAGCGTTTAACACGGGTAATGCCGAGTTTTAACACAAAAACTGCGTTTGATATAAATTGTTTTATTTCATTTTAACAATTTATTAACCGTTATCAATTCTCCACTTTTATAAATATAATAATAACAGGCGATATTGAATTATCTGACATTGAAAGACTTCTGGCAGTAGTCCACTATCAGTGGACTTTCTCGAATATGAAACGATCATAAACAAAGTTTTATGTTTAGACAGTTTCAACCCGATATAAATGATTGCAAACTAGAAATTAAATTTAAAAAAATGTTTTTTGATGCTTATGCACTTTTGTTACCGTGTTATTTTTAAAAATAGTATTTTCAAATTAAATTGAAGTTTTACCATATCTTCTTTTATTAAATTGTTAGGTGAAAATACAGAATAATTACAAAACACTCTCCCCATGTTAAGAATGACTTTCTAAATAGCATTATTATTTCAGCCCGTTTTTTTTTTTTTTTACTTATGCAAAGTAAGCACCGCACTTGCCTAAAAACTTTGAGTGGTTCTAAAATGGGTGATCGATTTACTAGAATGTGGCATTAGAAACTGAGCACCCCTTACAAATACTTAAATATTGACTTTTTTCATTTGTTTTGATAATCTGGTAGACTAATGTCCATTCGGTAATAATCCACTGAAAAAAAAAATTGAAAAAAAAGGCGAAAATAAAAAAAATAGAGAGAGGGGGTCAAGCTCCTTAAGGTTCACCAAAGTTTTATTTAGAAAACCATTTTTAACATAGGGATATTTTGTAACTATTCTATACTTTCACCGGACAGAATACGATTGAGTACAAACTAAGACATCTTTAAAAAGTTGTCTTTTAGGGGTGTTCAGGTCTGTTTTTAACGAATATCACATGCGCAAAAACAAACATAGCGACCACTGAAAACAATAGGGTAACGCATTGAATAATAAAGATCTTAAAATCATAAAAAATATTTTGCGGCAACAATTTTAAATGTGATATCTGTTTGAGGTAAGTTTTATTTCGTACTCCAAGGCACTTTGACCCTTTCACCTAACAATTTAATTACAAGATATACAACTTGAATTTAACCTGAAAATATGATTAATAAAAATAGCCCGCTACCTTCTCTGCATTAGGACCTTTTTTTTTTTTTTTTAACAAATTATAGGTACTTATACAGAATACAGACCATGACTTTTAGATAGGATTTTCGGTACTCTTGCAGAATGTGACCCAGATCCTTGGGATTTTTCATCAATTATGACTTGGGCTTGACTGGCAATCACCAGATTAACCTGGTCGTTGTTCAAATGTTGAAACACTAAATCGACGTTTTTTATTTTGCATTTTCTTTATGACCTAACCCAGCGTAGAATAAACACCCCCAACCTCCCTATGTTAACGGCTTTCAGAATAAAGACCACTTCCCAACATTGAAAGCTGTTCTTAACATGGAGAGGTTGGGGGTATTTATACTATACTGTGTTAGGTTGTAAAAAAAAAAAAAAAAAAAAAAAAAATACCATTTTCTTGTGTTTTTTTATATAAAAAATGTAATTTAAAAATTATTTTTGGAGTGATGGGGGTTATTTTTTTCTGTTTATTTTTTTTAACATTCGTTGACAAAAAATAATTTGTAAAGTTTCTTGGAAAAAAAAATTCTGTACTTTCACCTAACAATTTATGGGTTTCATCAAAATCATTCATCCTTTCTTATTAAAAAAAAAACAAAAAAACAACTTCTGTTTGCAAAAAAAAAAAAAAATAAATAAATAAATAAAATAATAAAAGTGAAAGCGCACTGGGGGGGACCACCTGAAGACTTACCTTTAAGAAGTTGATTACGGGTAGGTTGAAAAAAAAGAAAGTGCCCTTCGGAATAAACATCCCCAACCTCCCCTAGTTAAGAACGGCTTTCGGAATAAACATGCTTTGCAGGTTGGACAACCAGTGCACATTGACCGTCTTCGGGTGGTCCCACAGTGCACTTTCACCACAAATAAAAAAAAATAAATAAATAAAAAATAGGTTTTCTTAGAAAAAAAAAAAAAAACCCCTGTACTTTCCACCTTAACAATTTACGGTTGAAAAAAAAATCATATTTTCTTGGAAAAAAAAAACAAAACTTCTGTTGATAAAAAATCGGGCACTTGTTGCCGTGGTGAAATAATAACGTTATCATTTAGAAAACCATTCTTTATATGGGGAGGATGTTTTCTAACAATTCTTTTTACTTAATAAGATATGGTAAAACTTGAATTCAACTTGAAAATACAATTTAAAAAAATAGCAGCGACATAAGTGCATAAGCAACACAAATTGCAAAAATAAATAAATAAATAAATAAATAAATAAAAATAAATAAACAATATAAAATGCAACTTGGAAAAAAAAAAAAGGTACTCTTGCATAATTTGACCCGGATTCTCGGGAATTACCGTCAAGCATGGATCGGGCGAGACCGGCAATCATCGGTTTAAGCCAAGCGTTGTACCGGAACAAATATATATTCCTTAAATTTACGGTATACCGGATTTTCTTATTTTTTATTTATTGTATTTCTATTTTTTTTTCCGGTGTGTTTTAAAATTTGTCTGCGTCCGTTACTTTGCTCAGTTTAATCCGGTGACTGCGGGTCGAGCCCGAACCATACTTGACGGAAAATTCAGAGGATCCGGATCAAATTCTGCAAGATTACTGGATTTTCATATTTTTTACAATTACTCGAATGTTTTATTTAAGAAAAAGGTATTATAAACACCCAACCTCCTCATGTTAAGAACGGCTTTCGGAATAAACACCCCCTCAACTGCGAAAGCCTTTCTTGACATAGAGAGGTTGGGTGAGAGTGTTTATTCCGAAAGCCGTTCTTAACATAGGGTGGTTGGAGGTGTTTATCCTACGCTGCTGGGGTAGGTCGTAAAAATACCAAGAAAAATTAAAATTTCTTTACAATTGGCGTCGGATTTCCTTCTTTTTTTAAATTTTATTTATTAATGTTTTTCTTTTTTGTAATGTTTTAGCGTCCCAAACTCTCGTAAAAAAAACAAAAACAAATCAACTCTTTTCCTGATCTACATTAATGATCTTCCAAATCATATCCTTACATCATTTGTAGACATTTATGCTGACGACACTACCATTTATGGTACCACATCTAAGACAGTAAACGAGCAAGTTCTCTCCAATTCTCTCTCCTCTGATCTTGAGCACGTAGTACAATGGGGAAAGGAGTGGCTGGTTACTTTTAATGCATCTAAAACCAAGCTTCTCTCTTTACATCATCAACATTCTAATCCACATTTGTCATCAATTGAAATGAATGGCTCTCGTCTTCAGGAGGCCTCAAGTTTTGACAAGCTTCTGGGCTTGACCATTACTCCTGATCTTAAATGGAACACGTATATCAAATCTGTTGCCAAGGCCGCTGGAAAAATGGTGGGATCTTTCTATCGATCCAGTAGATATCTCACTGCTGATGCTATTCTCTATCTATATAAGAGCCAGGTACGTCCAAGGATGGAATACTGTTGCCACATCTGGGCAGGAGCTGCTAGAAAGAACTTGTCCTGCCTTGATAGAGTTCAAAATAGACTTCGTAGCCTCGTAGGAGATGTCCTTTTCTCCTCCTTGCAACCTCTATCTCACAGAAGAGATGTTGCGAGTTTGTCTCTGATGTATCGTTATTTTCATGGAAAGTGTTCAACTGAGCTTCAATCTATGGTCCCCCCTCGCCAAACTTTCACAAGAAACACTCGTCTAGCTGTAAACACTATCAATAATTTCCCCCACTCTTTATCTGTGCCTAAACCTAAACGTAGATTCCATGAACAAAGCTTCTTTCTTAGAACTGCACGCCTGTGGAATTGTCTTCCGTTTTCCTGCTTTCCGGCTGACTACAATATGGTTTTGTTCAAGTCTAAAGTAAATAAGTTCTTGATGAGCCGTTCCATATAAGTTATTAAATTTACCAAATTTTCATTACTAATGATTACTATATTGACCAACTTCTACTGTACACTCTTTAACCCTTATCCTTGAGTGGCCTCTGGGCCTTGATAATGTGGTGATGCCTTTGTAAAAAAAAAAAAAAAAAAAAAAAAAACGGATTTTTCAGTAAAATAAGAGTTATCTCCCCCAAACCAATGACGACGATTGCAAAAGCGCCTTTTACGGTATCTTTTGTTTTCGTCAAAATACAGAATAGTTTAAAAACGTCCCCCCTCCCCACGTTAAGAATGGGTTTCTAAATAGCAACGTTATTATTTTAACAGAGATAAGTATCAAATTAGTTGATAGCTGCCAGAAGTGAAAATTCAATTTTTAGTTGATAGTTAATCTAAAAAAAAAAAATAATAAATAAAAATAATGCCAATAAATTTTACCCAAAAAAGGATTTTTATATGATTTTTTTTTCTTCTAGCTTTTTAAATTACGACCGTTAAGTGCATAAGCGGCTTGATGTGAGTTCGGAATAGCGGCGTCTAGATAAATCAAAACCACCTAATAATAATAATTATTATTATTATATGCTAATTTTCATATTAAAATACAAATAGAATCTCATGAGACGGTAAAGAAAACTTACTTGTTTTTGAAACTCTGATGGTGTGAAAAGTAGAATAATACAATCAGCTGTATTTTGTCCGTAGCGTTCAATGAACTCTCCCATTTTATAAGAGACAAAAATGTCTACACGGTGTATCACAGCATTTTTGTATAGTTCTCAACACACACAAAAAAAGTTGATTTTGTTTTGTGTGTGTATGTGCGTATGTATGTTTGCTTTTTACCTACTTACTTGAACCCCCACCCCGCGAGGACAGAGTTAGACACAAGGTCGGATTTTAATGTGGGCTCCCTAAAAAAGTGACACGCTGGATTGGGACAGAAATTTAACTTGCCTCAATGTAGCAGGATTTCTCCTTCACTGACCGAACACAGAAAAACATTATACCGTTTAGATGGAGATTAAATAACTTTAATTGGATTTAAAAAAAGTCTATATCGCATCCGCGAAGTCAGATGTGGAATAATCATTTTATTTAATATACAAGTGAAAAAGGTCTTTAAAAAATAAAAAAAATCAAAATTAAAAAATCAATTTTTATTTCGTTTTTCTTTTTGAAAAATGAGTAAATTTCAAGAAACGCATTATTAATTTATTACTGATGTTTTCGTCAGCATCTTCCTGCTGTTTACGTAATGCGCCAGAAGATACCGAATTGGCGTCAAAACCAGAACAAGGCACAGCTACTAAACAGTAACAAAAAAAAAAACAAAAAAAACTGTATGTTAAATTTTATGAAAAAAGTTATGAGGAAAATAGAATGAAACGACTGTTAAAATTAACATTTGGATTGTTCAATTATTATTTTCTTAGGTGAGGAGAGAGTGATCCGATCCGCGCTATTTTTAAAATCGTATTTCCAAGTTTAATTAAAGTTTTATATGTTTTTTTTATTTATTCAATTGTAAGGTTAAAGTACAGAATATGTACAAAACACTCCCCATGTTAAGAATGGCTTTTTAAATAATAACGTTATTATTTACGTCCGGATCACTCTCTGCACTAGTACCTTTTCTTATTTGTCGACATTCTTTTTTGTTGTTATTTTATTATTTATTTATTTATTTATTTATTTTTGTAAGCCCCGTTCCGGAAACGGCGAAGACTCAAAATAGTCACTTCTATTTTTTATCTATTTTGTTTAATTATTAGAAAGATTTCCACTACGAAATCATTTTAAGGCACTTCTGAAGTATACAGATGGCGGCCATTTTTTTGTTCAGCGCGTTTCATTAAACTGTCACCAGGTGGCGCTTCTCGGCCAAAGAACAGGGGGCGCTAACTCGTACTTTTGGGGGAATTCTTTGAAAACATTATCTTAAAAAATCCAATGTTGTTTTAATTCAAAAGATGTTCCATTTAAATTAGTAAATTGTTGTTGACCCTTCAATGTTGCTTTACTTCAATAAACGATTCATTTAAATTATTAATTTGATCGAAAAAAAAAACAACAAAAAAATAATTTTGCTTTATAAAAATCCAATGTTGCTTTCATTACGAAATTGTTTTATTAAAATTATATTTTCTTACGCAGACTTTTCAATAAGTGTTTTTAATATTATATATTGAAACACTTTTATATAATAAATGTTTTGGTTTACAAATATTTTTGTGCCCGGAAAAAAAATCTTGTTTGTTACTTATTTGTCGTATTATTTGACCAAGAAGAAACCGGAGTTATCTGACTGTTTACGTGAACAGCAAGAACCTGACGAAGGGTTTAAACTGAATGGCAATAAACGACAACTTCTAATGGCGAATCGAGCAAATCATATTTGTCTGCATCAACTTCAACAGAAAATCTGCAGGTACTTATACAGTTTAATCAAGATATTAAAAAATGAAAATATCGCAAAATGTTTATATTGTACGTATCCGTTGTGGAATGAAGTTCTCTGAAAAAAAATTCACTTAATTCCATCAAGTAGGTTTTTCTTTTTTTTACAGCGAAAAAACAATTTGTTATGATACTAAGCAAAAGGTTCGATTTTTAGGAAGAAAAGCTAGTATTAAAGATGGGGAGGGAGTGTCGGTGCTTTAAAGTCAGTTATCTCCTCGTAGCATGTTAAAAAAATTCAAAGATGTCTACCTTCATAAAAACGTGTTTTTCCACTGTAAAAAAACCCAAAAACTACTACATCAATTTTTTTTTGAGATCTTCAGTCCAAAACGGATGCGTACAATATAACCTTTTTTTTTTTTTTTTTTAGATATTTTCATTTTCTTAATGTCTTGATTAAATTGTACAAGTACAAATTTGAAAATTTTGGAATATGAAAATTAAAAATATTTTGAAACGCTAAACAACAACAACAATGACAACAACGTTGATAACGATAAAAAGTAAAGAGATTGTTTTATTCCTTACTCTAACCTTTCCCATCAACTCACTCAAGCCTAGTCGGTTTGCCTCAAAAGCTGTACCAGTAAAAAAGAAGGTTAAGTCTAACAACGCTTTCTTTTTCTTTTTTTTTTTCTTTTTTTTTTGCGAGCCTGTTTCCACAAGCAGTAAGGATAGTTGCTGTGTTTTAATTATTAGAAAGGTTTTCCATCACAAAATCATGTTAACAATATTAGTATTTTCAAATGGTTTGTTGAAATAAAAAGTTATTGAAAATTATATAAATAGCAGAATTATAAAAATAATTTGTTTTTAATTCTATAATAAATATATATTTATGAAACGGGGGTGGTTTTATTTTTTTTAAGTCTTTGTTTCATCTAAGTCAAAATAAAGACTAATTTTGTTATTTGTATTTTTATAATTTTCAATAATTTTTTTAATTGCTTCAAAAATAAAAATAGTTTAAAAATTGGCACTTCTGTTACAACAGTACACCATCCTTGGATCTTCTTCGCTTTTATACAGGTAGATAATTACATCATCAGTGAGGGATCTACTGGAGCAGTAGAACAATCCCACTATTTTTCCAGTATACTTGGCAACGGATTTGATGTACGTGTTCCATCTCAGGTCAAGAGTAGAGGTCAGACCTAGAAGCTTGTCAAAACATGGAGCCTTCCCAAGACGAGAGCCACTCATTTCAAGTGATGCCAGACGGGGAGCAGGGCGTTGATGATGTAAAGATAGAAGCTTAGAAGGTTTAGAGGCATTAAAATAAACCAGCCACCTCTTTTATCCATTGCACTACATGATTAAGATCAGAGGAGAGAGAATCAGAGGGAACTTGGTCATTTACAGCCTTTGAAATGTTGCCATATATGATAGTGTCGTCAGCATAAATGTCTACGAATGATCTTAGGATGTGATTTGAGAGATCATTGATGTAGCTCAGGAAGAGAGTTGGGTCCAAGATGAACCACTGAGTGACCCCAGCATTAATTCTGTGAGTTTCTGATTTCTATCCATCACCCACTACTCTTATGAACCTATCAAAGAAAAATTTAATAATTGAAAAGACATTTCCAGCTATAATGTAGCTGGAGATTTTGTTGGGTAGACCTTTATGCCATGCCCTATCAAAGACCTTTGATATGTTAAGTGCAACTGCCCTAGAAAGAAGCCTCTGTCGAGAGATTTGCTATGAAATATAACTGCTAGCACATCTGCTGTAGATCTAGCAGACCGGAAATTCCTGACCATACAAACAGAAAACCTAAAAAATAATAATAGATAAAAATTGATGAAAAAAAACAACACAAAAAACTGAGCAGATGAGAAGGGCAAATAACTCTGTCACACTTAGTATGTTTATAATGGTCAATGAAGGAATAATAGCCTGGGTCACTGAGCCAACTTCATGGATCAACAACCTAGTTATCATACAGAAACCTAATAAAATGCGAATATGCATTGACCATATCACCTGAATAAGGCGATCAGGCGCAACTATTACCCAACCCCAACAGTCGAGGAAATCGCAACGAAAATGAAGAACGCCAGACTCTTCTCAGTTGTAGATGCCAAAGACATCTTCCTTCAGGTCGTTCTAGATGAGCCATCCTCATATTTAACGACATGTTGGACCCCCTTTGGCAGTGGCTTTGAATGCCATTTGGAATCAGCTCAGCCCCCAAAGAATGGCAGAAACGACTTGACTGCTGTTTTGAAGGACTCCATAACATACAAGTGATGGCAAACGATACTATACTCTACGGGTCCGGTAATAGCAATGCAGAAGCTGAAAAAAGCCATGACACTGCCCTTGTGGCACTTCTAGAAAGGTGCCGCAAAGAAGGAGTAAAGCTCAACCCTAATAAGTTCAGCTTAAAAAAAAAAACTGTCAGTTACATGGGACATACTTTCAGTGCACAAGGGTTGGCACCAGATCCGGATAAAGTTAAAGCAATATCAGAGATGAAACGCCCAAGGCGTTCAGCGATTACTAGGAGTCGTAAACTACCTTGCCAAAATTGCACCCAAACTTAGTACAGTATGTGAACCACTGCGGTGCTTACTGGACAAGATATCTGCCTTTGACTGGCTGCCACAACATGAAACAGTATTTATTCAGATTAAAAAGCTCATTACTGAAGCTCCTATTCTTCATTATTATGATCTCAATAAGGAGGTCTCATTTGAATGTGACAGCTCGGAAGTCGGTCTAGGGGCAGTCCTAACACAGGAAGGACATCCCATTGCATATGCATCCCGAGCACTCACAAAAACTGAGCAAAACTATGCCCAGATTGAGAAAGAGCGTCTTGCCAGAACGTTTTGAACAATACATTCTCAGTAAAGAGAAAATTAAAGTATTCTCTGATCATAAACCACTGGAGACAATACTCGCAAAACCCATTCATCTGAGCCCAAAGAGACTCCAGCAGATGCGGCTAAGGCTTCAAAAATACTCCTTAGACATGAGATACAAGCCAGGACCCCAAATGTACATTAGCGATACCCTGTCTCGTGTGTCACTACCTACTCATGAAGTCACGACAGAAGATACTGCACCATATTCCAACTGCAAGAACAGGAACGCACAAGAGACTCAGAAAACATCAATATGGAAAACAGCCTCTTTGTTACAGACCATCGCCTCTCACAGATTCGAGAAGAGACCAATCATGACACAACACTACAGACACTAATAAAGATTACAAAAAAGGGCTGGCCTGAGGACAAAAACGACAGCCCACTAAACATTAGAGAATACTGGCCATACCGCGATGAACTGTGTTCTGAAAATGGTCTAGCCTAGCATACCGAGGCACACAGCTTATCATTCTAACCAAACTCAGACCTGAGATGATCACCAGAGCACACAGATCTCACCTGGGCATTCAGTACACACTGAACACAGCCCACGACATAATGTTCTGGCCACAAATGAATACAGAGATCACTGAGGCAGTCCAAAGGCGTGACACCTGTCAACTGACCCAATCTCAAGAACGACAACTTCTGATGACCCACCCAATACCAGTACACCCCTGGCAGTGTGTGGCCAGTGACTGCTTTGAACTAAACGATAAATACTTTGTGGTATTGGTTGACATATACTCTGATTTTGTGGAGGTCGGCCTTCTCCCAGATCTAAGTGGGAACTCCTTCGTCAAAGTGCTCAAACCCATCTTTGCTACACATGGTGCACCACCAGCAATGATAACTGACAATGCAACCAACTACACGAGCAGTGACTTCCATAGATTTCTGGAATCATGGGACATCGAACACATAACTTCTAGTCCTCACCGCCATCAATCGAACGGACGGGCCGAAGCAGCAGTGAAATTGATGAAAGGCATTATAAAGAAATCGACAAAGGAAGGCATGGACATGTGGAAAGCCATACTGGAATGGCGCAATGCTACAACACCTTGTATGCACAGCTCACCAGCACAAAGATTCTTTTCCAGGCGCACTCGCTCCATGCTACCCTGCAAAACCACAGATTACACACCGCAAGTGCAAGCAGAGGTACAAGATAGCCTCATAAAAAAACGATAAATGGCAAAAATATATTATGACCGTTATACAAAGCCACTACCGAATCTCACCATAGGACAGCTGGTAAGGGTGAAATGCCACCCACAAATCCCTAACAGCAACTGGGAATTGGCCACAGTCATTAGTAAAGTAGCTCCACGCAGTTATAGGGTCGAAGTAAATGGAAGGTTATAGAAGAAACAGAATCCACATCCGCCAACCAACCACTCTGCCAACGGGTGTAGACTCCATACTACAATATGCCTCCACACCACAGCATCTGAAACAAAGAGCTATCGGGCAAACCCAGGACCACAACGATCCCCAACACATGAGAAACAACTTCGTAGGTCTAAGCAGGTGATCAAACCCCCTGCACGATTGAGAGACTACACACTCTAACACACACACACACACACACACACACACACACACACACACCGACTATAATACACCACACATCTCGTTCAGTCAAACCAAGAACCAATGGGGAAGAAGGCGATGTTATAGAGTACGTAGCTGCGGCTACAACAAAGTACATAGCTGCGGCTACAACCTCCTGCAAAACTCTGCACATGAAAACACGACTAGCTTTGCGAGCCACCATTTGATTCAGGCAATAAAGCTGCGGCATATTCTTAACTCAATATCGGATTTGTGTTCTCTCTGCTTCTCACTACTTAACAGTTCCATTAGCAATTGAGTGCTTGTCAGCATTGCCTTCATGTTAATCCTTTTCATTTCATTTCCTTTTATAAGAACTTTTTTTCTCATGTGCTACTAAACCATGGACATAATAATCATTTACAACATTTCCTTAACTGTGGCTTTTTCCTTATTTTAAAAGTTTGTTTTTCGATTTTGGTCATTTGCTGTTACTTCATTAGTCTCTGTTCTAAATATTTTAGTAATTTTGTAGCTGCTTTGTGTACTTATGCATCTTTTCACCCAGATTTTTATGACGTTGGCACAAGTGCAACTGATTGCTGATGAGGAATAATGGAAAAATCTGAGGAGCAGTGACCACGGACGCAACCAACAGCAATCAAGAATCGCTGGCAAAGAAAACGTGAATTATTTTGTTAACATTATTTTTCTCTTTTTAAAGTATTTATGTACTATTTTTTTTGGGGGGGGGGTATTTTTACATTTAATGTTTAAAATTATTTGTTTAAGTATTTGGAGTAACCAATGAAAAGAGTGTTATGTATGTAAATACTGTTCAGACAGAGTAGTTTCCCTTGAACTAAGAAACCAACTAACATCCGGGGTTTGCTGCAAATGTGTGGATGCTGATTTCTCATTTACTTTCTTTGTGTTAGATAATTACAAATTGGCAATGGCGATTCGAACAAAGAACGAATGATGGCTATCTTCAGTCAGTTGAACTCATTTAATAGTTCAAGTGAACAATGGGGCCAATATATCGAGCGTCTGGAAAACTTTTTTCGAAGCAAACGATATACCCGAGGATACTACTCATGTGAAGAAGAGACGAGCTATTCTTTTATGAAGGCATTTAACATTTAATAACAACTTTATTTGTTATCGTCGTTAGTAGTGTATAAAAGAGATAAACGGGTTAGTAGGTGGAAATGTTATGGTGCAAAGGTAGATTTAGTATATTGCTAGCTTGTTGAGGAGCGAATAGTTCAGTTTACACATATTTGTAGCCAGTAGTTATTGGGAAGAAAGAGGCCGGTTAAAGCAGAAAGAAAGAGTAAAGTCTTCAGTGTGTTTACATGTTGTAGTTGGTGTGTGTGTTGGTGTATCGACGAGAGTAGTTCTGTAGCATGATAAAGAAAGTTTGTGTGGGTATCGTACATGAAAATAAGTGGTAGCTTGAAGAGAGCCATGTTGGCTTGTTATACTTACTTTGTTAAGTGAGTATAACAAAACGACGATGTGTGCTGTTGAGTAAAGCAGGGAGAAAGAGAAAAAGGAATTTTGATTTCGCCTTTTATGTACTCAGTCACGTGATTGAGAGCTGGGTTGTGATTGGACAAACCAGGGAGAAAATGGATTTCAAATCTCAAGCCGTAAGAATTAGCTCCTACCTGTGATTGTAGCAAGTTTCGATTACTACAAATTACTTTCAGAAAGAGAGAGAGAGAGAGAGGGAGAGAGAGAGAGAGAGAGAGAGAGAGAGAGAGAGAGAGAGAGAGAGACACTATCACCTTTAACAAAGCTTTAAACGTAGCGGTCAACATCAAATAGGCTTCCAAATATTTACAGGACATTTAAAAAAAATGGAAGTAAACAAAATTTTCGCACTACCACATGGACAGCCTGAAAAAATGAAACATGAGAATAGACCGAATGAAGGGTCGGAAGAAGAGTGTACCCGTTGTGGAACAATACATGAAGCAAGTAACTGCCCTTTTAGAAATGCCATGTGTCACTACTCTAAAAGACGAAGGCACATAGTGGATAAGTGCTTTAAATTAAACATGAAAAAGAAACTAATAGATTAGAAAAGAAAAAAAAAATTGGTGAGGCAAATAGAAATGGAATGCAAGGACTCAGATAATTCTGAGGAAATTTATACCATAAATAGAATCAGAGCACCATTGGAAAAAGTGGACCCCTATTGTGTAGATATCAACTTTTGTGACAAGAGGGTCTCTATGGAAGTAGATACAGGAGCATCTGTAACGATAATGGGACTGAAAACGTGGAAAAAAATAAACAATAAAAAGTTGCTGGAGCCCACAAAAGTATGTCTAAAGTCTTATATGGGAAATTGTATTCAGGTGATTGGACAAACGAAAGTTCCAGGGCAATTGGACAGCCGTCGGGTGGAATTACCGTTAATTGTGGTGGAGGGGGATTCAGCCACACTTCAGGGCATAAACTGGCTGCAACATGTGAGGTTGCCATGGAAAGAGATTTTCAAGGTACAAACTGCAAAGGAGGCAAACCAAGACAAACTGAAAGAAATATTAGCAAAGCATGAGGTTGTATTCGACGGAAAGTTGGGTCAAGTGAAAGGAACCTATGCTAGTTTGTATGTAAACTCAGAGGCAAACCCCAGGTATTTCAAACCAAGGTCAGTACTCTATATGCTAAAGAAGAAAATAGAAGATGAATTAGGGAGACTGCAAAAATAAGGAACAATTTCACCAGTTGAATTCTCTGAATGGGCTCCACCAATAGTACTTATTTAAAAAGCGGATCAATCTGTATGCATTTGTGGTGACTATAAAGTGACAATTAATCCAGTCACTAAATGGGATAATTATCCGATACCAAAAACGAAGATCTATATGCGACATTAGTAGGAGGTGAATCTTATACCAAACTAGATTTAAGCCAAGTTTACCAGCAATTACTGCTGGATGAAAAAAATCAAGAAAATTAACTGTTAAACTCATAAAGGCCTTTTCATGTACAACAGATTATGCTATGGATTAAAATCATCCCCAGGGATATTTCAAAGAACTATGGAAAACATTTTGCAGGGCATTGGAAACGTGATTATTAGAATTAAGGACATTCTACTGACAGGTAAAAGCAGAAAAAACACTTAGAGACCCTGGAGGAAGTTTTGAACAGGCTGGAAAATGTGGAATTTGGCTAAACCGGGAAAAATGCAAATTTTTAGTGCCCGAGGTATTATATCAAGGCCACATAGTAAACAGGGAAGGAATAAAACCTGTAGAAAGAAAAATTGAAAGCCATCAACAAGGCCCCATGCTCAACATCAGTAAAGGAGCTACAAGCTTTTCTCAATATGATAAATTACTATGCCCAGTACATTCTGGACATTTCAAATATTCTGGTTCCTTTGCATCAGTTATTGAAGAAGGAATAAAAATGGAAGTGGACGGCAAAACAAGAAGGAACAAAAGAACAATTAAATTCCTCAAAAGTGTTGGTACATTTCGACCCAAAGAAAGCAGTGACAGTGGCATGTGATACTTCCCATATGGGGTGGGCGCTGTATTACCTCACATCATGGAGGATGGATCCGAAAGACCAATACCAGCACCAGCAGAAAAAAATTATGCCCAAATTGACAAGGAAGCGTTGGCAGTAGTTTGGGGGTGAAAAAAATTCACCAATATCAGTATGGAAGGCCATTCACATTATATACTACCATAAACCGCTCTTGAGATATTTTAAAGAAAATAAGAAAATCCCAGATATCAGTTCGGTGAGAATTCAACATTTGGCAGTAATGCTATCCGCATATGCATACCAGCTAGGATATTGGGAATGAAGAAAAAATGGAAAATGCAGACGCGCTGAGTAGGTTGCCAAGACCTACAATAATGGAAGAAGTGCCCATACCAGAGAAGAACATCATGCTGCTAGAATACATGGATCAAACTCCTGTTACATACCAAGAAATTGCCAGGTGGACAAAACAGGACAAACTCCTAAAGCAGGTGCTGGACTATGTAAAAAATGGGTGGCCAGAGAAGTGTCCTACTACAGAAGATTGGCAGCCTTACTTCAATAGAAGACATGAATTGGGAACTGTGGAAGGATGCTTACTGTGGGGGAACCGAGTAGTAGTACCCATACAAGGGTGAAAAGAAGTCTAAGATGCACTCCATGGGGGACATCCAGGAATTGTAAAAATGAAAGGGCTGAACAGAAGCTATTTTGGTGGCCAAAGTTAGACCAGGAAATAGAATTTACGATGAGGAAGTATTCACCTTTGCAGAACTCAATTATTAACCACTCAAAGCAGCAGCCATGGTCTCTGGAAAAAGCAGCCGTACTTATGCATCTTTTGACTTGGATTTTTTTGTGATGTTGGCATGATCGCGAAAGACTACTGACGAGAACCAACGGAAAGGGCCGAACGGTGATCAGAGACGCCGGAAAACTTACATAACAACAGTTATTCAAAGTGTAAACAAGAATGCAACAAACAAGTCAGCAACAAAAACATCAATTTTAATAAATATTAGTTTTGTGGTTTTACTCTGAAGAAGTTTAAGCTAAAATAAGTGGCTGTTTATTTTTTTAATACAAATTTTTCCCACAAAAGCTCATTTTTTTTCCATTTATTTGGGTAAAGTTTATTTTTTTTACGTATAATATGTCTATGTTACATTTTAATTTTCAAGGAATTTTTTAGTATTTTTGTTAATTAATCTTTTTCGCAAAAAGTTTCAATGTTTTTTTTCCTTCTCTTTGCTTTTGTTAAGGTCTATTTCTTTTAACTTGTTTTTCAAGAAAAGTTATAAAAAAAAGTAGAATCTATTTGTTGTTATGTTGACATATATTTTTTTTTTATCAAAGAACAGTTGACATGAAATATTTCTGCATTAGCATTAGTGGAATCATCGTTAACATTCTTTTCTTTAGTGAACATTTTTGAAAACATGTTTGGCACATTAGTTCCAATGCTATTAAATTCCTCTCATGGCAGAAAGTGACCGTTTCTTTAGGTGTCTGAATGCATTTTTCAATGTGTACAGGTTCATGATTAATCTTTAATGTATCCCTTTACTGTATGTTGCTTTCATTTCAAAAGTCCTCTTCCTTCTCTAAATTCTCGTATAATCCAAGAATTATCATGATATTTCTTTTGGATTTCTTGGTGTTTTTTCATGCGCTCTTTCACTGTAGTCTTCTTCAGAATGATCCAATCCAAAACTGTTTTTATTTTCCGGTTCATTAATAATTCTGCTAGTGACCGTTTGTGATGGGGAGTTAAAACGGCTCAGTTTTTAACTTAAGGAGCCTTTCTCATGACCCATTTTCTTCACCCCTTCCTTAAAAATGTGTATATATCTTTCCACCAATCTATTTAAAGAGAGGTGTATTGGTGATGTTGTGATATGGTGGATTCCTTGTCTTGATATAAACGCTTGGAATTCTTCACCTAAAAAACGGCTGCATTATCCGTTACGCTTTTTTTTTTTTTTTTTTTTTTTTTTGGTAACCTGTGAGTTGCAAAACATCTTTGTAGGTTTTCCAGAATGGCATTTGTGGTGGATGAGTTTGATATACAAATGTCTAACCATTTTTCCTATAGTTCTAAGCGTATTAAATATAAATTTTATTTGTGGGAAACTGCTGAGTCTGATGTTGAAAATATGGATATGGTGGCATCTGTTCATGAGCTCTTATTTTTGTATAGCTTAATGGTATATGTGTTTCTTGTTAATAAAACCGGCAAGATGGTTTTCACCGAAAATCATCAAATTGCAGCGGCCATTTATTTTTAATGCTGGGGCATCATTGAAACCTGTATGCTTCAGCTACATATAAAATGTAATCGTAGATCATGTATGACGGGCCAAACGCTATCAAGTCTTATTCACAAATGCCACTGCGCCTGCGTGATGGTACAGGAAATCCAGTTTGTACTCATTTGCATTAGTTTGCGCTCCACACGGATATAAAAGACGTTGGATTTTCTTTGTTGCGGCAGTATTTTTTTTTCGTTTGCTTCGGTCGGTGAAAGAGATTTTGTGTTGCTCGTTTCAGAAGGAGGGTGAAGAAGAAAAATACTCTTTATCATGAATCGAGGTCAGGAAGAAAGGGACAGTAAGAAGAAAGAAGTGAAAATAAAACATTCTGCTTCAGTAATCTACAAGTTGTGGTCCCCGTTTTTGCATATTACGTCCACCTGTTCTTCTTCTTAAAGCTTATTGAAGTATTCTAGATAAGTTACTCTCTAAGCAATCAGGAATTGTAAATTCATCCTAGGTTTTAACTTTTCCCATATATTCGGGTTTAAATTGATCCGTCAAAGCAATTAGATGCCTGTCTGCTGTTTTATATGAAGCAAAATATCACATATGGATAGCTCCTGTGGTGAATACATATTACAGCGAATTTGCATTTCTTCAGGAAATGCAACATGTCTTCTCTTTCCAGTCTTATGAGTTGATTTTCTTGGTGATGAAATCAGACTAAGAAGGTAACTCTTTCCCTCTATCACAAACCTTTACATTTTTTGAGAAAAATGTTGTTGTTTTTTTTTTGGGGGGGGGGCTTCCCCTAGAAGGCTCTACTCTCCATAATTCAATATGCAATAATTAATAATTATATTTATTTACAATAAATATAATTTGGAAATGAGAGAAAGGAAAGAGAAATAAGATTGCAAAAGATTAGAGAGGGGAGAGAAGAAAAGAGACATTATATATATATATATATATATATATATATATATATATATATATATATATATATATATACGAGCAAACAGTTAATAAAACATGTTAAAAAACACTTTGAAATGAGTTAAAAAACATATTTAATCTGAAAAGGAAACACTAGATAAGTGGATAGTCCTTAATCCGTGGAGTTTCAAAGAAATACTTTCCTTCTCATCAGATGGTAGGAATTAGCAAAATGCGGGATCGGATTTTGCATGCAAAAGTATTTGATGAAACAACGAGTAAGTCAAAGATCTTACTTGAAAACAAAAAAGTGAAGCAGACCTTTATGAGTATTAAAAGGTAATATTGGTGAAGAAAAAGGTGATTACACATTAATGGATAGTCAGGTGGAAGATAAATAATCCAGTGATGGTAAAATCCAAGTATATAACTTCAAGAAAGTTAATTGAATTTCCATTTGCACAAGTAAAATCCAAAAATCCCGTAATCGGAAGAAGATGGTCCATAATAATCCAAAGGCAGAAATCCATGGAAAAATTTCCAAAAAATGTATTATATATATATATATATATATATATATATATATATATATATATATATATATATATATATATATATATATATATATATATATATATATATATAATGCTTGCTGAACCTGGTCTGCCCTCGGCAAGTGAAGTGCAAATTAACATTTTGTTTTAGACAGGTAGAATAAACTCTGACTCAAGGCAAAAAACAAAAACAAACATGTTCCATAAACAGTAAACTATTTTATTTTCCATCTGGAGTCAGGTAAAAAAATCTGGAATAAATATGAAATGCAGATGGTGAGTCTCACTGTGACAGAAGGGAAGAAATACAAGCATTAAAGAGAGAGAGAGAGAGAGAGAGAGAGAGAGAGAGAGAGAGAGAGAGAGAGAGAGAGAGAGAGAGCGATCCTAAACAGAAGTGTGCGTTCTATCCCAACCATTATCAATGGACCAGAGGTCATCTCGTCAGCATCAGACAAGGCCAAACTATTTGCAAAGAACTTTGCAGCTAATTCTACCCTATGCGACGAAGGCCATCAACTCACCATATTTCCTCCTATAACACAAAACACGCTAGGTAATATACAAATATCTGTGCGTGAGGTTGCCAAGCTAATCAAGAACCTTGATTCCAGTAAAGCAACTGGCCCTGACGGCATCCTAATTATAGTGTTAAAAAAGCTTCAACCTGAACTTGCTCCCATACTTACAAAACTATTTAAGCGTTGCCTTAAGGAGAAGTGCTTTCCAACACCCTGGAAAACCTCATCAGTATGCCCTGTATTTAAGAATTCAGGTGATAAGTCCTCTCCCTCTCAGTACAGACCTATAAGTCTCCTCTGTGTCATGAGTAAGTTGCTGGAATCCATACTAAATAGAGAAATAGTCAACCACCTCAGCAGAAATAACCTCCTTAGTGACAAGCAATATGGTTTCCGTTCTGCAAGATCTACCACAGATGTGCTAACGGTTATATTTCATAGGATTAGCGAATCTCTTGACAAAGGCTACCTTTCTAGGGCAATTGCTCTTGACATATTAAAGGCCTTCGACAAGGTATGGCATAAAGGCCTACTTCACAAGATTTCCAGCTACGGTATAACTGGAAATGTTTTCTCAATCATTAAATCATTTCTCTCTGATAGGCTCATAAAAGTAGTGGTCGATGGACAAAAATCAGAGGCCTGCAGTATTAATGCTGGAGTCCCTCAGGAGTCCATCCTGGACCCAATTCTCTTCCTGATCTACATCAATGATCTCCCTAAACACATACTTAAATCATTCGTTGACATCTATGCTGATGACACGACCATCTACGGCAACACATCAAAGGCTGTAAATGACAAAGTTCACTCTGATTCTCTCTCCTCTGATCTCGAGCGTGTAGTTCAGTGGGGGAAGACGTGGCTGGTTACCTTTAATGCATCTAAAACCAAGCTCCTATCTTTACATCATCAATGCTCTGATCCCCATCTGGCATCAATTGTAATGGATGGCTCTCGCCTAGGAGAAGCTCAATGTTTTGACAAGCTTCTGGGCTTGACCTTTACTCCTGATATGAAATGGAACACGCACATCAAGTCTGTTGCCAGGGTCGCTGGAAAGATGGTGGGTTCCTTCTACCGCTCCAGAAGATATCTTACTAATGATGCAATTCTCTATCTATATAAAAGCCAAGTACGTCCAAAGATGGAATACTGCTGACATATCTGGGCAGGAGCTGCTAAAAAAAGCCTATTCTGCCTTGACAAAGTACAAAATAGACTTTGTGGCTTAGTGGGGATGCCCTTTTCTTTTCCCTGCAACCTCTCTCCCACAGAAGAGATGTTGCGAGCCTGTCTTTGTTTTACCGTTATTTCCATGGCAAGTGCTCGTCTGAGCTCCAATCTTTGGTCCCTCCTCGCCAATCTTTTATGAAAAACACCCGTCTAGCTGAATCCACTGTCAAAAATTTTCCCCACTCTCTATCTGTGCCTAAATCAAAATGTAGATTCCATGAACACAGCTTCTTTCTTAGAACAGCATGCCAGTGGAACTCTGTTCCGTCTGCCTGTTTCCCACCTGACTACAACTTGGATGTCTTCAAATCCAACGTAAACAAATTCCTGATGAACCGCCCCCTTAAGTAGACACTTTATGAAATCTCAACACTAACATACAACGTACTGTACATGCAATAACCCTTATCCCTGAGTGGCTTCCGGGCCTTGATAAGTGGTGACCACCTTGTAAAAAAAAAAAAAAAAAAAAAAAGAGAGAAAGAAAGGCACATGCAACGAATCAAGGTGAGGAAAGATTGATAGGAAAAATCCTGCAACGACCGTGTCAGAAAGATAGCATTAATAAAGGGAATGGTAAACTTGGTTAGACATGATGATAAAAATATTCTGAGATAGAAGTAATGCTTCTGCATCGAGTTAAAGGGCTGGAAGCATGAGAAATAAAGAAAGATGTGTAAACTTGTCTAGCTGTAAATGAGAAAAAATATACTGAGGTAGAAAAAGGCGAGAAAGATATAAAGGGAAGCAAAGAACCAAACAAATAGATTGAAATTAATCTCGTTGTTAAGAGAAGGAAAAAAAGAGAACGCATGATTAGTCTCACTAAAATCTTCGAGACCTTAATTAATCAAGCACTAGTTCACCACCTTGTAAAAGCAAAGCTGCTCTCTAACAAACAATATGGATTCAGGCAATGTCGTTCTACTGCAGATATTTTAACAGTCATCTCTGAACGCATTTCCCATGTACTGGATAAGGCGGGAGAAGCCAGGGCTGTAGCCCTTGATATATCCAAGGCCTTTGACAAAGTCTGGCATAAAGGGCTGCTAATAAAAATTTAATCATACGTTATAACTGGACGTATACAAAATATAATTAGATCCTTCTTAGACAATAGAAGCATACAGGTTGTCACTGACGGACGTACATCCAAACAGCATAACATTAATGCAGGAGTCCCTCAGGTGTCTATCCTTGGACCATTATTATTGCTGATATTCATAAACGACCTCCCTGATAATATTGTGGCTGAGATGAGTATATTTGCTGATGATAAAATGCTCTATAATATGCATGAGGGAAGAACAGATGTACATAAATCTAAGATAATGGCAGAATTGTTAGAAAATTACCTCCAGACTATAGTGGAATGGGGCTGCAAATGGATGGTAGCATTTAATGCTAGTAAGACTAAACTACTTTCTTTTAACAATTACAAGACGCCTCTCCAACCGCCTATATCCATGACAAATAGCACCCTACCTGAGAATTTTACCTTCAAACTCCTCGGTGTAACATTTGCAGGCAATATGAACTGGAACAAATACATAGAGGACATTGCAAAGACTGCTGCAAAGAAGGTGGGTTCCCTCTAGAAGACTACTCACACCTGAGAGTGTCCTCTACCTTTACAAGGCCACCATTCGTCCATGCATGGAGTATTGTTGCCACATTTGGGCTGGTGCATCTACGAATAGATTCTTCCTCTAAGATAAAGTCCAAAAAAGAGTTGTCAATCTAATCGGTCCCACTTTATCAACTAAGCTCCAGCCCCTGTCCCATCGCTGTGCCTGTTTTACAAATATTTTAATGCAATGTGTTTTGATGAACTCGTTGCACTTGTACCTCTTCGACATACATATCCCCGACAAACCCGCTTAGCAATAAGATCTCACTCCTTCACTGTTGTTGTCCCTAAATGCCAGAAAGCTTTCTATTCTGATAGTTCCTTCCCTCATACAGCTAGACTTTGGAATTCCCTTCCTGCTGCAAGCTTCCCTGGCTGTAGTGATATGCAGAAATTTAAATGTAACATCTTAAATGTAAATAAATATCTTGTTAATCTTTCCTAGACATGGCCCCAAATAGTAGCCCCTTATGTCCAAGTGGCGATATGCTTTGTAAGGGGTGACAAAAACCCAGAAAACTGCTTAAATGTAAGTTAGAGAAGCATTCATTAACTGATACGCAATGGAGGATAAAAGATGAATAATAATCAAAAACAAGGTTTATAACATCACAGCGAGATGAGAGCTGAAGAAAACCAGTGTAAGGGCAACTTATTCCTGAAGAAAAAAGGGACACTATTAGGTGACATTGTGAAACATGACACTCCCCTTCTAAGATTGGGAGATCTTACAGTTAGATAAATGTTTGTTTAGGATAAAGATGGTGTATTTTGATTAGCAAGAGATGTAGGTGGGGGAAGGAAAAGCACTGTTTCTGTCACGGGTCTGAGGGAAAGTTTAATAGAGTCTTTCTTACAGACCTTTACTTCAACCTGTCATACTCTGCCATTTTCACTAGGAATAATACAGGTAATCAATCCTAAGACCATTCATTTCTTTTGAAATCCTAGTCCTTTAAAAGTACCATGCTACTAGGCTTCAAGTTTGGGACATTGATAGGTCATTTATTTCGGGCTTGCAAAAGAGGTATTTGCCTTTCCACCTGTGCCAAAATGTCTGAGCCAAAGGTTGAACATACCTCCATTGTCGCCTCCATTAGCACAAAATAGTTTACAACGAAGCATCAAAATTGAAACAAAGTTGTGATTTAAATAAAACGCAAGAAAATAGAAGTTTTACAAAAGTTTTGCAAGATAAAACATGTAAAATAATATGAATTCTATTGATGTGTGCATGTGTGTAACAAAAGCATTTATTTCATAAGAGAAAAATAACAAACTGCTGAATAGGTATAGTCAGAAATTTTATTTTTACGTGAAGCCTGCTTCATGAGAAAGATCTGCTTTCCTTCTTTTTTTTTTTTTTTAGAAAATATTGCTTTTATGGAGTTCTGCAAATATATTATTGAAAATACAAATAAGAAATATACAATAAAGTTTTGCTTCTGTTGTGACACATTAAAAATCTGTTATTTTACTTTTATAATGTGGTGTGTTGAATTACTTTAGATCAAAGTCTATTTACCAGAATGATAGCATTGTCTTTTTATTTTTTCTAGCGGGGGTACCTGGCGTTGCCCGGATGTGGAGTAACCCCAAAGGGGGGAGAGAGTTGTTAAAAAAAATGTGGTAACGGGGTTTCCCGGCGTTGTGTGGGTCAAGTAAGGAACTCCCAGAGCAAAGGATTAAAAAAATAAATAAATTGGTAATATGGGCGGGGGGGCAAAACAACAGAAGGCAGTTTGGATGGAGAGAGAAAAAAAAAGTGGTGGCAGGCAGACAGGCAGGCTTGATCCTGTAATGTGAAGGAGGGAGAAAAAAAAAACTGATGTTTTTTTGCCAATGTCGCCACAGTCCGACCAGAAGTTCAGAAAGTTGAAATTAAGCGAGGTCAATCCAACTGATACGATGACTTGTAAAAATGACAATGAAAAAAAAAAAAATCAACCCCTTCTTATATAAGACTGCCAAGTTTAGAGTGAAGGAATTAATGTTTTTGGCCAATTTTTCGATATTTGTCATCGAAAGGGTCGAGCTTTAAAAACGATACTGATCTCATGAGGATCCATCACCTCTGCCGAAAGTTTTTGCAAGACATATACACGCACATACATTTTGCCTTTTATATACTAGTCTAGTGGGGGTGCTCAGCATTGCCCAGGTGTTTGTAGGTGTGTGAAAAAAAAAGTTAGTAGACAGGCAGGCTCGAACCCATGATGTGAAGGCAGGAAAGAAAGTGAAAGAAAACCTGACATCTTACCGCTATGCTATGATGCAACAGGAAGTGAAAATTGTTCAAATTTAGCGATGTCAACCTTAACGCCATAACGAATAAGAATCACGCACATAACTCTGGTTGTAGGCCAGTTAAGCTTTCAGCTTTGTTTCCCCACGATGTTAATCATGCGGTTAACTCTGGCTGTAAGCCAGTTGTTGTATTTGTTTCCCCACGATGCTGAGGAAAACCAGCTCCTCCCAAAAAGGAGGGGCTCGGGCAGTGGCCAAATGAATAGCATTTGTCTGATACGAAGGGCTCCCCCACATTGATCAAAACTGATTGCCTTTCTGAACGTCCCAGCCAGGTAGGCCAGGTGATCGACTTTGCTTTGATTAGTTTTGCTTTATTTATATGAAAAAGACAAACAAACACATGAAAGGATGAAACGGCAGGAATTTTTAAAAGTCGATCAAAATGAAGATAGAGATGACGTCCGTTCGTAATTCGGAGATATTACAATCTGGAGAGTATAAAGAAAGTTCTCCAAAATAGTAATGTTGTCGAGAACCACCGCGAAACAAGCCTTTCTTGGACATAAAAAACGCTCGCAGCCATTTTGTCTTTTATATATATATAGATTAGAATGTTTGATCAGGGTTTATGTCTGTGGGGAGGTATCCTGATGTCCGCAAGTCCTGTGACAAATCCGTTTTAGTGTGACTGTGCATATGTTTCTGTAAATGCTCTTTTCTTGCAAATGCGGTGCCGCACACATCACAAAGGAAAGGTTTCTCTCCGGTGTGACTCCGCATATGTAATGTCAAATTTGATTTCACTGAAAACGCTGAAGCGCAAACGTGACACGAGTAAGGCTTCTCTCCACTGTGGATACGTTTATGTGTGTCTAATGCTGATTTTGTCCGATATGATGAGCTACACATATCGCAAGAATAGGGTTTCTCACCAGTGTGTTTAAGGATGTGTGTCTTTAAACGATCTTTTCTGGAGAACGATATGTGGCAAACTTCGCATGAATAAGGTTTCTCACCAGTGTGAGAACGCATGTGTATCTCTAGCGCAGCTTTTGTTGTGTATGCAGCCTCACACGCATCACAACTGTAAGGTTTCTCTTCTCTGTGCGAGCGCCGATGTACTTCTAACGAGGACTTTGTTTTGAATGAAGAGCCGCATGCTTCACAACAATAAGGTTTCTCTCCTGTGTGTTTTCGTATGTGTGCCTTTAAGTGGCACGTTGTTTTGAATGAAGAACCACACACATCACAAGAATAAGGTTTCTCCCCTGTGTGGGTTCTCACATGGATTTCGAGCTGAGATTTCGTTGTGAATGACGCATTGCACATATCGCACTGGTAATGTTTCTCCCCAGTGTGTCGACGCATGTGTACCGTCACCTGTGATTGGTCAGTAAAAGAAGAACCGCACACATGACAACTATAAGGTTTCTCGCCAGTGTGGGTTCGAACGTGGACCTTCAATGCCGATTTTGTTCGAAATGATGAGTTGCATGCTTCACACGAATGAGGTCTCTCCCCTGTGTGTTTCTGCAAATGTTCCTTTAAAACATATTTCGTTTGAAATGATGAACCGCACACTTCACAAGAATAAGGTTTTTCTCCAGTATGCTTTCGTATGTGTATTTCTAAGTGTGACCTTGAAAAACATGACAAGCCACACACTTGGCAAATAAAAGATTTCTTTTTGTTGTGCTTTTGCATGTTTATCTTGGATTTTGTTATAGATGGTATGTCACACATTTTGTTATAGATGGTATGTCACACATTTTGTTATAGATGGTATGTCACACATTTTGTTATAGATGGTATGTCACACATTTTGTTATAGATGGTATGTCACACATTTTGTTATAGATGGTACATCACACATTTTGTTATAGATGGTACATCACACATTTTGTTATAAATGGTATGTCACACATTTTGTTATAGATGGTACGTCACACATTTCAAAAGAATTCCTATATTCTCTGTTATTGAAAATGTGTTCTCTGTGAAAATTATTAAAACCAGCATTCAAAAGTATAGTGATTTCTCAAACATAGGTTTGTGTATTATATTTAGAATGGATTTCGTTGTGAATGACGGGCCTCTGACCTTCTTTTGCTTTTTTTCATCAGTGATTTTTGTTGAGGCACCCTTACCGGGAGATTAAAAATTGAAAAAGAAAATTTCCAATTTACAAACAGTAAGTATTTTCTGCAGGTTGTATTTCAGTGTTTGTTTAAAGATTAGTTTTTTTTTTCTTTTACATTTTTTTAAATTATTATTACACAACATTGTAAACTTTCTATAGCTTGCTCTCCCATTTTCTGTTTCTCTTCAGACTTCAATATGTATATATTTACATTGATGCACTGGTTCATATAAGATTTCTGAAGTAAGGAATAGCTCAGCATTTCCCGTACTACTCAAGGTAGTGTTCTGGTTCCATTACTGTGCAGCATCTATACTTACACCCAACCAGTGAAAATGTTTATCTACATCTTTTGATTCCATGTGTGCAGACGCTGCTGTCATTTTTCTCGATTCTTTGTTTCCTGTGAATCAGAAAAGATATTATTTAACTAATATATTTATGCACCTAAGATGAAATGAAAATATCATATTACAAAAATCACGTAAATTGATAAAGTAGTTTTATTTTATAAAGAAAATCATTTTTAAGTAATTAATGGGGCAACAAAAATATCGCCAGTTTGAATTACTGTTGAGTATCTCCCTTGTGTTTTTAGGGTTTGTTTTAAATTGCTTGGCACGACAGTTCCTTTTCAGTTGTTCATTCAAATATTGAATTTTAGGTAAAATCAATGGTATGTACTTAATTGTCATGTCACAGTAATAAACATATCCAAAAATTACGAAAAACAATGAAATAGAAAATTAATTATTAATGAAAATAGTTTTAAAAGACAATTAGTAAAAATTAAGTTTTGATAAATTGGCCAATGATTTTCAGTTTTTATTAAAAATATTGACCTCCCTATTGTTATGATTCAAACTCCCGTTTTTTTTTCTGTATTTTTAAATTTTTTGCAAAACTCAGTTATCACTAATTATCTTCAAAAATATTTTTCATTAATAATTAATTTTCTATCCAACCGTTTTGTGTAATTTGTGGATATGTTCATTCATAAGTAGATACCAATAATTTGAATTTCTCAAAATTTCAACAAAAAAGAACCAAGGTTTGATTTTCTTATTTAAAAATAAAACTATTAATCAATGTACGTGGTTTTTAGAATATGATGTTTTTGCTTTTTCACAGCCAAGTACATTATACAGATTTTCCTTTGCTTTTTGTCTTTCTAAATTCTGGACAATAACCTCGAAATATTTATTGTTTTACTTAACGTCGTACACAACACAGTTTTTATATCAGAATTATAAAACAATATTTTGAATAAGAAATCAAATTTTATACAAATTTTCTGTTTTTTCTTTGGGTACTGATTTTGGAGAGGAAACATTTTTATATAAAACGCAGATCAAATGACGTCTTTAAACACCTTTTAAATGAATTTACTGATAAAATAGTATATAGTCAGAAAAACAACTTTGAATAATAGGGACGTTCAACCAATTGTGAAGAACGGAGCACATAATCCTGTGACGTCAGACTTGTATTACCTATACAAAGTATGCAACAGCAGAAGCGATTTCATGATTTAAAAAAAAAATTTGTTTATCTTCATCAAACTGCAATTAATAATTAATCTTTGTTATAATTTTGATAGGTTTTAAGATTTACACAGTTTAATGATGAATAATATTATAAACATTTGTATATTAAATATAAAATTAGCAATACACACGGACGATAAAACGCTTTGGCTAATTACGGATTTCAAGGGGATTCTGCTAAAATCGTCATATTTTAAAAATCAAAGCATTTTAAGTCCTCAAAATACCACCGCTTTGTTTGAAAATGATTATACTTTCAAATGAATTAATAAATGATAATGTACATAATATATTTTAATAGTTTTAAGCAAATAAAATGATAAAAATGTTAACATCATAAAACAGCATTTGTAATGACCCCCCCCCTGATTTGTAAATGGTCGTACCGCATTTCTCTTAAGAATTTCATCATGAAATTTGAAAATTAACTAGAAGAGATATCACTTTTAATAGATTAGGGTGTCCAAAATTTTTGACAACTCATTTTTTGTTGTGTTAAAAAAAATCTTCAACATGACGAGTATGGAAAATTTTGAAAAAAATTTTCTTCAGGCACCCACTGTTAAATCAATCTTTTTACTATGTTTATCTGTTAAAAATAAAATTGTAACCTGCTTTCTCTTGTGGTACCGAGCAATTTAAAACCATGATATCTCGAAAAAACAATCGTTCTATTTTTAAAAAAGTATCTAAAAACAATCAGTAGAAGCAGCATTGAATTACATTTTTCAAGTAGTTATAAGCTTGAAAAGATAGGAGGTCGAATTATATTCAATTTTTTATCACGCCTTTTTAATGTCAGTTTCTGACGCTCTGCTACCTATTGAGTAAAATATAGAACTGATAACTAAATGTCTTTTCATGTTTTAGTTTTTTTTTTAATTTTTTTTATTAACATGTGGTTTAATAATAATAATAATAATAATAATAATAATAATAATAATAATAATAAAATCACGTTCTCCTGTAGGAGATGTCTCTCTGAACTACGTTCGCCTTTTCTCGCTCACATGCTCCTATTTCAAATTCGTAGCAGCCGGCAGTGTGGACTTTTTTGCTACCAAAACGGCCATTAACAATGTTTGTTTTTGTGTTTATTTCATATAAACTATTACACAATAAAATAATTGAATTAAGCCAAAAATTATTTTCGTATTTTTAATTATTTAATCAAATAAAAATGGAATTTTTACTCGATAATTTAAAAGTTATTCTAGCAAATTACGGTCCCTTGTTAGGTAATAACAATATAATAAACAAAAATATCGTAAAAAGTGAATTTACCTTGAAAATACTAAAATAACCTTTTAAATTTAGTAATCAAGTAAAAGATGGACGTTTTGATTAAATAATTCGAGATAAGAAAAATTATTTTTGTTTTAATTTATTTTTAACAGTGCAATAATTTATATCAGTATGAAATTTGTTAAACATGAAAAATACAAACAAAAAAACATTGTTAATGACCGTTTAGGTAGAAAAAAAATCCATTAATATCAGCCTGCTGTTCGGAATAGGAGCATGTGGACGACTGGACGAGAAAAGGCGAAATTAGCTTAGGGAGACGTGACCTACAGGAGAACCTAAAAATCGATCAACCATTTTTTTTTTGTTTGTGTTTTTTAGTTAGAATTGTGCAAATGACAAAAATACGAACTTTCAAGTTTTTTATTTAAAAAATGTTTTTAATCAGGAAAAGTCGAGACGAACTTTACAAAAGTATTTTTTTCACATAAAAATAAAACATTATTTTGTGTATAAAATACGTATTAAACTACGAACAGGGCAACTATGATAGGAGAAGAAAAGCTCCGAAATGTAACAATTTCTACGATTTGGATCTGACGATTTCACTTAATTCATGAATACTTACTTTTTATTAAGAAACTCTTGTGGCGTCAATGAATTATTACGTCGTTGAACTCTCCCACTTAGTAGGACAAAAAAAATGGCAATACGGTGAATCATGACATTTCGTCTCATTTTCCTCTATTTAATATACAAACGTTTTTGTTATATTGAAGCGGCTGGCTCCTAGAATGACCACCAAATGTTATCGTCTAATTTTTTTTGATTTGCCATGCCATAACAGGGCTAATTTATCCATCATATTATTTTATTGCCTGTTTTTTTAGTGTTTTTTTTTTGGGGGGGGGTCTTTCTTTTTCGCTTTTTTAGCTTTTTGTTACCCCCCCCCTCCGGAGCAAATGGTAAATTTCAAGACAACTTCTTCAGCAATGCCCGTGGAAATACACCGGAATGAGAAATACGAGATGTTTTCAATTAGTTTCCAGATTTACTTTGTACAAACATTTAAAATTGTCATAGATTTTTGAAAATCCAGTATGTTATTGCTATATATTTTATGAGATGCCTAACAAAGTTTTATGATTTAAGGTTCGAATGAACAGCTACACAGGAATTGGAATACACCCTACTAAAACCCGATTGTCACAGCTAGTGAATCTGGAAAATACAATCTGGACGTGAGGACACTTTAGAAGAACAATATGCAATAAAATTCTGATTTAAACTTGGAAAAACATGCTACAGAAACGTATAGGATGCTTCAGACTGCTTTTGGACCATCTTGCATGAATCAAGCACCAGTTTTTGAGCGATACAAGGAAGGAAGGGAGTCTGTCAGGGATGATGAGAGGTGTGGGATGAGTAAGGAAGTCAGAACATCAGAGTTGATTGGCCAAATAAAGAATTTCATGGATTAGAGCCGTTGTGTGTCTATAGAGACAATAAGTCCACAGTTTGATGTCAGTGTGAGAACTGTACTCATAATTATTTGCAAGGAAGTGAAGATGCTGAACATGTGCATGGAGTTTGTCTCAAAAGTACTCAGAGAAAATCAGAAAGAAAGACATTTTCATGACCAAAATAAGTATCAAGACAGTTTCTCACCGTCTCTGCAGTGCAGACCTTGCTCCCTCTTACTTTTGGTTATTCCCTAAACTCAAGGAAAACCTTAGAGGCTGTCGTTAAGAGACAATTGAGATGAAGAGGCACTGACATGTTCACATGAGAAGACTTTCATGTGGCCTTCCAGAAGTTATTGAAACAGTACAACAAATGCACTGCAGCCGGAGGAGATTACTTCAAAAGGAGACTAGAGTCTCATGTGTGTACTATCAATAAAAGTCTCCATACAAAAAATATCTGGAAATTTATTTAAGACACCTCGCATATTTAATCAACAAATATGTTTTGATGAAGCTGATATCTTTCTCAATTACATAAAAATTAGTTTAGTTAGACATGATGCTCCATACTTGTAGTCTAAGGAAGAAGCTCTCGAAAAGAGGAAAGTTCGTCTTGTCTTTGATGGTAATTCAATAATTTTTATAGTTATAAGTATTGGGTATATAACAACAGTAGACATGATGGTAAGTTGAGGGCGAATATAATTAGTTTGTGTGAAAGACGTGTAAGACAATGAAGATGGGTGAGAATTCAGATGTGGAGAAAGCATATCTGGATGTTTAGAAATTAAAAACGAATTTATTATTTAAAAAAACAATATATTATTTAAAAACCAATCTAATATTAAAAAAAAACCTATTATTTAAAAAAAAACTATTTAAAAAAATAATTATTAAAAAAAAAACTATTATTTGAAAAGCAAACTATTATTAAAAAAATCTACTGTTTAAAAAAAAATATTATCAAAAAAAAACCTCACCGGTTATAGTTTAATATAGAGTGAAGACTTTATTCCTAACTTCATTTCAGTGGTTGTGTCTTACTTACTATTTGTTTTCTCTCTTCCTTCATCACTCTCAATGTTTTCGGCTGTCATGTGTTTACTCCCTAAGATTGATTTTATAAGATGGAAGTAAGTACTCATTCCATTTATGATTTTTTCCAAGAAATTCTGCCTTTTGGATCATTTTGGACCATTTGGAACTTATCTGTTGGATTGGAAATTTTTAATTCGACCGTGTTTGGGTGTTACCATTCTTGGATTTTTTACCCTTCACCGGACTATCCATTCATGTGAAATCTTTTTATCATTTTTCTTTTACCTCCTATTCCCCGTACCTCACCCTTTTTTTTTAACCAAGTAAGATCTGTGACTTATTGTAGTTTCATTAAATACTTTTACATGCAAAATCCGATCCCGCATTTTGCTAATCCCTGCCCTCTGATGAGAAGGAGAGTATTTCTTCAAAACTCCGTGGATTAATGACTATCCACTTATCTTGTGCTTCCTTTTTAAAATTAAATGTTTTTAACTCCTTTTCAAGATGTCTTTTAACATGTTTTATTAATCATTTGTTCATATATATATAATATATATATATATATATATATATATATATTATATATGCATGTGTAAACATATGTATATATAATCTATATGTATATAATATTTATATAAACATATATGTATATAATATTTAAGTATATATAAACATATATATATATATATGTTTACATATTTCTTCTGTGTTAAGGACAGAATAAATTCAAAAATTGACATAATAATTACATAATTTTACACTGTGAAACAGGTGCTGTCAAGAATTGTGCATTTCAACATACTTAAAGAAATAAACTGTAAGATGCTCAACATCTTGAAATTTGAAATATAGACTTTTGTCATTTGTTTGTATATGCTCTGTAGTTATATTGACCTTCATTCATTAAAGGACTGGTATAAATAAAAAGTGAAATATAATTTAATAAACATATTTCTACATAAACATATATGTTTGCATAATATATATGTATGTATATATGCAAGGGTAGAAAAGAAGGTATAATATGGCGTAATCATGTTGACACACCAGCTACTGTCAGCTCACTGAAGTTAAGCAACATTAAGCCTGGTTATTACTAAAATGGGTGACCAATTTGGGAATTCCACACACTGTATGTAGGACGATGTTGACACCTCCCTGCAAGAGTTACAAAAACCTAACGTCATCATCTCCCCTAACGGGGATATACATGCGACTGGGAACCGCTTGTGAATTTCATATTCTCATGAAACTTCCTCCTTTGGAGGAAGCCAGTTAAACCTATATAGAGTTAGAGCCGACCGACACACACACACACACACACACACACACACACATATATATTTACATAAACATGAATATATATTTTATGGTGGGTGGCGTGTCCCTTAATCCTCCAGGGTCATGGTGGCATTACATTATTTCATGCAGCGGGTCTTGGACAAGAATAACATGGCGGCGCCCATGCCTTTTCAAACTCCGAGCACATACAGCACCTGGTATTACCAAATGGTCACCCATTTTAGTATTAGCCAAGCTCAACGTCGTTTAACTCCAGTGATCTGAAGGGAACTGGTGTGTCAACATTATTATGCCGCATATATATTTTATAATATGTATATAATTTATTTTATAATGCATAAGTAGACAAAAGATTTTGAAACATCAGTTGGGAATATTTACTGATTTAAAACCACCTGAACAGTGAGAATTATATATATATATATATATATATATATATATATATATATATATATATATATATATATATATATATATATATATATATTTTATTTCTCACTGGTTTTCCAACTGAAACCAATTTCCCTCTTTCCTCATTCGATTCTTAGCTTTTGATTTATCATTCTGACGTTTCCTCTTAGAGGGTCAGACGATAAGGCCTTAAGGAAAATTTTAACAATTCTACCTGCCCGTTTTTTTTTGTTTCTTTGATCTTTTTATTTAAATTAAATTATGTTTCCTCTGAAATTTTTCCTTCCATTTGGCTGTACCAAGAATTTACTTTATATATATATATATATATATATATATATATATATATATATATATATATATCATATTTTTAAATAAATAATAATTTTCTATTTTAAAATGTGTGTGTATTAGTTTTAATTATAAGCACAATTTAATTGCTACTGTTGCTGTCTTCTTTCACTCCCTGGCAACACAGTCAGAGTCAGGGATCTTGACCCTCTCCCTGCCTGGACCGAATTTTCTATTCAAAGTTTGCAGTATTCATTTAGCAGGAGGCATATTACAGTGGCGATGTCATCAAACAACAATAATTAATTAATGACCGAATTTAATTCGATTAGAAATATCTAGAGTTTGGAGTAATTGTATCAGGTTGACAAGAAAGTTCTTGCGGTTATTAACTTTTAAATTCAGATGAACATATCTTGGATCAAACACAAATTTATTGGTCGAAATAAGCACCATCAGATTCAACACACTTTTGTCAATGCAAAATAAGTGCATTTATACCAGTAACATAAAAAATCTTGCGTTCTGGTGGTGATAAAGATGCTGAAGGCGTTTTTGATATCGTTTAGATATTTTAAGCATTCCTCATGCAGAAAGATGTCGACATGCTTGAAAAAGTGATGGCAGGTGAGAGGTCTGGAGAGTATGGTGGATGAGGCAGAGTTTCGTAGCCCAATTCATTCAACTTCTGAAAGTTCAATTTAGTAACGTGTGATCGAGCATTGCCGCTTTTCTTTTTTGACTAATGATGGGTGTTGTCGCCGAAGTTTCTGATGCATTTCATCCATTTTTTCACAGTATTTCTCTGTCGCGATGTTTTTTCCGGCATTCGAAAACCTGTAATGGATGAAACCGGTCACAGATAACTAAACAGTCAGCATGGCCTTCTTTTGGTTCAACTCTGGCTTTGGGAAGTGTTGTGAAGCTTTGTCAGCTGAGCATCACTGGTTGTTGTAAAGAACCCACTTTTCATAACAAGTCACAACCTGGTCAAGACACGCGTTGTTCTTGTTGCGTAAAACAAGGGAAGATGACACTTCATAACGGTGTTTCTTTTGACTGTCATTCAATTCATGAAACACACATTTATTAAGTATTTTTGTCTTTCCAATCTTTTGAAGCGGTTGGAAATCGTCGTATTCGTTGTATCTAATTCAGAAGCAAGTTCTCGAACAGTTGTGAATGGTTTGGCTTCAACTAAGTCTCTTAATTGATAATTGTCAACATCCGACGACTGACAAATATACTCATCATCTTCAATTCAATCATCGTCGCCATAAAATTCCTGAAATTACCATTGTGATGGGTGTTCAGTCGTGGTCCTTGGGCCAAACGTTTCATTGCTTTTTTTCCATCTTGTATTCAACGTTGTGAAAAGAAGACAAAACAGCTTTAAAACGACTGTAATTTAAACGATCAGATAGAGAGAAAAACGCCCTTTAAAATGATATATAAACGTATTATAATGAAAACTCATTTGAAAACACTTCATTTGAACTAAAAAAAATAAAATTCTGCCAGAACTTTTTTTTCGACCTAATATTTACATAATTCTTGGTCAAAATTTAGATACTAAAAGATCCTAAAAGAAATATGTATGTATATATATATATATATATATATATATATATATATATATATATATATATATATATATATATATATATTTATTTTTTTATTTATCTAGACAAATATTACATAGTAGCTACACTGAACAGACTAATGTTTCAGAGCAATTGGTTTATTAAAAAACCAGAAGTTCCTCGCCAGGCGATAGAAATGTAGTTTAACTGTTATTCAAAGCATCTGAAATGAAAGAAGTGACATATATATTTTTTTATTTATAAAAATAAAAGATTAAATCACTAACTTGAATTGGAAAAGTGTTATATGGCCAGAACAACACGATCAGTTATATATACACACATATCATTATATCATTTTACATATGTATATATACATACATATACAGCTATGGTCAAGATTATGAAGCATTAATGAAAAATCGAAATTATGATTCAAACTTATATATTTAAAAGGTTAAGAATAGTGGAGTAAACTTTAATAAATTTTAACTACAATATTTGGAATGTCCTCCGTTTGTCTTTATAACAGCCTTTAATCTTTTTTGCATTTTATTGGCTAAATTGTTGCAGGTGCCAGGATCTATTTTCTTTCATTCTTCATAAAGTTTTACCTCTCTTTTTTTTGATGGACATTTGTGGATTCTCACTTTTTTCTCTAGATGGTACCACAAAGTTTCAATAGGATTTAGATGGTACCACAAAGTTTCAATAGGATTTCTAATCTAAATGTATTTGAAATCAGTATTGTATTTTACCCTTATATTTGTATAATACAGTGTTTTTCTTCTCTCCTGATGAGAAGCATTTAGCTTTGAAATGCCATGCCTTAAAGATGTTTCTCTTTTTACTTTTCCTTAACCCTTATTGAATTGAAAATGTAATAAAGTTCCTATGTAACTTTACTCCTTATCTTTTTAGCCCATATATATATATATATATATATATATATATATATATATATATATATATAAAATCTGATTTGGTTACTGGTATAAGATAAATGGTAAATATTTTGTTTGTTTGACATATTATTACATATGGTACAAAAAAAATTGCAGATAGTTCATCAAAATTGAAAAATATGTAAAAATTTAAACTGAAAAAAAAAAGAGAAAGAACTAGAAATACAATATGTGAATTACTGTAAGAAAATCTTTTATTTAATTGACATCCTAAGAGCAACTTGGAACACATTCGATAATATCCACAGTCAAAAGCTCTTTTCCATTCAATAGCAAGGTGTATTCAGAGATTACATTACAACAAGAGAACCTCTTCATATGAAAAAACTTACATTATCATTGTTCACAGGGGATATCATTTAAAAATATTGGTTATGCTATAAAGGTTTCTGTTTTTGTAAAAAATATGATGGAAACAAATTTTTCACTGTGTATTTGCATATGTATTTTTGAAAATGATAAGCCACCACATTTTTATTGCTTTTTAGAGATCAAAAATTCCTTTCTGTGCCCAACACTCCACATTTTATTATAGCTTGCCTTTGTGAAGAGTCACTAAGTTTATTGCATGGTCATGTTGAATGCCATGATTAGAACTGAGCCAAGTTGGAATATTAAGGTAAGATTTGTTACATGTGATTGCTCCACTAGTCCAGAGTCCATTATTTTACCCAGTACATAGGGATTTTTTTTTACTTTGATTCATGTAGAATCAGTTTTTATATTTGATATTAATTTTCATTTCTATTTAGTCAGGTTTTTTTATGTTTGGGAAATCTGATAATTCTACTTAGGTTATACATGTTTCTTCAAATTTTATATACAGTCTATGAATAAATACATCACACATTGAATATTTGTCTGTTCTTTTTCAATTTAAGACAATAAAAAAAATCAAGAGACTCCTTCTTGGTCTTACATATTCAAATCTTTATTTCCATACTACTGAAATATTTAAGTAAAGCCGTGCGGATAAGTCTTTCTGCACAGTGGACCACTTAACTATGTTATAGTTTATCTTTCTTGTGATCGTTCACGATTCTAATAAAGAATTGTTTCTGATAAAGCAGCCAGTTTAGTGTTGCTACTTACAGGAGCATCACTAGCAAATGCACTATTTCTTGTCAACTATGAGACTATCGATAACAAGATTTGATTTAGCTTTTCAATGCTGTCATTTTCAATAATTGGGCAGGGTTTACTTTTAGCGCAAAGTATCTACATGTGATAGTGACCTGATTAATAACTGAGGATAGTGTTTAGTTTTCTTCATTTTCTTTCAGTTGAAGTTCTAACGTTTCTTGATTTCTATGAGGTATATAGATATTCGAATATTGTATTAATGTTCTATGCTTTCTCTTCTTAACTATTTAAATATGGTATAGTACATCTTTTTAGTGATCTCTTGGTGTTATCAGATTTCACAAGAATTTGTCTACTTTGGTGGAGTATCAGGCTTCATGCTGTTGCTAGAGAAACATCGCATTTAGAATGTACACCATCGCTTGTATAAGCAGGTGTAGATTAGCCATACAAGGACACCTTATTTGGGTTTCAGAAACTGTTATTTTGACTAATTGATCAGGGATAAATATTCTCATGCCCGGTTATCCTGACAAGCCCAATACAAAGAGACACTAGAAACCCAAGGACAATAGCTAGTAGGCATTGAAGTTTTCTCCAATAGGAATTCAAAGTCTCTCCTCACTGTGTTTCCGCATATGTACTGTCAAATTAGATTTTACTGTAAACAATGCACCACACAATTCACAAGAAAATGGTTTTTCTCCAGTGTGTGTCCGTGTATGCTTTGTTAATGAGGATTTTTCTGTAAATGCTGTGCCACACACTTCACAACAGAATGGTTTATATCCAGTGTGCTTTCGCATATGTACTGTCAAGTTAGATTTTACTGTGAACGACGAGTCACAAAATTCACAAGAATAAGGTTTCTCTCCACTGTGTATTCGCATGTGTGTCTGTAATTTCGATTTCTGTGAAAAAGATGCGCCACAGACTTCACATAAATGAGGTTTATCTCCAGTGTGAATTCGTACATGTGTCTTTAAGGCAGATCTCGTTGTAAATGATAAGATGCACATCTCACAAGGATAAGGTTTCTCACCAGTGTGTATCCGCATATGGACTGTTAAATTAGATTTCACTGTAAATGATGAACCACACACTTCACAAGAATAAGGCTTATCACCAGTGTGAGTGAGCATGTGTATCTTTAGATGCGGCTTTTGAGAAAATGAAGAGCCACACATTTCACAAGAGAAAGGTTTCTCTCCTGTATGAGTTCGTGCATGTGCCATCAAATGAGCTTTTCTTGTGAAAGATAAATGACATATTTCACATGAATGAGAATGTTTTAGCATGTGTGCCTTTAAATCACGTTTACTCTTAAATGATGAGCTGCACACTTCACAAGAAAAAGGTTTATCTCCAACGTGTATTTGCATGTGAATGTCTAAATGAGTTTTTGAAATGCATAACAAGTCACACACTTGACAGCTATAAGGTTTCTCGCCAGTGTGTGTTTGTATATGTCTCTTCAAATGCGACTTTGTTTTAAATGATGAGCTGCACAATTCACAAGAGTATGGTTTCTCTCCAGTGTGTATGCGTATATGTGTCTCTAACAAATATTTTGCATTGCATGAAAAGTCACACACTTGACAATTATATGGTTTCTCTTTACATTGCTTTTGCATATTTTGTTTTATACCAAATTTTCCTAGTGTTGGTGGCTCACACATTTCAAAAGAAAAGGCTTTTGTTTCTATCATTTACAATGAGTGAAAATCATAAACAACAAAATTACAAAATATGTAAAGTTTGCACCAATTTTCTGTTTTACTTCAGTTTAAGGTCTCAGAAATCAATCTTAACCCCCATGTGGGGCAAATACATAATTGTTGTATGAGATACATAGATAGCCGAGTGTTCGATTAAAGTTCTTAAGTTTTCAAAATTTAATTAGTAAAAAAGTAATGAACATTAATTTTCCTCTTCTCAATTGACTTAAGATTTCTTGGTTTAACCGATTTACATGAACAAAATTCGATCTAGTGAAGTATCCAGCTTAGTGTTGTTATCATAAGTAACATCACTTTGAGCAAGTGCATCATTCCTCTTACAAGCTGAAAGATCTTATTAAGGCTTTGAATACTTTGTTATTTTGACGCTTTGATCAGCATTCGCTTGTAAGGGGGAGTATATTCAAGCCAAATTGTCCTGAAAAAAAACTATATAGAGAGACCTTAAACACTCGATGAGACTCTCTAGTAGACATTAAATTTCTCTCTCAGTATAAATTAATCAGTAGACATCAAATTTCTCTCTCAGTATAAATTAATCAGTAGACATTAAATTTCTATCTCAGTATAAATTTGTATGTGATTTTCGATAATGAATCATGGTCTTCATTCTTTTGTGTGCATTCCCATGTCTCT